>NC_086445.1:421741347-422054681 GCF_028390025.1 Pseudophryne corroboree | reverse complement strand
ATTTCGCCGTGTAATTCCTGTGATACTGGCGTATAAATCCCGTGATATTGCCGTATAATTCCTGTGATACTGGCGTATAATTCCTGTGATACTGCCGTATAATTCCTGTGATACTGGCGTATAATTCCTGTGATACTGCCGTATAATTCCAGTGAATTTGCCGTATAATTCCTGTGATGCTGGCGTATAATTAACGTGATACTGGCGTATATTTCCTGTGATGGTTCTGTATAATTCCAGTGATATTGCTGTATAATTCCTGTGATACTGGTGTATAATTCCCATGATACTGTCATATAATTCCAGTGATATTGCCGTATAATTCCTGTGATATTGGCGTATAATTTCAGTGTTATTGCCGTATAATTCCTGTGATACTCGTGTATAATTCCTGTGATACTGGCGTATAATTCCAGTGATATTGTCGAATAATTCCTGTGATACTGGGATATAATTCCAGTGATATTGCCGTGTAATTCCTGTGATACTGGTGTATAATTTCCGTGATATTGCCGTATAAATCCTGTGATACTGGCGTATAATACCCATGATTGTTCTGTATAATTCCAATGATATTGACGTATAATTCCTGTGATACTAGCATATAATTCCTATGATGCTGCCGTATAATTCCTGTGATATTACCGTAGAATTCCAGTGCTATTGCCGTATAATTCCTGTGATACTGGCACATAATTCCAGTGATATTTCGCCGTGTAATTCCTGTGATACTGGCGTATAATTCCCGTGATATTGCCGTATAATTCCTGTGATACTGGCGTAAAATACCCGTGATACTGGCGTATAATTCCTGCGATACTGGCATATAATTCCTGTGATATTGCCGTATAATTCCTGTAATACTGGAGTATAATTCCTGTGATACTGCCATATAATTCCAGTGTTATTGCCATATAATTCCTGTGATACTGCTATATAATTCCCGTGATACTGATTTATAATTCCTGTAATACTGGTGTATAATTCCAGTGATATTGCCGTATAATTACTGTGATACTGGTGTATAATTCCTGTGATACTGCCGTATAATTCCTGTGATACTGGCGTATAATTCCTGTGATAGTTCTGTATAATTCCAGTGATATTGCCGTATAATTCCCGTGATACTGCCGTATAATTCCAGTGATATTAACGTATAATTCCTGTGATACTGGAGTATAATTCTAGTGATATTGCCGAATAATTCCTGTGATACTGACATATAATTCCAGTGATATTTTGCTGTGTAATTCCTGTAATACTGGTGTATAATTCCCGTGATATTGCCATATAATTCCTGTGATACTGGCGTATAATTCCTGTGATACTGCCATATAATTCCAGTTATATTGCCATATAATTCCTGTGATACTGGCATATAATTCCCGTGATACTGGCGTATAATTCCTGTGACAGTTCTGTATAATGCCAGTGATATTGCTGTATAATTCCTGTGATACTGTCATATAATTCCAGTGATATTGCCGTATAATTCCCGTGATTCTGGCATATAATTCCTGTGATACTGCCGTATAATTCCAGTGATATTGCCGTATAATTCCTGTGATACTGACGTATAATTCCCTTGATACTGCCGTATAATTCCAGTGATATTGCCGTATAATTTCTGTAATACTGGAGTATAATTCCTGTTATACTGGAGTATAATTACTGTGATACTGCCATATAATTCCAGTGATATTTCCCTTATAATTCCTGTGATACTGCGGCATAATTCCAGTGATATCGCCATAATTCCTGTGATACTGCTGTATAATTCCTGTGATGCTGATTTATAATTCCTGTGATACTGGTTTATAATTCCAGTGATATTGCCGTATAATTATTGTGATACTGGTGTATAATTCCTGTGATACTGCCGTATAATTCCAGTGATACTGCCGCATTATTCCTGTGATACTGGCGTATAATTCCTGTGATAGTTCTGTATAATTCCAGTGATATTGCCGTATAATTCCTGTGATACTGCCGTATAATTCCCGTGATATTAACGTATAATTCCTGTGATATTGGCGAATAATTCCTGTGATATTGGCGTATAATTCCAGTGATATTGCCGTATAATTCCTGTGATACTGGAGTATAATTCCAGTGATATTGCGGAATAATTTTTGTGATTCTGGCATATAATTCCAGTGATATTGACGTATAATTCCTGTGATACTGGCGTATAATTCCCGTGATACCGGCGTATAATTCCTGTGATAGTTCTGTATAATTCCAGTGATATTGCTGTATAATTCCTGTGATACTGTCGTATAATTCCAGTGATATTGCCGTATAATTCCAGTGATACTGCCATATAATTCCTGTGATACTGCCGTATAATTCCAGTCATATTGCTGTATAATTCCTGTGATACTGGCGTATAATTCCTGTGATACAGCCGTATAATTCCAGTGATATTGCCGTATAATTCCTGTAATACTGGAGTATAATTCCTGTGATACTGGAGTATAATTCCTGTGATACTGACGTATAATCCAGTGATATTGCCGTATAATTCCTGTGATATTGGCGTATTATTCCTGTGATACTGGCGTAAAATTCCAGTGGTATTGTCGTATAATTCCTGTGATACTGGCGTATAATTCCTGTGATACAGGTGTATAATTCTTGTGATACTAGCGTATAATTCCTGTGATATTGCTGTATAATTCCTGTGATACTGCCGTATAATTCCAGTGATATTGTTGTGTATTTCCTGTGATACTGGCGTATAATTCCCGTGATATTGCCGTATAATTCCTGTGATACTGGTGTATAATACATGTGATAGTTCTGTATAATTCCAGTGATATTGCCATATAATTCCTGTGATACTGGCGTATAATTCCAGTGATACTACCGTATAATTTCTATGATGCTGACGTATAATTCCAGTGATATTGCCGTATAATTCCTGTGATACTGGCGTATAATTCCAGTGATATTGCCGTATAATTCCCGTGGTACTAGCATATAATTCCTGTGATACTTCCGTATAATTCGAGTGATATTGCCGTATAATTCCTGTGATACTGGCATATAATTCCCGTGATACTGCCATATAATTCCAGTGATATTGCCGTATAATTCCTGTGATACTTGATTATAATTCCTGTGATACTGGAGTATAATTCCTGTGATACTGGCATATAATCCCGTAATATTGCCGTATAATTCCTTTGATACTGGCGTATAATTCCTGTGATACTGTCGTATAATTCCAGTGGTATTGCTGTATAATTCCTGTGATACTGGTGTATAATTCCTGTGTTACAGGTGTATAATTCTTGTGATACTGACGTATAATTCCTGTGATACTGCCGTATAATTCCAGTGATATTTCCATATAATTCCTGTGATACTGGCATATAAAATCCTGTGATACTGGCGTATAATTCCTGTGATACTGCCATATAATTCCAGTGATATCGCCATATAATTCCTGTGATACTGGCATATTATTCCTGTGATACTGCTGTATAATTCCCGTGATATTGCCGTATAATTCCTGTGATACTGGAGTATAATTCCCGTGACACTGCCGTATGTTTCCTGTGATACTGGCGTATAATTCCTATGATACTGGCGTATAATTCCTATGATACTGGCATATAATTCCAGTGATATTGCCGTATAATTCCTGTGATACTGGTGTATTATTTCTGTGATACTGGCGTATAATTCCTGTGATACTGCTGTATAATTCCTGTGATACTGGCATATAATTCCAGTGATATTGGCGTATAATTCCAGTGGTACTGGCGTATAAGTCCAGTCCAGTGGTACTGCCATATAAGTCCAGTGGTACTGGCGTAAAAATCCATTAATTCTGCCATATAATTCCAGTGGTTCTGACGTATAAATCCAGTGATCCTGCCATATAATTCCAGTGGTAATGGCGTATAAATCCAGTGATCCTGCCGTATAATTCCATATTAATACATATAATTCCATATAAATCCAGTCCAGTGGTGCTGCTATATAAGTTCAGTGGTGCTGTCCTGTGCTGTATATTATTTACTCCAAATAAAGGGGTTATTAATATTTAATCCAAATAATTTTCACAGGGTTTGCCCTGTGTGGTGTAGAGGTACACTCTCCTGTACCACATATTGTTATATAACTTCAGAAAAATAATGAAGAATGAAAATTCTGAGGATAAAATAGGGAAAGATCAAGAACCACTTCCTCCTAGAGCTGAAGCTGCTGCCACTAGTCATGACATAGACGATGAAATGCCATCAACATCGTTTGCCAAGGCCAATGTCCAATGTGATAGTAGAGGGCATGTAAAATCCAAAAAGGCAGTTCAGTAAAAAGTCCCCAAAAAATAAATTGAAATGTTCTGACGAGAAACGTAAACTTGCCAATATGCCATTTATGACACAGAGTGGCAAGGAATGGCTAAGGCCCTGGCGTTCCTGATGTGTGGTTCAGCTTCACATGACAATGTAAGCCCTTATCCTCCCGCTATAATAATGAAAAGAATTAAGCTGGAAAAAGCACAGAAAAGAACTGTGCGTTCTAAGATGGTATCACAAATCCCCAAGGAGAGTCCAAGTGTGTCGGCGGTGGTGATGCCTGACCTTCTCAACACTGGACGCCTCCTGCAAGTGCTGGAAGGAGCACCCACAGTCCAGTTCTGATATTCAAATTGAAGATGTCACTGTTGAAGTACACCAGGATGAGGATATGGATGTTGCTGGTGCTGAGGAGGAAGTTGACAATGAGGATTCTGATGGTGATGTGGTTTGTTTAAATCAGGCACTGGAGGAGACACCTGTTGTCCGTGGGATGAAGAAGCCCATTGTGATGCCTGGGCAAAATTCCAAAAAAGCCACTTCTTCGGTGTGCGGTGTGTAATTATTTCTCCACTAATCCGGACAACAGTTGTCAAACCATGTGTTGCATCTGTCAATCTGTAATAAGTAGGGGTAAGGATGTTAACCACCTAGGAACATCCTCCCTTATACGTCACCTGCAGTGCATTCATCAGAAGTCGGTGTCAAGTTGTGAAACTTTGGGTAAGAGCATATGCAGTCAACTGACACCTAAATCCCTTCTCCCTCTTGTACCCAAGCTCCGGCAGGCCACACCACCAACTCCCTCACCGTCAACTTCCTCCTCAGTCTGGAACGTCAGTAGTCCTGCAGGCCATGTCACTGGCAAGACTGAGGAGTCCTCTCCTAACCGGGATTCCTCCGCAGGATCCTTGAGTGGTACGCCTGCTGTTGCTGCTGGGATTCGATCGTCACCCCAGAGGGGAAGTTGGAAGATCACTTGTACTAATTCCAGTAAACGATTGACTGTCCAACAGTCCTTTGTGAGGAAGATGAAATATGACAGCAGTCATCCTTTTGCAAAGCGGATAACTTAGGCCTTGACAGCTATGTTGGTGTTAGACGTGCATCCGGTATCCGCCATTAATTCAGTGGGACTTAGAGAATTGTTTGGGGTACTGTGTCCCCAGTATCAAATCCCATATAGGTTCCACTTCTCTAGGCAGGTGATACCGAGAATTTACAGAGACATCAGAAAAAGTGTCCTCAGTGTCTTACAAAATGCAGTTGTACCGCTGTCCACTTAACCACGGACATGTGGACAAGTGGAACAGGGCAGACTAAGGATTATATGACTGTGACAGCCCACTGGGTAGATGTATGGCCTCCCGCAGCAACAACAGCAGCAGCACCAGTAGCAGCATCATGCAAACGTCAACTCGTTCCTAGGCAGGCTATGCTATGTACAGATGTAGCCACCTTTATCTTGACTGTTTCTCCGCCGAGACGGGCGTTTAGTCACGCTAAGGCGATAGCTGAGTTTAATCACAGGTAGGCGCGTTGAGGCGATCTAGATACTCATCATGCATTACACATCTCCACCACTGTGTGGCTAATGCTCCACTAATCCAGTACTTTCGATCGTACAGTATAGCGGCGGATTGATCTACAGCTCTGGCAATACTGTAGGCGTAACGGGAGGCGGTGGAAAAAGTATGGAGTACTGTACTGTATGTGTATGGAGACGCAACTACAGTAATTGTGTAAAAGGAAGAATGTACAGTACAATGTATAAACACCGTGCTTTTAAAATATATGAGCGTCTGAGTTCGCTAATGCATAATGGGAATGGAGGACTGGCAGGAGGCGGAGGAAAACACCGTGCTTTACAAATGCGAGCGTCCGAGTCCTCTAAGGCATAAACCAACAGCAATGGGGCGGGGGCCGGGCGCTGTTTGCAGTACTTTCACACATGAAATTGGAAATCTCTCATGAGGCGTCGTGGGCTAGGGGTGAAGGCTCCCACCTCCCTCGCTGGGGGACCAGGGTTCGAGACCTGATGTGCTTTTTTTTTTTTTTTCTGTAATAATACACTGTATTATTTTATTTACATTGTAAGACAGTCAATGGAAGGATGCACACAGGTTTCACATAAATCAAAGTACATCTGCAGGAGCGATTCTTTACGCTAAATGCACCTAAACAGCGGGAATGAAATGAGTGTATTCTGACGCTACCAACTGAGCAAAACAGTACTGTAGATCTTCAGCGTTTGTGTATTGCACAGGACCTGAATTTCCTCCCTGTGCAGGCTCCCAGGGGGGAAGGGCGATGGGGGTAGGGGGGAGACGATGGAAAATACTGTGCCTTTGAAATGCAATTACATGAGCGTCCGAGTACACTACGGCATACTGTAAACCAACACCAATGGGAAGGAAGTGCCAACCTTATTTTTAATGTGTTCCTGTGACATTCACTTTAACATTTTTTTTTTCTCTCCAATACAGTACTGTACATCCAATGGAAGGATGCACACAGGTTTCACATAAATCAAAGTACATCTGCAGGAGCGGGGCGTTTGTGTATTGCACATGACCTGCATTCCCTCCCTGTCTACTGCATGATCTGTGCAGGCTCCCATGGGGGAAGGGCAACAAGCTGGCAGGAGGCGGAGGAAAACACCGTGCTTTACAAATGCGAGCGTCCGAGTCCTCTAAGGCATAAACCAACAGCAATGGGGCGGGGGCCGGGCGCTGTTTGCAGTACTTTCACACATGAAATTGGAAATCTCTCATGAGGCGTCGTGGGCTAGGGGTGAAGGCTCCCACCTCCTTCGCTGGGGGACTAGGGTTTGAGACCTGATGTGCTTTCTTTTTTTTTTTTTTTTTCTGTAATAATACACTGTATTATTTTATTTACATTGTAAGACAGTCAATGGAAGGATGCACACAGGTTTCACATAAATCAAAGTACATCTGCAGGAGCGATTCTTTACGCTAAATGCACCTAAACAGCGGGAATGAAATGAGTGTATTCTGACGCTACCAACTGAGCAAAACAGTACTGTAGATCTTCAGCGTTTGTGTATTGCACAGGACCTGAATTTCCTCCCTGTGCAGGCTCCCAGGGGGGAAGGGCGATGGGGGTAGGGGGGAGACGATGGAAAATACTGTGCCTTTGAAATGCAATTACATGAGCGTCCGAGTACACTACGGCATACTGTAAACCAACACCAATGGGAAGGAAGTGCCAACCTTATTTTTAATGTGTTCCCGTGACATTCACTTTAACATTTTTTTTTTCTCTCCAATACAGTACATCCAATGGAAGGATGCACACAGGTTTCACATAAATCAAAGTACATCTGCAGGAGCGGGGCGTTTGTGTATTGCACATGACCTGCATTCCCTCCCTGTCTACTGCATGATCTGTGCAGGCTCCCATGGGGGAAGGGCAACAAGCTGGCAGGAGGCGGAGGAAAACACTGTGCTTTACAAATGCGAGCGTCCGAGTCCTCTAAGGCATAAACCAACAGCAATGGGGCGGGGGCCGGGCGCTGTTTGCAGTACTTTCACACATGAAATTGGAAATCTCTCATGAGGCGTCGTGGGCTAGGGGTGAAGGCTCCCACCTCCCTCGCTGGGGGACCAGGGTTCGAGACCTGATGTGCTTTCTTTTTTTTTTTTTTTTTCTGTAATAATACACTGTATTATTTTATTTACATTGTAAGACAGTCAATGGAAGGATGCACACAGGTTTCACATAAATCAAAGTACATCTGCAGGAGCGATTCTTTACGCTAAATGCACCTAAACAGCGGGAATGAAATGAGTGTATTCTGACGCTACCAACTGAGCAAAACAGTACTGTAGATCTTCAGCGTTTGTGTATTGCACAGGACCTGAATTTCCTCCCTGTGCAGGCTCCCAGGGGGGAAGGGCGATGGGGGTAGGGGGGAGACGATGGAAAATACTGTGCTTTTGAAATGCAATTACATGAGCGTCCGAGTACACTACGGCATACTGTAAACCAACACCAATGGGAAGGAAGTGCCAACCTTATTTTTAATGTGTTCCCGTGACATTCACTTTAACATTTTTTTTTTTCTCTCCAATACAGTACTGTACATCCAATGGAAGGATGCACACAGGTTTCACATAAATCAAAGTACATCTGCAGGAGCGGGGCGTTTGTGTATTGCACATGACCTGCATTCCCTCCCTGTCTACTGCATGATCTGTGCAGGCTCCCATGGGGGAAGGGCAACAAGCTGGCAGGAGGCGGAGGAAAACACCGTGCTTTACAAATGCGAGCGTCCGAGTCCTCTAAGGGCATAAACCAACAGCAATGGGGCGGGGGCCGGGCGCTGTTTGCAGTACTTTCACACATGAAATTGGAAATCTCTCATGAGGCGTCGTGGGCTAGGGGTGAAGGCTCCCACCTCCCTCGCTGGGGGACCAGGGTTCGAGACCTGATGTGCTTTCTTTTTTTTTTCTGTAATAATACACTGTATTATTTTATTTACTTTGTAAGACAGTCAATGGAAGGATGCACACAGGTTTCACATAAATCAAAGTACATCTGCAGGAGCGATTCTTTACGCTAAATGCACCTAAACAGCGGGAATGAAATGAGTGTATTCTGACGGACTGTGCATCTTCGGTATTTGTGTATTGCATAAGACCTGTGAAGGCTCCCAGGAGGGAAGGGCGTAGGGCAAGACAGTGGAAAATACTGTGGTCAAAGAAAGGGCATATTCAAAACTAAGGGAAACTGTCACAAAGTACAGTAACTACAGTACTGTACGTTGAATGCCTGGAACGCACGACGTCTGAGACGCACGACGTCTGAGGCGCACGACGTCTGAGACGCTCATTGAGCATAAGGACGGTCATGGCTGCTGTACGGGACCGTCCCTATGCTCTGGGTGAGCTGCGTCTCCTCGTTCGCTGGCGGGACAGAACTCTCGCCAGCAACGAGGAGAAAGTCACAGCATACAGGAGGGCAAGTAGGGCTATCCTCCGGACTTACAACCGGAGGAGGACAGTGAGGTCTCTCCAGAGGAGATGGAGTGACCTCGTGAGGAGGACCCCAAGACGCCTGCAGGCCATAAGGGATTGTAAGTACAGTACATTACTGTAGATTACTGTACTTTAAGTTACTGTAGTTACAGGTACAGTACATTATAGCAGGGGCTGCTGTAGCAGCAGGTATCCGGTCTATACAGCACTGTACAGTATTTGTGGTAAACAAATGGTTAAACAAGGACCAAACATTAACCCGGGTCAAAAGGTCAATTTGTTTTTTGGCGTCGACCTAGATGGTGCGGCTTTTGAAATTGGTTGACACCAGTTACTGTAGGTTGACATGGTCGTTAAGTTGACATGGAAAAAGATCGACATGCGTTTTACAAAAACAATTGTTATTTTTTTAAACTTGTGTATATACAGTAGTTCTTTACAATCCACGTGGTCTACGATTGTGCAGTGTACAGTATCATGCAGTGTACAGTATATGCAATGTATCACAGTGTATCGTGCTGCGTAATTGCAGCGTGTCATGCAGTGTACATTCAGTATATGGTATTGTGCAGTGAGTGTAATGCATAGTGAATCACATCGTGCAGCAGAGCCGGCCTTAGGCATAGGCAAACTACAGTAGGCAAATGCCTAGGGCATTTGCTATGCTTAGGGGCACCAGCAGCTTCTGCTGATTAAAATGATATGCGGCATGCCTATATTTTGCGTGACTGCGGCTGTATCTGTATCTGGCTAGGGCCTGCACTGTCGTGCAGTGTACTGTATACACATGTGGTAATTGCAGTTTTTTGTGCAGTGTACATTGTATCATATTTTGCAGGGAAATGTGCAGTGTAATGTGCAGTTTGTCGTATCACGCAGTGCATACACTATGCAGTGTCGTGCAGTGCATTGTGTGGTTTAATTGCAGTGTGTCGTGCAGTGTGCAGAAATTTGTGTTTCAGATAGTACAGTGTTCTAAGGGATGTTACTTTGGCAGAAATTATTCTAAGGGATGTTACAGTGGCCTAATGTGTTCTGACGTGCATTACTCTTGCATAATGTGTTATAAGGTTCATGACTGTGGCAGATCTCTACTTTGTGACGTAATGTGGATATACTACTGCACTACTGTGACGTACAGTACAGTAACGTGAATAAGGTGCTCTACTGTGTGACACAACGTGAATCAAGGACAGTACTGTGACGTGAATACGGTGCTCTACTGTGTGACACAACGTGAATCAAGGACAGTACTGTGACGTGAATAAACTGCACTACTGTGACATGACGTGAATAAGATGAATTCAGGTGAGTACTGCATCATCTGTCATGAAATCAATTTATACTGTAATGAACAGTACTGAGATGGTTAAGGGTGGGAGGGCTGCATGCTGATGTGTGTCATAATGTTTATAAGGGCAATGCTAATGTGTGTTACAATGTCTATAAAGGTAGTGTTCTGTCTAATACCCTGGACCTACTGTACTGTAGCGATACTGTAAGTGTACTGTATGTCACATTTAGAAATGTGCCCCTTAAGTTTTGAAGACAGTACAGTACACTATGCCCTCCTGAGTGATTAGGTGCAGGGTACTAGAATGAACAATTCCATTTATTGTGATGTCATAAAGATGCTGTCAATGTTGAATTTCATTGGCTGTACAGTATGCTGCCATTATACTGTATATATATTTTTACAGGGCTGGTAGCACGACGGCACAGGAGGCGGGACAGGCGCCGCCAAGCTGGTAAGTATTGTCAAATACAGTAGTGTACAGTACATAGTGATTTCTATAGTCCCAACCCCCTGTCCTGACCATCACAGATAACTCGCTGCAATCCGTTAATGTTAAGAATGTCTGTTTACAAAACTAAATGTAAATATTAAACACAAAGTATAAATAACATTGTAGATAGCTGAATACCCGTGCTTCGCTACGGGATGAGGATGGTAAATTCCAGTGATAGTTGTTTGTTAATTTACGTTTGTTGGCGATCTAGTATACAGTACTGTATACTTTAAGCATACTGTATCTTGCTTCTCTTGCGGTGACTGAGACGCTCTTTTATTCACATTCAAAGTACAGTACAGTATGCTCTGTGATTGGTGTAGGGATGAATGCGCCTATATTGGCACCAATCACAGCGGTAGGAATTCCTTTTGTGTGAATGTGAATAAAAGAGCGTCTCAGTCACGGCCCGCTACCCACTTTGCAAAGCTATTTCCTCGTAAGCAGACTTGCTGTGTGGATCGTCTCCGACCTTTGCGAAATCTCCTGATAATTTGCTCTCGGTTTCTGCATTTTAAAACTTCTGCTAGGCTCACGTGTTCCAGCTCATTCACACAGTTTCGTCATACAGTATTTGACCGGTAATTCTTTCATTTACGGTTTACAATTATTTATATACGTAAATGATGAATGTCCCTGTGCATTGCTCCCTGGCGTGTACAATTTATCCCGGTGTCTTTTAAAATGTATACCATCTCTCACTCCATATCCGAGCGCTGCCACGTGCTGGGGGTTCACGGTCGGCGGCCATTTTGTCAGGTTGCTAAGCGATCCAGCTCGTTATACCGTAATGTGCATAGACCTCGCTTATCCCGGTGTAATTGAGCTAGGGGATTGTGACGCTCCTTCAGCATTGCCCCCTGGCCTCTACAATGTATACCATACTGTATCTCACTCCATATCCGAGCGCTGCCACGTGCTGGGGGTTCACGGTCGGCGGCCATTTTGTCAGGTTGCTAAGCGATCCAGCTCGGTATACCGTAATGTGCATAGACCTCGCTTATCCCGGTGTAATTGAGCTAGGGGATTGTGACGCTCCTTCAGCATTGCCCCCTGGCCTCTACAATGTATACCATACTGTATCTCACTCCATATCCGAGCGCTGCCACGTGCTGGGGGTTCACGGTCGGCGGCCATTTTGTCAGGTTGCTAAGCGATCCAGCTCGGTATACCGTAATGTGCATAGACCTCGCTTATCCCGGTGTAATTGAGCTAGGGGATTGTGACGCTCCTTCAGCATTGCCCCCTGGCCTCTACAATGTATACCATACTGTATCTCACTCCATATCCGAGCGCTGCCACGTGCTGGGGGTTCACGGTCGGCGGCCATTTTGTCAGGTTGCTAAGCGATCCAGCTCGGTATACCGTAATGTGCATAGACCTCGCTTATCCCGGTGTAATTGAGCTAGGGGATTGTGACGCTCCTTCAGCATTGCCCCCTGGCCTCTACAATGTATACCATACTGTATCTCACTCCATATCCGAGCGCTGCCACGTGCTGGGGGTTCACGGTCGGCGGCCATTTTGTCAGGTTGCTAAGCGATCCAGCTCGGTATACCGTAATGTGCATAGACCTCGCTTATCCCGGTGTAATTGAGCTAGGGGATTGTGACGCTCCTTCAGCATTGCCCCCTGGCCTGTAAAATGTATATCATACTGTATCTCACTCCATATCCGAGCGCTGCCACGTGCTGGGGGTTCACGGTCGGCGGCCATTTTTAGTGTGCATAGAACTCGCTTATCCACATAGGCCCCTGTGTTTTTAACTACTATATTGAGATGCACATTTCTAGGCCTACAGTATTTAATATACAGTAAGCAGCATTGTTGTTAGGCAATAACTGAAGAATTTACATACAGTACTGACATGTACTGTATGTAATGCTTGTACATCATGTCAGTCGCCCCTTATGCTGTACACTACTGTAAGTCTCACAGGGCCCATGCACTTCCAAGGAGGGTTATTTACTGTACTGCATCTGTTTCATACAGGAAACTAATTGCAGTCCATAACACTGAAGTGGTATTTTCAGTACTGTACAGTATACAATACTTAAATTTGAACATCAGGTACTGGATAGTAAACATGTACAGTATTAACTTCTATCATAAAACTCCTATGCATTTTCAGATGTGTACATTTTAGACTACAGTATTCACAAATGTTTTTTCTCCATACAGGAATTATAGTTGGACAACATGCCAGTAACTATCAACAAAACGATGAGCAAGATAATCGCCAACATGAAAAAAGAAAATAAAACCATCAAAGAGATCCATGCATGGCTCAAGGAAAGTGGCATTATAGTCACTTTAGAAACGGTGCGCTATCATGCATTCGAAAGAACAACGCCCAGATTTGTATTTCCTACAAAATGCACATGGTATGTACTGTACACTACTGTAATGTTTAAATGACTTGCTTTGTACCATAACAATTTTTTGGAAATAAAAAAAAAAATTAATCTATTGTAACTGTGATTGTGCTGTTCATGAATTCATATTTTTCATACTGTATTGTACTGTAGGAGAGTGCAACAAATTGTGGAGGAACTAACTCGTGAGGATGATGAGCGTACTGCTTTGCAAATAAAACAAATTCTCCATTCCAAGTATGACCTGGACATATCGGCCACCAGCATCAGAAGGATGCGATGGAAAATGGGATGGACCTTTGGCGCAACAAGGTAAAATACTGAAAGCAGTATAAACCATACAGTAAATGCACTGTTAATAATCCCTTGATACGTGATATAACAATGCCATAAATCATTATACAGAGTGTGTACTTTATACTACAGTATATACAGTGTGTGTGTATATACTGTATATATTCTATCCCAAAAGAGATACCTACTGTATAGGCACTCAGAGACAGCAATGAAGCATTGCCGGCTTATTGTGATGATTACATACTGTATACTGTGTGTGTGTGTGTGTGTGTATGTACAGTATGTCTATATATATATATATATATATTACTCTGTATGTACCTTAATGTATGTACAGTTTAATGTATACAGTAGGTATATAATACAGTATACTGCACATACAGTCTACTGTATATACAGTAATCTGTAATTTCATAACTGTATCTGATTTCATTATTTTTGGATCTTCACAGGATATCTCCAATGATAAGAGATGTGAATAAAGAAAAGAGAGTGGAACAGGCACGGCGATGGATTGAGAGTGGTGAAACATTTGATGATGTCATTTTAACAGATGAAACGTAACCATATCTCATTAAAACCACGCCCAAAGCATCCATTGAAAGTCCATGTATAGGGAGGCATATCACGATTAGGAGCCGGTCCCCTATTATTTTTCGAAGGTACAGTACTATACTTTATTCTGTGCCTGTGTTCTGTAAAAATACATGCTGTACTGTAGAGTACATGTAACTGCACAATAAAAGGAGAAGCTTATTAATGAACAACATTTTTTGATTTCTGTAGGGATCATGGATAAGAAATTTTTCCAAGAAACAATAGTAGAGGAATGTATGGTGCCATTTGTGAATAAATATTACCCAACTCACCATAGGATATTCCAAGACAATGATCCTAAACACTCCGCCTCAGCCAAATTTATGGAAGAGAAAGGTATGAATTGGGAACGCACACCACCAGAGTGAGTATTCTTTCAACAGTGTACAAGTAAAATTTTAGATAGCACTCTAGTACTGTAAATTTATTTTTTGTTTAATAAACAGTACAATATTGTATGTTTAATTTTCTCTATTTACTGTAATGTCATTAATTTTTTCTATACGCTTTTTTTTTATTTTTATATAGATCACCAGACATGAACCCAATCGAATTAGTGTGGGCTCAATTGAAGAGGTACATTAGGAGTGTTGCAAAGCCAACAACAAAACAGCAACTGTTGGATGGGATAAGGAAATTTTGGCTAGAAGTACTCACACCTGAACATTGTAATAATTACATAAATCACCTGTATAAAGTATTACCTGTTGTAGTCGAAAGAAATGGTCAAGCCACAAATATGTAGTTCTGTACTGTATTTTCTGTTTAAAATTTTAAATTGGTGCATTATTAAAAAACATTATAAAATTGCCTTTGTCTGATTATTGCATAAACTAATGTAGAATATTATACAGTAGTAATGTTTATTGTTGTGTATGAACAGTTATTTTCAGTTTTATAAGTCCTGAATAAGAGTACTGTACATTTTGATCAGTGCAGTACATGGAATCGGATGTTGTAATATGTACTTTTTTTTACATTAATATTGATGCTTTTCCAATAAATATTCAATTTTACACTATGGTACGGTACAGTACATCAGGGTACCTGTACAATATGATACGTCATTATGGGGGAGAAATACTGTATCCACTAAATGTACAGTAAAATGTTTTTTTATTATTACAAACACACAAAGGCATCTCAGATGGAAATACAGTATGCTATACACAGCAGATAGCTTATGGTGACATAACTTCCCTACTGTATCCCCACCCATAGTCGTGGTATATTTTAGATTGCCTAATGAGACACTCCTGCAGCATTGCCAATGATTCATGTAAAACCTGTGTGCAAACAGTATCTGTATTGAATGCAAAGTACAGTAAGAGTACAGTATTATCAGAGCCATACCTGACCAACATGATGCCCTAGGCTAGATTTTGGCTGATGCCCTCTTGCACAGATGCTACGTACTGTAGTTCCGCCTCTAACCCTGCACCCCTTTCCCAGCACCATCACCCTTTTTGGCGCTCCTACCCCCTATAATCTAATTAAGAACAATGTGCACATTTAGTGCCAGCCCAAAACAGTGTACAGTATGTTCTTGCTGGGAAGGGGCATGGTAACACAATAATACCCGAAGATGAAATTACACAACACAGTACTGCAACTTTATTCACATTATATCATGCAGTAGTGTCTCTCTTATTCTCATTACATCATATCATAGTACCACATTACTCCTAACAGTATTGCCCCTTATTCACATTACACCCCACCACATTCATCTTTATTTACATTAGACCACAGGTTCTCAAACTCAGTCCTCAGGACCCCACACAGTGCAGGTTTTTTTCTCACAGAATCACAAGTGAAAAAATTAGCTCCACCTACTGTATGGACCTTCTAAAATGTGTCAGTTAGTAATTAATACACCTGTGCACTTGCTGGTTTACCTGCAAAACATGCACTGTGTGGGGTCCCGAGGACCGAGTTTGAGAACCACTGCATTAGACCATGCAGTAGTGCCCTTTCCTTATGTTACACCAGAAAATATTGTAGTACACCTTATACACATACTGTACAGTACAGTAATGCCACACATTAGTAATGCATTTCATATTTACATTTTCTGATTTAATTTCATAGAGCCGCAGTCACTCACAGAATATAGGCATGTACTGTAGCATCTCATTTTATTCAGCAGAAGCTGATTATTCCCGTTTGGCTAGTTTGCCGTCTCTGTACAGTACAAAAAAGTTATAGTGTCAGTGAAAAAAGCACCTCATGACAGATACTGTACACAAGCGCATGTCTAAATACTGTATACTGTAAGCAGTGACATTAAGGGGTACAGTATATGCAATTGCGGTCGAATTCAGTCAGGAATGCGAAAAAATGGACACGGGATCCCCCATCTTTTTAGAACCAGCACAGAGCTCTGCGCCTGGTCCTGGTGCAAAAACTAAGGGGGACAAAAAAGCGTAGGGGTTCCCCGTATTTTTGACCGGTCCCTGCGGCCATGGCATTAAATACCCAATTAGTCACCCCCTGGCCGGGGTACCCTGGAGGAGTGGGGACCCCTTAAATCAAGGGGACCCCCCTCCAGCCACTCGATTATCTCTATCGCCCCTGTGTATTGTAGCTAGGGGATTGTGACGCTCCTTCAGCATTGCCCCGTAGCTTGCAAAATCTGTGCTGTTATTTGCTCCATACTGTAGCTGAGTGCCTCCTAGGAGCTACAGTACAGTAGGAGTCACAGGCGGTAACCATTTCAATTGAGTCTGCCCTGCTATAGAATTGTATGTGTACCGTACGGTGCATAGAACCTTTACAGTAGAAACTCTCCTGCAGCTTGGGGGACAAAAAGCATAGGGGTTCCACCTATTTTTTTAACCAGCACCGGGCTCCACTAGCTGGACAGATAATGCACAGCCGGGGGACACTTTTATACCGGTCCCTGCGGCCATGGAATTAAATACCCAACTAGTCACACCTGACCGGGGTACCCTGGAGGAGTGGGGACCCCTTAAATCAAGGGGACCCCCCTCCAGCCACTCGATTATCTCTATCGCCCCTGTGTATTGTAGCTAGGGGATTGTGACGCTCCTTCAGCATTGCCCCGTAGCTTGCAAAATCTGTGCTGTTATTTGCTCCATACTGTAGCTGAGTGCCTCCTAGGAGCTACAGTACAGTAGGAGTCACAGGCGGTAACCATTTCAATTGAGTCTGCCCTGCTATAGAATTGTATGTGTACCGTACGGTGCATAGAACCTTTACAGTAGAAACTCTCCTGCAGCTTGGGGGACAAAAAGCATAGGGGTTCCACCTATTTTTTTAACCAGCACCGGGCTCCACTAGCTGGACAGATAATGCACAGCCGGGGGACACTTTTACACCGGTCCCTGCGGCCATGGAATTAAATACCCAACTAGTCACACCTGACCGGGGTACCCTGGAGGAGTGGGGACCCCTTAAATCAAGGGGACCCCCCCCTCCAGCCACTCGAATATCCCTATCGCCCCTGTGTATTGTAGCTAGGGGATTGTGACGCTCCTTCAGCATTGCCCCATAGCCTGCAAAATCTGTGCTGTTATTTGCTCCATACTGTAGCTGAGTGCTTCCTAGGAGCTACAGTACAGTAGGAGTCACAGGCGGTAGCCATTTTAATTGAGTCTGCCCTGCTATAGAATTGTATGTGTACCGTACGGTGCATAGAACTTTTACAGTAGAAACTCTCCTGCAACTTTGGCCTGCTTTATGTAAAACTTGTGGTTTGTCAGCTTGCTATGCGATCGAGTCCGGTGTAACGTACTGTAATGTGCATAGACCTTGCTTACAGTATCTCTGTTTGCTAGGGGATTGTGACGCTCCTTCAGCATCGCCCCGTAGCCTGCACAACTTATGCCATTTCTCATTCCATACCCGACTGCTGCCTGCCACGAGGTGGGGGTTCAGGGGTAGTGGTCACTTTGACAGTGTGCTACAGTATGCGATTGAGTCCGGTGTACCGTAATATGCAATCCTACAGTATAGTAACTTATCCCCATCGCCCCTGTGTATTTTGGCTAGGGGATTGTGACGTTACTTCAGCATTGCCCCATAGCCTGCAAAAGGGTTCAGGGGCGGCGGCCATTTTGCCAGTGTGCTATGCGATCGAGTCCGGTTACCATAATGTGCATACTGCTGTATGTATTTTAGCTAGGGGATTGTGACGCTCCTTCAGCATTGCCCCATAGTCTGTACAATTTGGACTATTACTTGCTCCGTAGCCTAGGGCCTCTGTGGGGCAAGGAGTCATACTGTAGGTGGTAGCCATTTCTATTGAGTCTGCCCAGCTACAGAATTGTATGTGTACTGTACGGAGCATAGAACCTTAACATTAGAACCACTCATGCAGCTTTGCCCTGGTTTACTGTATGTGAATAAAAAAAATAATAAAGTGTATGAAAAAAAACTAACATGCATTCGTACTGTACTGTACATGGAATCGAACCCGGGACTCTGAGTATAGGAAGCGAAACACTTCACCACTTCGCCGCAGACAAATGTATAAATCCATTGGTTTTGATTATGCTGTAATGGCTACGGGATTAGGACGATAACATACAGTACTGTACAAAATTCCGAATCTTGAGAGGCAATAGTGAACTTCTAACACACATCCATTTGCGACAGTGTACACTACTGGTTTTATGTTTTGCCTGCGGGACTTGGACGCTCACATACAGTATTCATAAAGTATTGTAGATGGATCATATACTGAATGCTGTACTATTTGCGTCTGTGTCGTATATACAGTACTGTATTAAATAATGCAGCGTAATGAGTATTTACTGTATGCAGCGTAATGAGACGCCTTAGTAAAGTAGTCCTTATTATGTATTCCAGTATTGTATTTTACGGGAGACCACACGCATGCGCAGTGGTGATTGTAAAAAGCGACATCTGGTGGCTGATCGCAGGTATTACACGTAAAGGTAACGCCAAACGCCATGTCTGCCTCCGTGCGATTAGGTACGCCTCTCTGTGACTAGGCGCGCCTCCCTACGCTGCATACGCTCTATCGGGACAAACGCCTCAGCCAGTCAAGATAAAGGTGGCTACATCTGTATAACCGCTTTCCGTAAGTGGCACACCGCTGACAACCTCTTATGGAAACTGAGGGACATCATTGCACAATGGCTTAACCCATTAGACTCTCCTGGGGATTTGTGATATCGGACAACGCCACCAATGTTGTGCGTGCATTACATCTGGTCAAATTCCAGCACGTCCCATGTTTTGCACATACAATAAATTTGGTGGTGCAGAATTTTTTGAAAAATGACAGGGGCGTGCGGGAGATGCTGTCGGTGGCCAAAAAAATTGCGGGCCACTTTCGGCATTCAGCCACTGCGTGCTGAAGACTGGAGCGGCATCAAACACACCTGAACCTGCTCTGCCATCACCTGAAGCAAGAGGTGGTAATGAGGTGAAATTCAACACTCTATATGCTTCAGAGGATGGAGGAGCAGCAAAAGACTATTCAAGCCTATACATCCACCTATGATATAGGCAAATGAGGGGAAATGCACCTGACTCAAGCACAGTGGAGAATGATTTCCATCTTGTGCAAGGTTCTACAACCCTTCGAACTTGCCACACGTGAAGTCAGTTCAGACACTGCCAGCTTGAGTCAGGTCATTCCCCTCATCAGGCTTTTGCAGAAGCAGCTGGAGAAATTGAAGGAGGAGCTAAGACGGAGTGATTCCACAAAGTATGTGGGATTTGTGGATGGAACCCTTCATTTGCTTTGCCAGGATTCAAGGGTGGTCAATCTGTTGAAATCAGAGCACTACATTTTGGCCGCCATGCTCGATCCTAGGTTTAGAGCCTACGTTGTATCTCTCTTTTCAGCAGACACAAGTCTGCAGAGATTCAAAGACCTGCTGGTGAATAAACTGTTAACTCAAGCGGAACGTGACCCGTCAACAGCTCCTCCTTCACTTTCTCCTGCAACTGGGGCTGCGAGGAAAAGGATAAGATTTCCTAGCCCAACCGCTGGAGGTGATGTAGGGCAGTCAGGAGCCAGTGCTGACATCTGGTCCAGACTGAAGGACCTGCCAACGATTACTGACATGTTTACTGTCACTGCATATGATTCTGTCACCATTGAAAGAATGGTGGATGATTATAGGAGTGACAGCATCCAAGTAGGCATGTCAGACAGTCCGTATGTATACTGGCAGGAAAAATAGGCAATTTGGATGCCCTTGGACTCATTTAAACCCTTAGGAGCCAAAGTGTCCAAACGGCTAATCCATCTACATTCAAGACGTAGTAAGGATTTGGAAAGATCCCCACCACGGACTAATAGAGGTACATGATCTATGATGCGGTAGTGTAAAGTAGATAAATTAGGCCTGGCCACCGCGAAGTGCCTGGCTACAGGCTGTTCACTCAAACCTGAGGCCAGTGTATTTCTGATCGCATAACGATGTTGTGCCATGCGTGTGTTAAACTGACAATCAGTTTTGCCCACATACATTTTAGCGCATGGGCATGTAATGGTATAAATGACAAAGCTAGTTGTAGAGGTCAGGGGATAACGTATATAAAATTTTTCCCTTGTAAATGGGTTACAGAAGAATGATCCTGGCTGCAAGTAGCTGCATGTCGTGCAATTAGGGAACCTGAAACATCCGTTCTTCCTGTCTCCCAGAAAAGTAGTACTCTTGGACTTCCCCATACCAGTAATGTCATTATGTACAAGGTAATCTTTAGAGTTTTTCCCCCTCTGATAACACAACATTAATGCAGTGCCATGAAAAGGGACCAAATCCTTATCTGTAGTTATAATGGGCCACAGTTTTTTTGCTTCCTTATTAATGCGTCCGCTCATGTGATTACATTTATTAACCCGTATGTGTTTCTGGACTTTTTTCTCCTTAGTATGATAAACATTCAGTTGATGTATAGGAATAGCCAAAGCTTTCTTTTTTTAGCTTGTCAAGAATCTGTATGTCATAACCTCTTTGGCCAAATTTCGTGTATATAACATCAATTTGTTTAATGCCCTCACTTCTCTCACTAGACAACCTGAGGGTCCTCAGGAATTGTGAGTATGGGAGTGCATCTTTCAGGGGCTTAGGATGAGCACTTGAGGCTAATAAAAGATTGTTTCAATCTGTAGATTTTACATATAAAGATGTCCTCAATTTATTATCCTCAATAGTAATGGTCATATCTAGAAAATTAACAGACTTCTGATCCATAGTGAACGTAAATGTCACTGGACTATCTGTAGCATTATCACTGAAGGCAGCTTTAGACCCCTTCCACACAATGAGTAGATCATCTATAAAGCGATAAAACGCTACAATGTTGGAAGAAATACACGGATTGTAAAAGAACACATAATGCCTACACTAAACATGAAGGCGTTCGCGAAGGATGGGGCCACATTCTACCCCATCACAACGCCGGACACCTGTAGGTAGTAGAACTAATTCCATGTCAAAACCAACTGTAAAAGACTCATGAATACACTTAGATCAGTGACACAGTATAATGTATTATCAGTAAGCAAGATTTTAGTAGCTCGCATACCCTCATTGTGAGGAATGCAGGTATAAAGGCTGCATACATCTACCGATCAGAGTATGCAGTCTTTAGGCAAGGCAGGTTATTCAGACAAAGATTGTATCAATTGATAAGAATCCTTTACAAACGACGGTTTGGCTTGCACACATGGTTGCATATATGCATCCAAGTATGTAGATATAGTTTGAAACAAAGATCCTCGGGCCACTATAATCGGGCGACCTGGAGGTTTTACTAGATCCTTGTGAATATTTGGTAATAAATAAATAAGAGGTTTAATAGGATTATAAACCATTAAGGCTTTCTGTAATGCCTTAGATATAAAGTCATGTGTGCATGCTCCCGTCAAAACACCATCAATCTCCTTCTTAAACTCAACAGTGGGATCGTTTGGTAACATTCTATAAACCCCATCATCATTTAATTGTCGCTCCATTTCTATACGGTAATCTGTGAGGTTTAAAACAACAATAGAACCCCCCTTGTCTGACTGACGTATGACGATATCATCATACGAAGCCAGAGATTTAAGGGCTTGTTTCTCCTCATATGTCAAATTCCAAAATTGAGGTCTCTTGCTACATACATCATTACTGATAGAATAATTAAACAATCTAGTGAAGGTTTTAATTGACGCATTCGAACTTGGGAGGTCAATTGTTGATTTAGACTGTAAAGCCTGTAATTGGCATGGAATATCAGTCACCATGGGGATCGTCTGTTGGATTGCAAAGAATTCTTTCAACCTTAGGTTACAAATTCATTTACATAGCTCTATCTTCCACTGCATAGAGTCGAATGCAACAGTAGGGACAAACGACAGTCCTTTAGATAATATGGACAGTTCATGTTTAGAAAAAATGCGATCCGAAAGATTATAAGTCCGTTTCTGAACCGGAGGTCTTGCGTTTTTGCCTCTGCCTCTTGCTCTGCCCCCCTCTCTGGGTTGTTTTCTTGTTGATCCAGATTGCTGGGCTCTTGTATGTACCCCTAAAGGGATAGGTCCTGAATTTCTGGGGGTAATGGATGATTCGCTTTCACTACCTTTCCTTTGAAAATGAGTATTCCTTATAAATAACGGACATCTGTCATCTCTAGGGTGTGCCCCTGTAATCCAATTATACACTCTTTGTTAGTCATAATCAAGATCAAGAGTCTTTTACGGTTGGTTTTGACACAGAATTATTTCTACTACGATGGTAGGTACTACCTACAGGTGTCCGGCATTGCAATGGGGTCGAATATGGCCCCATCCTTCGCGAACGCCTTGTCAAAGTCAAAAATATTACATACACACAACAAACTCCAAACAGAGTGGCCTCTGTTCATGCGCGTTACCGCTGTGCGTACGCATACACGCACGTTATGTACACAGGTTATATACTGTAGCATACACATTTGCACAGAAAAGCCACAAAGATATATATATGATCTTATTCATATAGTGCATAATTTACACATAGTCTCCATATACATTGTCAGCAACTTGCATACATTTTTAAGGTAAAACAATGGAGCTATTCATCTTCACATGGTGTGAGGGGATGGAACAGTGGTAGGACTTAATGTTTGGTATCCAGATGTGCAGTATTTTATGATCTACAAGAACTTTCATAACACAATATAACATAGATGCAGGTAAAATAAGGTCAATAATAACCAAACACTGTAATATATTTTGAAGGGCCCTATATTGGGTCCCACCCTCCCTAAGGAGCCCCGTCTGGTATTTGAGAAAGCCTCCAACTTAAAAAGCTTATTAGCGCCCAGTAATCTTAAAGCAGAGGAAGCCCCTGACTTTCCAAGGAAGCAATTTTTGGGGAGCAGAATTGGTTGCTTCCCGTGCAATCAATGCATTTGCTGTAAATATATGCAAAAACCTTCAGCAAAACTGATGTTAGAAGGAGGAAAAACTTACGAACTCAGAGATCGTGTCTGTTGTAATACAGAGTACGTGATCTACAAGACCAGCTGTACCTGTGGACTTTCCTATGTAGGATAAACTAAAAGAAAAATTTAAATTTGAATTAAAGAACATCTAAGAAATAGTAAGAACAAACTAATGTCTCACAGTTTGCCCAGACACTTCTTAGAGGGTCATAGTTCAGATGTAAAACATTTATAATTTGTTATACTAGAACATGTTAAAGCCAACAGTAGGGGAGGAGTTAGAGACTTAATGTTCGCAAAACGTGAATCCTATTGGATATATACCCTCAACACCCTTTCACCCTATGGATTAAATGAGAGTATAGATATAGTATCATTTTTAGGATAATGCCTTATAATATTATACATCTGTATTTGTAATGTCATGAACTGGGTATTGAGCACTGATATAAGATTAATCATTGGTGTAGATATCTGCACTGTTTTCAGAAATGTATTATTATAGGGCTTAATGCTTTATAGGGATGCCATCACTATAAAAATAATACTCTATTACCCTATTGATTAAATGAGGGTATAGATATGGCATCCTTTTTTAGGCTAGTGCCTTATATTACTGTATGTCTATGTGCATTTCCATTATCTGTAATGTCATGAAACAAGGTATTGGACATTGGTACAAGATCAATTATTGGTGTGAATATCTTCACTGCTTCTAGAAATACATTATCACTATGGGGCACAATGCCCTATAGGGATGTCATCATTGTTAACCTATATGTATTGCTTTATGATATGTCTCAACATTACGTACAGTATCATGTTGCATTTTTTGTTAATGTATATATAATGCATATATATCTGTTTTGTCCTTTTGGTTATGTAAAGACATTGAAGGAAAAGCTTGTCATAAAGAAATGAATGAATAGACATCTGAGTATGCAAAATAAAATATTCATTTTAATCTCATAAAAAAATTCCACCTCTTTGTGCATTGAGTTTAAAATAAGAGGGAATAAATCTTATACATGTTTTTCTGGAGCTTAGGGCATCTGAGTGCACCGGGATAGAGTGGAACGCATCCCGGAACTGTTTTTAGGTTGTGCACATACACAGAGAGGACGCTTTGCTTTCCACTGCTGGTTTCAGTGGAGCGTATCGCGGTCAGCTCACGGGCACATAAAAGATGAACATTGAGGTACTGAAGAGGCGGCTGGTGAGAGGAGGAACAGATGAGACGGGATTTTAAGAGGCCTTGTAGTCCGGGTCCCGCGATCCTCCGCCGGAGGCCTGTGCGTTCCACCAAGAAATTAGTTGGAAAGCAAGGAGGAAATGATGTCATCCTGTCACTAATTAAAATAAAAGGGACAATTTTATAAATGAAAGGGTACTGGTACACTAGTTTGGAAGCTTATAACATCCCATTATTGTAGAGATGAGCACACATATTCCAAATTAGGTTTCAGCACACAAATCTCAATTTGTAGAGATGAGCACACATATCCCAAATTAGGTTTCATTGGGCTCTATTGGATTAATTAGACCAAGCTGCCCTTAATAAGAGGATATGATGTCATACCTTAGTGGTATTAATAGGCAGATAATTTCCCCCCTGGGTCACTTGCTTTTTTGGAAGGAAGGAGCACACACAAGGACAGATCCCTCCTATTAAGTTCATTATATCACTTCAATTATAATACTCTTAGAAATGTTTTCAGTAAGTTTAATTTATCACCTAGATATTTATACCTTTATTAACTGTCACTAATATTGATTGGATAATAATTTATCTTTATAGTTGAAAAGCTTTTGATTCCCTGAAATACTGCCATATGGATTGAGATTCACTAACTCAATATTAAGTAAGTTTCACTTTCTCTTTCATTAAATTAAACTTCACTAATAAAAGTAAGTCCCACATTATTAGTAGATTCACACTGTATTAAATGAATTCAGTGCACTTATGTCACTACCAGACACTAACTATTAATCCTACTTATAGGAGTTGTACCAGTGTATGGGAAGAAGGTTTTGATACTCCATAGTGGTGGGAGTATATAACAACAGATTCCACGCTAGGAACTGGAAATACTATCTCTTGGTGGTTTATCCACCTGTCTCAATATTTGGAGTAAGTAAATGAATTTTATTATAATAGGAGAGTCCTCTAGGTATAATAATACACTAGAAATAATGGTTACCTTATATATATATATATATATATATATATATATATAGGTGCATTTGATCACCGTTTTTGGATATTGATATGTAAGTAGACACATGATGGAATCAATGCAGTGATATTAATTGAATTATGAATCTATTAATAAAGACTAGTTGTCTATTTGCCTCCAATATATAGTACTATCTAATATTAGTGGGTCTATCTGTGTCAATGAAGAGGCATGTTATTCCTTCAATGTACTAAAAATAATGAATTTGATGTCGGTTATGAAACTATAAAGTTCAGTGGATGAATTATACAGTTCCTTTTTCCTTTTTCATGTATGACTATATAAATAGAAATATCTATATCATGTCTGAGATATTTTTCTCACTGTAACTCATCGAAATCTTTCATTGTTTTCCACTTTTTTTTACTGTAACTCATTGAAATAATTGTTTTTCTCTTTTTTCTCCATTGTATTTCAAAAAATCCATCAGAAGCCTACACCCCTGATAAAGTCCATTGAGGACGAAACGCATTGGGTTATATGAAGGTCACCATCCAAAATTGATTGAACTGTATAATGGTTGATGTGGAATTGTTTTTAATGAATTCTGTTTTATGACAATTGTATTAAATAATCAGTTCTTGAGATTTGCCTTCTGTTGGTCAAGAATCTTGGTAGATATTCACATTTGAGCGCCCTCATTATATTGGTTTTCTAATCTATCTATCTATCTATCTATCTATCTATATATATATATATATATATATATATATATATAAAAAAATAGAAATGGGTATAGGCACTCACCACAATTTCAGCATTTAAATATGTATTGTAGCTCACAGGTACTTCATCACATAGGTCACATCTGATAGAGTTGTCAACGTTTCGGTCCGAGCTGGACCTTTGTCAAGACCAGTAGCAAATGTCACATAGTCATCCTGGAGCCCACATCACAGGTCTGCCCAGTGCTGCCTTATATATCCACTCAGCCAGAAAAGACACACCCACAGGAAGTCACCACCACATAATGTTAAAAAAACATTGAAGAAAGCTAAATAGACCACATTGAGAAAAAAGATCTAATGCAATACATGCACCGAAGATAATTACATAAAAACCAGAGAGAAAACTAGATAAATGGCTTGGCCACGCCTGACCAGAAGTGCCGTGCATTCCACATACCTTGGAACGCACTCCATCTCAAAGGCGGAAATTACATAATTTCCTAGTAACCATGTCAACCGAGCTGTTGCCATCCTGTGGAACGCAGGAAATGGAACGCCCTGGGCTCCACTAACCAGCCAATACTGCATAAATATTTATATGGGTCAGGCGCAGCGCTAGCTGGCTAATAACTGCTGCAACCAATACCATTTATGTCAAGGAGCACATAGAATAGTAGAACCTCCAGTATGATAACAGCCGCTTTACAGTGGGTAGTCCCATAAAGGCAGAGCAGGCACACAAAGGAGCAAAGGGCAGTGTAAAACAACATATAAACACACAGGACATACAACATATATCATGCAAACATATTTATATTTCATATCAAAATTCAATATAAAAAAGTTTTTTTTACAAAAAAATAGTCAGAGTTCATTAATAATCTGTCAAAACACCCTTCATAGCCCTATCACAAAAAAATGTTATAAGGATTACATTAATTAAGACCGCGTGATACAACCGTATCCAGTTCGTATATACATTTCACCTATTGTTGTCTCAATGACTTTTCACGATCACCCCCTCGCAATGGTTTGGGCACATGATCAATTATCATGCAACTCAGGCTTGATACAGCATGACCCATCATGGCAAAATGTTTCGCTACAGGTTTGTCTGAGTTCTTTGTAGACAATGCTGCTCTTATCGATGTTCAATGATTTGCCATGCGATCGCAAAAATTACGAGTCATCATGCCGACATAACAGTAACCGCATGGACAAATAATAAAATAAATCACATGGTCCATTCTGCAGTGCAGCCTATGTTTAATTTTTATCTTTACTCCACTCTGTGGATGTGTGAAACTTTTGCCAGCCATCATTGACCTACAGGTGGTACAGTAAGGACACATATAGCACCCAGTCTTCATATTGGGCATCCAGGAGTCAGTGGTATTACTGGGCTGTAACGTAGGTCTCATAAGTAATTGTCAAAGATTTTTACCCCAACGATAGGCACACATAGGAGGGTCCTGACCCAATCCTTTAAAAGCTGGGTCTGTTGCAATAATGGGCAAGTTATTCCATATAATTTGCTGGGACCGTGTGAAGGAAACATTGGCCCTCATTCCGAGTTGATCGGTCGCAAGGCGAATTTAGCAGAGTTACACACGCTAAGCCTACGCCTACTGGGAGTGTATCTTAGCTTCTTAAAATTGCGACCGATGTATTCGCAATATTGCGATTACAAACTACTTTGCAGTTTCTGAGTAACTTCAACCTTACTCTGCCTGTGCGATCAGTTCAGTGCTTGGCGCTCCTGGTTTGACGTCACAAACACACCCAGCGTTTGCTCAGACACTCCCCCGTTTCTCCAGCCACTCCTGCGTTTTTTCCGGAAACGGTAGCGTTTTCATCCACACGCCCATAAAACGCCGTGTTTCCGCCCAGTAACACCCATTTCCTGTCAATCACATTACGATCGCCGGAGCGATGAAAAAGCCGTGAGTAAAAATACTATCTTCATTGTTAAATTACTTGGCGCAGTCGCAGTGCGAATATTGCGCATGCGTACTAAGCGGATTTTCATTGCGATGCGATGAAAAATACCGAGCGAACGACTCGGAATGAGGGCCTTTGTATGTAGTGGCAAAGATCATGCGGTTCATGCTGGTCTTGGTCTCTCATGGACTGCTATTGTGGGAGTGCCTATACCATGCTTTAGTGAGACATCTGTCAATTGTTCATTTCGAATACCCTTGTTCCAAAAACTGCACCTTCATTTGATGAATCTGGTCTTCAGCTGTCTCTGTCAAGGTGTTATTTTGTAGCACACGCATAAATTGCGATATCGGGAGGCTTTCTTTAAGGTGAGACGGATGATGGCTAGTTACATGCAATAGTTTATTGCGGTCAGTGTCCTTTTTATAAAGCATCGTAGCTAAAGAACCATTGTGTCGAAAAACAGTAATGTCCAAAAAATTTACTTGCTCCTTATCAATATAAGTAAAGCGAATAGGGCTTCTCAGGGCATTTAGAATACCCCCCATTTATTGAAACTCTACGTCTGTGCTCAACCAAACCACAAAAATGTCATCGATATATCTACCAAAGTAGAGCAACTTCGATCCAAATTTGGGTATTATAAATTCACACTCTTATTTATCATGAACAGAGTGGCATATGAGGGTGCCAAATTCGAACCCATTGCGGTTCCGTTCCGTTGTATAAAATACTCGGATCCATAGCAAAAATAATTTTTTTGTAACACAACCTCTGTCAATTCCAACAGGAATTCTAACGGAGGTCCCTAATATGTTGTACGGTTCAATGCCTCTCTTATGGCCAAAAGTCCCAGGTGGTGTGGTATCACAGTATACAATGATTGAACATCCATAGTAGCTAATAACACTGTGTCAGGAATTATTCCCAATGATCTAATTTTGTCCAAGAAATCTGGGGTGTCCCTGATATAACTGGACATACTCTTAACCAATGTTGTAGAAAAATATCAATGAAAATAGCCAATGGCTGTAATGTTGAGCCTATTGTGGATATAATTGGTCACCCAGGAGGTTCGACCATTGTCTTGTGTATTTTTGGGTGTAGATGATCGGACAAACGGGGTGCTCAACCTTAAGAAAACCAACAACCCGTTTGTCCAACCATCCACTTAATACAGCAAAATCAATTAGCCCATCGACCTGTTTCTTAATGTTAAACATAGGGTTACTGCTGAGTCTAACATAAGTCTCAGCATCTGAAAGCTGTCTGCGAATCTCTGCATCATATGTCCACAGTCTTGTACAACCACGGCCCCACCCTTGTCAGCCTGGCATATGACAATCTGGTCATTCTCAACCAGGGATCTAAGGGCAGACCTGTGTACAGCTGAAAGATTATCATATCTTGGTTTGTCTTTATAGGACTCGAATTGTGTCTGAGTTACCCTTAGGAAAGTTTTTATACTAGGGTTGGAGGAAGTTGGATCAAAACTGCTTGGTCTCGATAAAACAGACCTAGCTCCCAGTTCATATATATATATATATAATAATGCACGGTCTGAGACCGGATGTATGTATCAGAATACTCGTACAATATATTCTGGCACTGGTACACTTGTTCTTAACTAACGCTGTCTTAATAGTGACATGTAGAATACTTAAGTGTTTGTAAAACCACGTGCTGATGTACAGGTGGGTTTACAAAGGAAACCTTGCCCTACAGTCCCAGAGACCAGTCGCATCTATTTTAGAAAATGGCACCCAGCGTCTCAGTCAGGGCGTGAGGGAAAGTGTGATGCGGCTCCAGAGCGAGAACACCAGCAGTAGATGGCTCCCGGAGCTGGGGGAGGGGCTACAGGTCAAGCGCCTTATCCTCTCTGCTGGGCCTCACCGCCTGGTACTAAGGAGCCTTATTAAAGTAGATATATAGGTATCCGACCTGTTCTCCCATGCCCTGGTGGATATAGTGGGGTCCCCACACGGCCACAGTGTCCGCGTCAGCATCGCAGTCCGTCTCCTTAGACTGCGACTGGACTGCAATTTACCAGCAGGTCCCACCTGGTGACCCTCTTACCTCTTCCCTGATGTGCAGCCATGCGATCCGGAGTATGCAGCACCGCTGATGGTGGTGATGTCAGGATGACATAAAAAGCGCCGCAGCCCTTGAAGTCTTCTAAAAAAGCTCTTTTCAGGGCTGCCTAGTGCAGCCCCCCTGTTAGTTGATCTGCACTGCAGACACCAACTTACAAACTGAGCTCCAGTGCCTGGAGGCGGGGCTATAGAGCAGGCGGTGCAGTGCATCCTGGGAACAGTCAAAGCTTTAGCCTGTTGGTGCCTCAGATCAAGATCCAACTCTACACCCGATGTTATTCCCTGTGGAATACCAGTGTACCCCGCTGCAGATAAAAAACATTTTTAAATAAGAGGTGTATATACAAGAACTTTTATTTGGGAACACAGTAATAACTGGAATGTTATGTGGTGCGGTGATCATAAAATAGTCACAGTCTTTGTGAGCAGCATGGGGAAAGTGGTGAGCAAGGCATGGTTTAGAATGTTACGTAAGGGGATGGCAGACGCCTGGCACCGACTTTGGACGGTTGGGTTGCATGTGCTGCGTGCCAATTCAAGGTGGTATGCACATGGGGTCGGGGTCCCCAGATGTGGCAGATGTTGCGTGCCTACTAGGTTAGGCCAAACGCAGCCACATACACTGGTAGGCAGGGGAGGCGGGATGCAGCATGTCCACGAGGCTGGTCTGAGCACGCTTCCACCCATAGGTATCCAGCGGGGGGGAGGGCGGGATGTGGCGCGCCCACGTAGTTGGGCAAGGCACGCCTCCACCCATTGTTACGAACATGGTTACAAGAGCCTTGCTCAACCATTCTTTCCTTGCCCTGCGATTTATTCTGTATTGGTGTGTTTTCAATAAAACTGTGACCAAGTTTACCCAAGATTGTTATGGACTCAAGTTATTGGGGAATCTCGCCGGGGGGGCCAGGGGTCACCGGATAGTCGGCCTTGCACCCTTAAGCTGACTACACCGCTGGCAATTGCACTGGCAATCTGAATGTGTCTGGAATGCTTAGAAATTGCAGCCCATAAATGAAAGAAGCATTGAATATGTGGGAACCTGTACAGTATGTATGTATCTTCTGTATAGGAAAATAGAAATAGAGCTACTGTTTGTAAATATGCTCCCCCTCCCTCCCCCATGAAAACACGTCTCTGACACTTCAGATCATTGTTATAAGCAATAATGCCCCCACCCTCAGGCTAAAGAGGAAGTGAGTTCAGTTTCTGTATGAGGCTGAGCAGCTGGATCGGATGCTGAGGCTGCACTGAGGAGTGGCAGCAGCACCCTGAGGGAGCGCACTGTGCTGGTAATTAGCCACACAATGAAGTAAAACAACCCATCAACTGTGCGCACATGGAAGGAAGATGTTGAAAGCTGACACATGATGCATCTCAGCAGAATCCAATGCCTTCATGCATAGTATTGGACAGCCTTAGCAAGTATTGGAGAGACTGTTATACGCAGTGACAGTGAGGGTCATTCTGACCTGATCGCACGCTGCCGTTATTCGCAGCGCAGCGATCAGGTCACTACTGCACATGCGTATGCACCGCAATGCGCAGGCAAAGTGGATCATTGCTGTGGGATGGATTTAACAAAGAATCCATTCGCACAGCTGATCGCAAGGAGATTGACAGGAAGAGGGCATTTGTTGGCGGCAACTGACCATTTTCTGGGAGTGTCTGGAAAAACGCAGGCGTGTCCAAGCGTTTGCAGGGCGGGTGTCTGACATCAGTTCTGGGACCGGACAGGCTTAAGTGATCATAGCGGCTGAGTAAGTTCTGAGAAACTGCACAAACTATTTTTGTACCACTCGGCTGCACATGCGATCGCACCCTTGCACAGCAATTATACACTCCTCAGTGGGCGGCGACTATGCGTTTGCATGGCTGCAAAAAGTAGCAAGCGAGCGATCAACTCGGAATGACCCCCAGTGTGTAGTAAGAATGAATGGGATCCTGTCTTCAGCGCAATCCAGTTATAGGCATTAGTTATTCCCGGTAAGCAACCACCCCTACATTTACTAGAGGATGGCAGTTAATGGAGGGTTTTTCAAATAAGTTGTTATCCATTTGAAACACTGAATTGCTTTGGTACATATTAGTAGTACAGTACACCACCCCTGCCTTTGTATGTATGATAGTATTAATATATATCAAGTGTCAGTAGGGGTTCTCTAAAGGCAAGATGGTGCCCAGTGCTGAAAAACTGTTTAAAACTAGCAGGAGCCACTGGGGTGGATGTTGGCTTTGGTTCCTCTTTGCAGTAGAGATGAGCGGGTTCGGTTTCTCTGAATCCGAACCCGCACGAACTTCATGTTTTTTTCACGGGTCCGAGCAGACTCGGATCCTCCCGCCTTGCTCGGTTAACCCGAGCGCGCCCGAACGTCATCATGACGCTGTCGGATTCTCGCGAGACTCGGATTCTATATAAGGAGCCGCGCGTCGCCGCCATTTTCACACGTGCATTGAGATTGATAGGGAGAGGACGTGGCTGGCGTCCTCTCCATTAGAAATTAGATTAGAAGAGAGAGAGAGATTGTGCAGAGTCAGACAGAGTTTACCACAGTGACCAGTGCAGTTGTTGTTAGTTAACTTTTATTTATTTTAATATAATATATCCGTTCTCTGCTATATCCGTTCTCTGCCTGAAAAAAACCGATACACAGCAGCAGCCAGTCACACAGTGTGACTCAGTCTGTGTGCACTCAGCTCAGCCCAGTGTGCTGCACATCAATGTATAAAAGGCAAAGCTTATAATAATTGTGGGGGAGACTGGGGAGCACTGCAGGTTGTTATAGCAGGAGCCCCCAGGAGTACATAATATTATATTAATTTAAAATTAAACAGTGCACACTTTTGCTGCAGGAGTGCCACTGCCAGTGTGACTAGTGGTGACCAGTGCCTGACCACCAGTATAGTAGTATATTGTTGTATGTATTGTATACTATCTCTTTATCAACCAGTCTATATTAGCAGCAGACACAGTACAGTGCGGTAGTTCACGGCTGTGGCTACCTCTGTGTCGGCAGTCGGAACTCGGCAGGCAGTCCGTCCATCCATAATTGTATTACAATATATACCACCTAACCGTGGTATTTTTTTTTCTTTCTTTATACCGTCGTCATAGTGTCATACTAGTTGTTACGAGTATACTACTATCTCTTTATCAACCAGTGTACAGTGCGGTAGTTCACGGCTGTGGCTACCTCTGTGTCGGCAGTCGGCAGGCAGTCCGTCCATCCATAATTGTATTATTATTATAATATATACCACCTAACCGTGGTTTTTTTTTCATTCTTTATACCGTCGTCATAGTGTCATACTAGTTGTTACGAGTATACTACTATCTCTTTATCAACCAGTGTACAGTGCGGTAGTTCACGGCTGTGGCTACCTCTGTGTCGGCAGTCGGCAGGCAGTCCGTCCATCCATAATTGTATTATTATTATAATATATACCACCTAACCGTGGTTTTTTTTTCATTCTTTATACCGTCGTCATAGTGTCATACTAGTTGTTACGAGTATACTACTATCTCTTTATCAACCAGTGTACAGTGCGGTAGTTCACGGCTGTGGCTACCTCTGTGTCGGCAGTCGGCAGGCAGTCCGTCCATCCATAATTGTATTATTATTATAATATATACCACCTAACCGTGGTTTTTTTTTCATTCTTTATACCGTCGTCATAGTGTCATACTAGTTGTTACGAGTATACTACTATCTCTTTATCAACCAGTGTACAGTGCGGTAGTTCACGGCTGTGGCTACCTCTGTGTCGGCAGTCGGCAGGCAGTCCGTCCATCCATAATTGTATTATTATTATAATATATACCACCTAACCGTGGTTTTTTTTTCATTCTTTATACCGTCGTCATAGTGTCATACTAGTTGTTACGAGTATACTACTATCTCTTTATCAACCAGTGTACAGTGCGGTAGTTCACGGCTGTGGCTACCTCTGTGTCGGCAGTCGGCAGGCAGTCCGTCCATCCATAATTGTATTATTATTATAATATATACCACCTAACTGTGGTATTTTTTTTTCTTTCTTTATACCGTCGTCATAGTGTCATACTAGTTGTTACGAGTATACTACTATCTCTTTATCAACCAGTGTACAGTGCGGTAGTTCACGGCTGTGGCTACCTCCGTGTCGGCAGTCGGCAGGCAGTCCGTCCATCCATAATTGTATTATTATTATAATATATACCACCTAACCGTGGTTTTTTTTTCATTCTTTATACCGTCGTCATAGTGTCATACTAGTTGTTACGAGTATACTACTATCTCTTTATCAACCAGTGTACAGTGCGGTAGTTCACGGCTGTGGCTACCTCTGTGTCGGCAGTCGGCAGGCAGTCCGTCCATCCATAATTGTATTATTATTATAATATATACCACCTAACCGTGGTTTTTTTATACCACCTAACCGTGGCAGTCCGTCCATAATTGTATACTAGTATCCAATCCATCCATCTCCATTGTTTACCTGAGGTGCCTTTTAGTTCTGCCTATAAAATATGGAGAACAAAAAAGTTGAGGTTCCAAAATTAGGGAAAGATCAAGATCCACTTCCACCTCGTGCTGAAGCTGCTGCCACTAGTCATAGCCGAGACGATGAAATGCCAGCAACGTCGTCTGCCAAGGCCGATGCCCAATGTCATAGTACAGAGCATGTCAAATCCAAAACACCAAATATCAGAAAAAAAAGGACTCCAAAACCTAAAATAAAATTGTCGGAGGAGAAGCGTAAACTTGCCAATATGCCATTTACCACACGGAGTGGCAAGGAACGGCTGAGGCCCTGGCCTATGTTCATGGCTAGTGGTTCAGCTTCACATGAGGATGGAAGCACTCAGCCTCTCGCTAGAAAACTGAAAAGACTCAAGCTGGCAAAAGCACCGCAAAGAACTGTGCGTTCTTTGAAATCCCAAATCCACAAGGAGAGTCCAATTGTGTCGTTTGCGATGCCTGACCTTCCCAACACTGGACGTGAAGAGCATGCGCCTTCCACTATTTGCATGCCCCCTGCAAGTGCTGGAAGGAGCACCCGCAGTCCAGTTCCTGATAGTCAGATTGAAGATGTCAGTGTTGAAGTACACCAGGATGAGGAGGATATGGGTGTTGCTGGCGCTGGGGAGGAAATTGACCAGGAGGATTCTGATGGTGAGGTGGTTTGTTTAAGTCAGGCACCCGGGGAGACACCTGTTGTCCGTGGGAGGAATATGGCCGTTGACATGCCAGGTGAAAATACCAAAAAAATCAGCTCTTCGGTGTGGAGGTATTTCACCAGAAATGCGGACAACAGGTGTCAAGCTGTGTGTTCCCTTTGTCAAGCTGTAATAAGTAGGGGTAAGGACGTTAACCACCTCGGAACATCCTCCCTTATACGTCACCTGCAGCGCATTCATAATAAGTCAGTGACAAGTTCAAAAACTTTGGGTGACAGCGGAAGCAGTCCACTGACCAGTAAATCCCTTCCTCTTGTAACCAAGCTCACGCAAACCACCCCACCAACTCCCTCAGTGTCAATTTCCTCCTTCCCCAGGAATGCCAATAGTCCTGCAGGCCATGTCACTGGCAAGTCTGACGAGTCCTCTCCTGCCTGGGATTCCTCCGATGCATCCTTGCGTGTAACGCCTACTGCTGCTGGCGCTGCTGTTGTTGCCGCTGGGAGTCGATGGTCATCCCAGAGGGGAAGTCGTAAGCCCACTTGTACTACTTCCAGTAAGCAATTGACTGTTCAACAGTCCTTTGCGAGGAAGATGAAATATCACAGCAGTCATCCTACTGCAAAGCGGATAACTGAGTCCTTGACAACTATGTTGGTGTTAGACGTGCGTCCGGTATCCGCCGTTAGTTCACAGGGAACTAGACAATTTATTGAGGCAGTGTGCCCCCGTTACCAAATACCATCTAGGTTCCACTTCTCTAGGCAGGCGATACCGAGAATGTACACGGACGTCAGAAAAAGACTCACCAGTGTCCTAAAAAATGCAGTTGTACCCAATGTCCACTTAACCACGGACATGTGGACAAGTGGAGCAGGGCAGGGTCAGGACTATATGACTGTGACAGCCCACTGGGTAGATGTATGGACTCCCGCCGCAAGAACAGCAGCGGCGGCACCAGTAGCAGCATCTCGCAAACGCCAACTCTTTCCTAGGCAGGCTACGCTTTGTATCACCGCTTTCCAGAATACGCACACAGCTGAAAACCTCTTACGGAAACTGAGGAAGATCATCGCGGAATGGCTTACCCCAATTGGACTCTCCTGTGGATTTGTGGCATCGGACAACGCCAGCAATATTGTGTGTGCATTAAATATGGGCAAATTCCAGCACGTCCCATGTTTTGCACATACCTTGAATTTGGTGGTGCAGAATTTTTTAAAAAACGACAGGGGCGTGCAAGAGATGCTGTCGGTGGCCAGAAAAATTGCGGGACACTTTCGGCGTACAGGCACCACGTACAGAAGACTGGAGCACCACCAAAAACTACTGAACCTGCCCTGCCATCATCTGAAGCAAGAAGTGGTAACGAGGTGGAATTCAACCCTCTATATGCTTCAGAGGTTGGAGGAGCAGCAAAAGGCCATTCAAGCCTATACAATTGAGCACGATATAGGAGATGGAATGCACCTGTCTCAAGTGCAGTGGAGAATGATTTCAACGTTGTGCAAGGTTCTGATGCCCTTTGAACTTGCCACACGTGAAGTCAGTTCAGACACTGCCAGCCTGAGTCAGGTCATTCCCCTCATCAGGCTTTTGCAGAAGAAGCTGGAGGCATTGAAGAAGGAGCTAACACGGAGCGATTCCGCTAGGCATGTGGGACTTGTGGATGCAGCCCTTAATTCGCTTAACAAGGATTCACGGGTGGTCAATCTGTTGAAATCAGAGCACTACATTTTGGCCACCGTGCTCGATCCTAGATTTAAAGCCTACCTTGGATCTCTCTTTCCGGCAGACACAGGTCTGCTGGGGTTGAAAGACCTGCTGGTGACAAAATTGTCAAGTCAAGCGGAACGCGACCTGTCAACATCTCCTCCTTCACATTCTCCCGCAACTGGGGGTGCGAGGAAAAGGCTCAGAATTCCGAGCCCACCCGCTGGCGGTGATGCAGGGCAGTCTGGAGCGACTGCTGATGCTGACATCTGGTCCGGACTGAAGGACCTGACAACGATTACGGACATGTCGTCTACTGTCACTGCATATGATTCTCTCAACATTGATAGAATGGTGGAGGATTATATGAGTGACCGCATCCAAGTAGGCACGTCACACAGTCCGTACTTATACTGGCAGGAAAAAGAGGCAATTTGGAGGCCCTTGCACAAACTGGCTTTATTCTACCTAAGTTGCCCTCCCACAAGTGTGTACTCCGAAAGAGTGTTTAGTGCCGCCGCTCACCTTGTCAGCAATCGGCGTACGAGGTTACATCCAGAAAATGTGGAGAAGATGATGTTCATTAAAATGAATTATAATCAATTCCTCCGCGGAGACATTGACCAGCAGCAATTGCCTCCACAAAGTACACAGGGAGCTGAGATGGTGGATTCCAGTGGGGACGAATTGATAATCTGTGAGGAGAGGGATGTACACGGTGATATATCGGAGGGTGAAGATGAGGTGGACATCTTGCCTCTGTAGAGCCAGTTTGTGCAAGGAGAGATTAATTGCTTCTTTTTTGGGGGGGGTCCAAACCAACCCGTCATATCAGTCACAGTCGTGTGGCAGACCCTGTCACTGAAATGATGGGTTGGTTAAAGTGTGCATGTCCTGTTTTGTTTATACAACATAAGGGTGGGTGGGAGGGCCCAAGGATAATTCCATCTTGCACCTCTTTTTTCTTTTCTTTTTCTTTGCATCATGTGCTGATTGGGGAGGGTTTTTTGGAAGGGACATCCTGCGTGACACTGCAGTGCCACTCCTAGATGGGCCCGGTGTTTGTGTCGGCCACTAGGGTCGCTAATCTTACTCACACAGCTACCTCATTGCGCCTCTTTTTTTCTTTGCGTCATGTGCTGTTTGGGGAGGGTTTTTTGGAAGGGACATCCTGCGTGACACTGCAGTGCCACTCCTAGATGTGCCCGGTGTTTGTGTCGGCCACTAGGGTCGCTAATCTTACTCACACAGTCAGCTACCTCATTGCGCCTCTTTTTTTCTTTGCGTCATGTGCTGTTTGGGGAGGGTTTTTTGGAAGGGACATCCTGCGTGACACTGCAGTGCCACTCCTAGATGGGCCCGGTGTTTGTGTCGGCCACTAGGGTCGCTTATCTTACTCACACAGCGACCTCGGTGCAAATTTTAGGACTAAAAATAATATTGTGAGGTGTGATGTGTTCAGAATAGGCTGAAAATGAGTGTAAATTATGTTTTTTGAGGTTAATAATACTTTGGGATCAAAATTACCCCCAAATTCTATGATTTAAGCTGTTTTTTAGGGTTTTTTGAAAAAAACACCCGAATCCAAAACACACCCGAATCCGACAAAAAAAATTCGGTGAGGTTTTGCCAAAACGCGGTCGAACCCAAAACACGGCCGCGGAACCGAACCCAAAACCAAAACACAAAACCCGAAAAATTTCCGGCGCTCATCTCTACTTTGCAGTTAGTCAGGTCACTCTCTTCCTGTCTGCGAGGTCTGTAAACAACTTGCCACTTTACAAGTGTATTCAAAAACTGTTGAACACACTTGTATAGATCATGCAAGTAGTTTGTAGACTGTCCCTTGCTCCCAGTGTGAGATGACACAGACTGGAAGAATGCAGAGAGAGGTTCATGAGGTGCGTGCATTACCAAGGCGGGCTGCATGGGTCTCATAGTCTAGGAGGTGTAGCCTCCTGCGCATGCACCCTGTAGCACAATTGAATCAAGAATGACAGGGGAGGAGAGGAGAGTGACTTTACCTCAGAGGGCGGCTTTTAAATCTGTGTGTGTGTCCATTATACAGATGTCATCTGTGTTCCCACTACTACCCTTACCCAGTCCAGCCTACTTTTATCACCCTCACCTCCACCACTTTCTCCAGATGCCATGTGTCACTACTACAACCACCACCCAGTTCCTACACCTACTACTACCATCACTCCCGCCACCTCCCCAAGTTGCCATGTGTCACTACTACTTACCCCTAAGTTGTCATATGTGTCTTTGCTACTACCAGTCATCTGTGTCCCTACTACTACTACTTCTACCACCATCCCTATCTGTCATGTATGTCCGTAATGTTACACAACATCTGTCATTGGGTCTGTGGTGGTACTGCTACTACTATCCTTAGCATCATTTGTGTCCCCAGTACAAATACTATACCCCAGCTGTCATCTTGTTTGTTCATACTACTATTATCCCCTAGCTGTCATATGTGTCCCTAATACTGCTTCCACACACATGTCATATGTCCCTACTACGATTACATCTCTGGATGGAGAACTAATACATATAGGGGCTAATTCAGGTTGGACTGCAATACGTGATCCAACTGCAAAAACTGCTAAGAGAATGCCGACGCATGCACAGGGTCCATCCTGCACATGCACCCGCATTTTCTGATTAGATGAATAAAAACTGAATTCAGAATGGCTTTTAAAGTTTTAATCAAGAAATAATTTTGAATACAGATGTGCGGTTTCCTACATAGTATACAGTAGTATACCCGGCTAGGGTGTGAAACAATGAGTGAATACATGTAAGATGGGGCAAGGGAAGACGAGCAGGCCAGGACAGTAAATATGTATAAGGGGGAGGGGTTGGGGTGTCAGCATTAGCGGATGATCAGGGTTTGATGCTGCAGATATCAGGGTTGTAGAGTCACTGCTGTTCGGTGGGTGCTGCGTGTGGACTGATATATAACTGACTCAGTGGTGCAGGCTGGCCATGCCTTGGCCAGTGTACAGTATGTGTACAGCCTCCGTCTGGATGCAGCATGATTTTTTGCTTGTTCTCAACTTATCCGTAGTTACTGCTCCCAAGACGGGTGGGCGGGTGGCCGACCAGATGTATCTTACAGCGGGGTGGCAATGGTAAGTGAGTACTGCTACGTCTTTAGAATGAGTGACGTACGCGACTCAGAGGAGGGACTGGCCAACATTCACAACACTGTGCAGGGAGGGATATGCCTTCCCCTGCACCGTGGCTGCTATAGTGTATGCAAAGGTTACAGTGTGAATTTATGCTGCAGACTTTTATTTAGCTTTGAACCATGAGGAAGAATGGGGAGGGAAGTCGGCTTGATTGGATGGCCGCTGGCAGGCTGTGACAGGAAAAAATAGTTTTCCTGTCTACAACAGATCTTCTGGGCCTATTTTGATGGTGAGTCTGGAGCTGCAGCTCCACCCGCCCCATTGTTAATCTGGCCCTACTAATGAACATTGACTTTATGTAAGCTGTATCTGTTTACACTTAAATATACTACACTATGGGCTCCATTTAACAACAAGACATCAGGGCTGCAACTAGGGGGGACTAAGGGGGCGTGTGCCCCGGGTGCAGGATTTGAGGGTGTACCAAGGAGTTACAGAGGAACAGAGGGTTTTTTTGTTTGTTTTTACCAGCAGTGCTGTGCTGTTCCAGTGAGACTGCAGACGGCTCTCGTGGCAGTGTCTCTGACCCACCTGTCTGCCGACAGCTGGCTCTGACGCTCTGCGGGTGAGCTCCAGTAACTGGGATCTCTCCTATGCCGGCTACTGTCTTAAACTCTCTTCTTTGTCATACAGTGCTGCGACTAGCGCATGCAGTGCTGCGATAGCTTGCAGTGCACCATACAAGCTATAGAAGCGAGCTGTTGGTGCTGTGTTTATAAGCAGGCTATGATCCCAGCAGTCTGCCCTGCACCAACCATTGAGAGGCAGAGCCGTAACTAGACTTTTTGGTGCCCTGTGCCAGAGAGAGAATTGGTGCCTCCCCCCTCCCCATTTTTCCAATAGGGACATAAGGTGCATGCTTCGTGGGTAAGGGGCATGACAAGATTGATCCCAGAGAAAGCCCGTGTTATGAAACCCCTTCCCACATTTTTATATCTGTATAATATAATACACACACATTTATAGACCACTGCAAGAAAATGGATTTGGCCACAAATCCTCTTTATACCACATCCATGTACTTTACTTGAGAGCTCGTTGTTATTCAGTTACAATACCCTTTATTACATGACATATTTCAATATACTGCCCCACCCAGGATTCAAACCTATAACCTGTTGAATTCTAATCAAACACCCTGCTCAGAAGAAATCTTTAGTGGAGTTCATAAATGTTGTATAGGTATTAGTGACAGAAGTGGTGGGGGTAGGACACATGGGTGGTCAGGAGATTCTGGGATTCAAAAAGGGGGGAAGCAGCAAGTGAAAGTAATTAAAACAGGTAATTGAGAAGTGCTGCTAACAGCGCCCCCTACCCTGCAGCGCTATGTGCGGTGCCCCTTCCGCACACACCTAGTTACGGCCCTGTTAAGAGGACACGCTGTAGTGTAGTGATGTAGTTCAGCATGTAGGGGATGTAGTATAGTGATGTAGTGCAGTGGATATGGGAATGTAGTGCAGTGATATAGTGCAATGTATAGGGACACATAGGGGGGCATGTAGTGGAAGACGCTGCTGGGACTGCATGTGACGCTTAGGGCATTTGGGGCACATAGAGGAATATAGTATCCAATAGTATCCCCTTTCCCCCCCCCCCCCCGAAATTTTTGATAATCCGATTATTTTAGTCTGACAGGGTTTGTTTGCATTATGGGGGTTTTTTTTTGCTTGTTTTTTTTTTTTTTTTGGGAGGGGGGTGGGGGGGTCAGCAAATTACCGCCTTGCCATGGGTGATCAAAATCCTAGTTTTGGCCCTGAAGACATAACACTCCTCCTTTCAGTATCTAACAAACAGTGGTAAGCTTATATTAACTTACCAATGTGACATTGTACCAGTCACACTATATGTAGATAATGTAGTGATATGGTCTCCATTGCCAACACAGCACAGGCTTTCTGGATTCAGGGAAGTCTTCCAGGTATTGTCGAGTCTCTGCTGAGTAAAAGTGCCATGCGCAGACTCAGCAGCCTGTAGCTGGCAGCAACAGGCTGCCTACAACAGCCACACAAAGGTACATCAACTTAGGGTGCCAGAGAATTATAAAGATGCACGGCAGTCCAAGATTTGTTTATTAGGCTTAAAAAATAACCAAAGATATCAGCTACATTTTAGGAACAGTTTTCCCATTTATCAAGCAATTTTACAGTATAAGTGAATGTAATGGCTTTAATTAGGTTACAGGGTGGCCAAATAGGATCCAATAAACAGCTGCACCAATTAATGATCTAACAGATGCAATTAAGAACTAACCAATCAGAACAATGCACAGAAAAATACACCACAAAAGTAGAGATTTAAAAACATAATAGGATGAAAAACATCTTGTATTGCAAAGTAATCAGCAGGGTACATTCTGGAGTGTACTGGAATTGACACATATAGCAACATGTTGAACAATTGAAATGAGTAAACGTGAAATGCACTCTAATCAAAGAGGAACAAATATTGGAGGTAATTCAGATCTGATCGCAGCAGCAAATTTGTTAGCAGTTGGGCAAAACCATGTGCACTGCATGGGGAGCAGATATAACATGTGCAGAGAGAGAGAGATTTGGTTGGGGTGTGTTCAAACTGAAATTTAAATTGCAGTGTAAAAATAAGCAGGCAGTATTTACCCTGCACAGAAACATAATAACCCACCCAAATCTAACTCTCTCTGCAGATGTTATACCTGCCCCCCCCCCCTCCCCCTGCAGTGCACATGGTTTTGCCCATTAGCTAACAAATTTGCTGCTGCGATCAGATCTGAATTAGGCCCATTGTGTAAACATATATACTGTGTGTATGTATGTATATATATATATATATATATATATATATATATATATATATATCATCTGGAACCTACCCTAGATCCTCAGTTGTCTGCCTTTCCCGTAAATCCACCTATTGCTGGATAAATCAGTTTATTAATGGATGGATTTTACAGATCTGATGTCAGTGCGACTGACACCATGTGATATACAATTACAATTTATTTACAGCCATATTACTAAGTTGCGACAGACGCTGTGTACAAGTTATTGTACCTGCTGCTGTTTTCTGTCACTAAAACATTTTTCATTGTTTGCCAGAAAAAATCTTCTGCATGAGGATTTTTGGGCCATTCCAAAATTGAGCTTGAGCATATTTTTTTCCTGAGTCTCAGATACTGAGATTGCTGAAGAACAGGCTGCAATAGTACAATGACAATCACGTCCATATTCTCATCCATCAATTTTTGCATCGCCAAGTAAAATGCTGTTCTGAACTTTCCACTCTTCACATATTTTTTAGTTAGCACAAATACTGTTTTTTTGCTTTGGTTAATGCTTTCAATAATATTATCAATAACCGCTTTTCCCGGCTCCCAGTCTCTTTCTTCTAAGCAGAGAAGTATGTGTTTTTCTCCTTTGACCTCCAACTGATAACATAGTTCATTAAAAACCCAGTCAGTCACTGCTGGGTCTGTCTCATCGTACGTGATAAATGCATCATATAGCTTTTCTGAATTACGGACTTTGTTAAGTTTCAGCTTTGCCATACACCAATGGTATACATACCATACATCCCAGTAAAATAAATGTTTCATAGTTGATAATATAATTATAAGAACAATAGCAGAAAATGACATAAAGAAAAGCATCAAAGAAGTAGCATCTAGACTACATGCATGTATATCAAAGTATATAATGCTTTTTGCCTTTCTATAATCTGGAACAGCACATCTGACATCAGTGGCCAATAGAGGAATAGTAACATTATTTGTTCTGATCCACTGTAAAAAGTCAACAATTTCGCAGGTACAATCAAATGGATTTCCTTTCACCCACAGTACTTTTAGATAGTTATACTTCCCAAATAAAAATACTGATTTGTTTATGTTCTGAATATGGTTGTAGCTCAAGTCAAGTGCAGTAAGGCTGTAAGCTTTATAAAGAAACCCGTCTGGCAAGCTTGAAATTAGATTGTTGCTGAGCAGAAGTCTCTGCAAAGATGATGTATACTTGTAGATGCCATTATATAGCGTTGTCAACCTATTATAGCTGAGGTCAAGAAGCTCCAGATATTGAATGTACTCCAATGTTTTCCACTCCCAAAATGATATTATATTATGGTTTAAATATAGTTCAGTTAGGTTTGCCGGAAAGTTGGCAACTATTTTCTCTGGAAGTGTTACAAGCCTATTTCTAGATAAATCGAGGATACTAAGATTGGTAAAGTTCTTAAAAATATCTAAATAACGCTGGTTCCAGTTACTCCACATCACATCCAAACGGTTCCCTGAAAACCGTAACTCTTTTAGGGAGATACTGTTCATTTCATACTCTGTTAAAGTGGAGATTCCATTCCAGCTTAAATTTAACACCTCTAGACTGGGAAGATTATGAATAAATTGTAAATTATGAGTCACGGCCGCCTCAACAAAATATTTGCTGTTGTGACTCAAATCTAAACCTTTTAGCTTTGGCAATTCTTTAAAGGCAGTAGAAGAGTCAAAATCTAATTTATTATATGAAAGATCTAAATATGTTACATTTGATAAGTAGATAAATTCTGTCCCATTTAAATTTTGGTCAATGTAATTGTGGGACAAATTCACACATGCTACATCTGATAATGAACTAAATTCTTCTGGAGCTATATAGAAAATGCTGTTCGAACTAAGATCTAAAGTTTTTCCATATAAACTACACAAGGGTTTAATGATTTGACCAGACCAGTTAACAGTTTCTGTAAAAGATGCCGTATGTACAACATCATCATTGGTGGAACGTCGTTGAATGTTTTGACTGGTAGATCTTTTAAATCTTCTGCTTTGATTACCTCTCTCAGAATATGGGGATATTCTGTTGTCAGACAAGTATATCAGTGTTAAGTTTTTGAATTTCTGAAACACTTTCAAATCAACTTGCCTAATAAAATTTACTCCAAAATTAATGATATTCAGTGTGCTTATATGTGATAGCGGTGCAATGTTATTACTTGTAATTTCTTGAAAGACATAACCTTCTATATGCAACTCTTGGAGGGATAATAATTTTGAAAAGTTATCTGAAAGATTTATATATTTGAAATACTTTCTTATCTCATAATTGAATGATAAATCCAGTTTTTGAAGGTAAGGTAAATGAACTAAAAAATCTGCTGATGCCATTTCCTTCACCAAATAGTTCCTTGCAAGGTTTAACACTTTTAGACGAGTTGTGTTTAGAAACCACAAACTTGATACTGACGTCAGAGAGGCATTTCCCAGGTTAAGCTCCAACAATTTATTAAGGTTCTGAAATGCGTAAGGATGTATTTTAAGTGAAGTTTGTCCAACACAAGGTTTGCATGGGAAACGAGAATTGAAACATCTTGGGCAGTTACCACTTAAATGTAGGATTTCCAAATTAGTTAGACTGATGAAATCTTCTCTGTCAATAACATTTATTTTGTTACTGCTCAAATAAAGTTCTTTTAGGGATGATGGCAGTTTTGGGGGAACTTTGGCTAAGTTGTTATACGACAAAGACAAAACGGTTAACTCTTGTAATTGAAAAAATGGTTCATCTTGGATCTCAAAAACTCCCGGACAGCTATTACCATAGTAACAGTTATGATCCAGGTACAGCTCCTTGAGGAGTTTGACTTGTGAGAAACTTTTTTTGTTGACCGAGGAAATATTATTATACCGTAAGCTTAATTGAGATAGTGAAATGGGCAGTCCAGTGGGTATTTTGTGCAAATTATTGTTATCAATTATTAGCTGTTTCAGTGTTGTTAGGTTGGTGAATGTTTTATCCCCAATTACTAGCCTTACTTCACAGGGATTAGTATTGTACTGTTTGTAATTTGAGCTTAAATCTAATTTTGTTAAATTATGCCATTTCCGAAAGGCAGTATTTGGTATAGTCTGCAGATAATTTTCAGACAGCAGCAGCTGTACAGAGTTAGCCAAGTAGGTGATGGGAGATGGAACGTTTTTCAGCCGTCGTGCATGACAGTCAAAAACAACTGATGAGTTATTTTCTTCAATTGTGCATGGAAAGGTTCTGTTGTCTGCATTTGCAATGCATAATCCAATGTAAATGTAGATTATTAGAGCTTCAGATAGCAGATTAAACAGCATTCTGAATATTTTGTTTCTGCAAAAAATAACATCAAAATGATAAGTATTTGTTATAAAGAAGAAAAACACAATAAGACAGTGTGCAGTGCTTCCTGGGAGGGATACATCAAGCCTTAACGAGAGATAAAGCAGAGAAGTTGCTCAGCTTCTGTCATTTATCTTGCACTGTCTATAAAATAAGAGAAACTGATTGGTTGCTTTATCTCTATATATGCCCTTAGTCAACACATTGCTAATAATAAGACATTCAGATTATTCCACCTGTTAATGTTGTCATGTTAAGTCATTTGACTGTGTACAGACAGACCTTGCTTCTATGCTACAGTATGAGGCGGGAGAACTGGCGACGTCACTGCCAGAAAGAAGGACGATCCACTGCAGCTGACATATCTGCCTTAAGGCATCATCTACAGTAGGGATTCCTAACCTCTGTCCTCAAGCCACACTAACAGTGCAGGTTATAGTGATGTCCGGGCTTCAACAAAGATGGTTAAATCAAAATAACTGAGGTACTAATTAGGTCACCTGTGCTCAAGCCTGGATATCACTAGAACATGGGCTGTTAGTGTGCCTTGAGGACAGAGGTTAGGATGCCTGCTCTATAGTCACAGGCATAGCGAGGGTGCTGAAAAAGTTAGAGGGCACTCTACAGGCAGCCGCAGAGCAGGAGGAGCAGCAGAGCAGGGGTGCGCACTGTCTTGGTCTTGGAGACAAGAACAGGGCAGGTCAGAGGCAACAGTAGGAGTCACTGACAGACTGCACATGCCGGAGCTCTGCCCACCCTCGTTATACTGTATGTCTCACTGTCTGCTTGTAGCTGTGCAGCAGGGTTACTTGCTTCTGTCCTGCAGCACCACTCTCTGCCCCTGCTGCTGCAGCACCTCTCTCTGTCTAGCCAGCTGCTGCAGCACCTCTTTCAGTCCCAGAGCCGTCTTAACAGCAGTGTAGGCCCCTGGGCAAAACAATGCACTGGGGCCCCTACCCATTCTCCAGCGGTAGGGGTGGGGATGCTATCGGTGGTAGCTTTGATGTCCAGCGGGCTGTAGGACCTGGAGCGGGCTGTGTCTCTTCTGCTCAGCATGTAGGATCTGGAGAAGCAATTATTGCTAATTACTCCTTTCCTGTACAGATAGTGGGAGATGGGGCGGGAGGGAGAACACTAAACTGTAGAAGGGGCATTGGGCTGAATGAAGAGGGCCCTGGTACATGATTTATTGGGTAGTAGAGGGCTGTTTAATACACAGGAGAGGCGTGGATAGTGGAGTAGGCTCAATATTCATAATGTTTCAGTGGGTGGGCAGCTTGCTTGACTGCAGATATCTCCAGTTCCTGGAGAGAGATTTCTTAGCTTTCAATGGAATAAACAACTAGAGAATCCCACCTTTCAGGAGGTACTGGGGACTTGGGTATCAGAGTTCAGGAGTCAGAGCAATCCACCGATGAAAATATAAAACTGCATACCAGGAGTGGAGCTGGAGCAGGGACCAGCTGCTGGAAGGCTGCTATCTCTGGTTCTGGGCATAGTAGAGACAAGCTGCCAGTGTACACCGTAAGGTGACTGTCCCAGCTTTTGGAGTATACACTCAAAAAAACTCTCAGTCAGACAGAACCTGAGATATCTGGCTGGGAAGAGCAATTAACAGGCTTGGATGGGGACAACTGTTTTGATGTCAGATATCTCCGGTTCCCCAGGGCAGATTTTCAAAAATCTGGTAACCCTGGAAAAAGGGAACCCTCAGCTATCAGTCTAGGGCTTTTATACTCCTGGGGCCCTTGGGCAACTGCCCATTGAGCCCATATGAAAAGATGACCTGTCCCAGTTGCTGCATAATCTCTCCCTGTCCCAGCTTCTGCAGCATCTCTCTCTTTTCTGGGAGCTGTAGCATATATCTCTATTTCAGATGCTGCAGCACCTCTCTCTGCCCTGTCTGCTGCAGCACCTCTCTCTGAATTGGTTCTATTATACGCCTTTTCCCCATGAAGCCACTCCCCTATATTTTTTGTTCCTTCCCTTAGCATACACGGTCCCTGTTTTAAACATGGGAGGCGCCCAAAGGAAACTTCCACTTTGAGCTCCACAAGGTTTAGAACCAGCCCTGTCACCAATTTTTTTTATATTTTTACTTTGCAAATGTAACATGCCACCACATATTGGCCAGGCCTCCAAATCAGTACAGAGGAGGAGGGCACAAAAGCATACCCTTGCTCCAGGCACCATGGCACCTAGCAATACCTATGTCTACAGTATACCTAATTTAGCTATGCCCACACTTCCAAACATTTGGGTACCACACAAATATCATACGAGTATAATTATGACAGATTATCAGAATCTCTATAATGAAAGAATAAAAATATTTAATTATGCCCAATAACTATGGATAATTCTTACCTTTGCCCACACATGGGAACATTGTCCTATACAAAGTAAGGGTGAGCCATAGGGTCTTTAAACCACATATCTAGAGGAGTGAATCATAACAGTTCTTTAAGAACCACTTTGTTTTCTACACAACTATAATTGTTTTTTTTATATTTTTCTTAGCTGAGAGAATCTTATTAAAAATTGTAATTGCATGATATTGTGATTTTAAGAAACTAAAATAAAGGTTTAAATAATTAAACTATATCTCGCCCCCACTGCCAAAGTACAAGAACTCACTTGTTCTTCTCATGCTTTGATGCATGGGTAGAAGACAGAGACGTGTGGCGAATAAAATGACTCAGGAGGTACTGGCTAGTACCAGAGCCAGATTTACACACAATAAATGAGCCAAAGGGTTCATGTGGGCATTATGCAAAGATGCAGCAGTATATACATACCTCCCAACATTTGAAATGGCCAGAGAAGGACTTCTGCGCATGCACGATCAAAAAGGGGGGGTGACATACAGAAAGGGGCATGGCTGTGTGGCAGTGCCGCAATCAATAGCCACGCCCCCGTTGTTGTCAGTGAGGGGGCATGCCCAACGCCCTGTGAGCTGCTGGCATGCCCGCAGTCCCCCTGTCTCCACTGAATAGACACTGTGCGCATGCGCACTGTTGGCCTAATTCAAGGTTGAATGCAAAATAAAAATTTCCTAGAATGGGCAAAACCATGTGCACTGCAGGGGGGGACAGATATAACATGTGCTAGGAGAGTTTGATTTGGGTGGGTTATATTGTTTCTGTGCAGGGTAAATACTGGCTGCTTTATTTTTACACTGCAATTTAGATTTCAGTTTGAACACACCACACCCAAATCTAACTCTCTATGTACATGTTATGTCTGCCCCTCTGCAGTGCACATGGTTTTGCCCATTAGAGGAAAATTTTATTTTGCAATCAACCTTGAATTAAGCCGTGTCTATTCTCCGCTGCTCTGCTAAGCCTCCCAACTGCCCCCCCCCCCCTAACACATACACACACACACACACACACACACACACACACCGCAGGACACTGCGGACCACGAGTGGGGCAGTGGGACAGACCCAAAAAATCAGGACAGATGGGAGATACTGCTGGAAATTTGGTGAGTTATGAGTTATGATAAGAGATGTGCGGATAAGCTAGACAGGGGAGGCACTGCCTCACCTGCCATAGACTTTTTGCTCCAGCAATGATTAGAATAATATAAAGAAGATATTTCTAATCTATTCATTGTGTTTTTCATATACTTTATATGGAATGTAGTCAGGATCCTGGTAGTCAGAATACCGATGCTGGGATACCGACCACCAGAATGCCGGCAGCGCTACCACAGCTATTCCCAGTCCTGGGTGTCCACGACACCCATGGAGTGGGAATAGAGCCTCATTGCGCTTGCCCCCCTGCTGGCATTCTGGCAGTCGGGATCCCAGCGTCGGTATTCTGACCGCCGGGATCCCGTACCCAACCCCTTTTTATAGTCAAACCTCTGGTTTACACATTAGTATGACAGGAAAGGCTCTGCCTCACTTGCCTCGCTCCACCACACGTCACTGGTAGAAGAGCCTGTGCCTTTTTAGCTTATATAGACAATGGTCCTTATTCAAGGATGGATGCTAATGCATTCCCAGCTCCGAATTTAAACTCAACTATTGTGTGAAAATATGCTAATTCTGTAGCCTTCTGTAAATGTACTGAGAAGCCGACCAAAGGCTTCACAGTTCAAAGCAACTGCATACAAATACACAGCAGCATAACTCCCCAAGCATCGCCACCGTCACACAGAATGTTCTGGGGACTAATGGGTAGATGATGTACCATTATGCTTATAATGTTCCTTAAATGTGCGGTCCTGCTTTCAACACATTATCGCGGTGAAATAGTTACACACACCGAGAACATGCATTAAGCATCCAGTTGCCAATATGGGAGCGCATTATATCACCTCTCCGATGATGCGTGTACTCCTACTTCAGCACTCTTCTTCGGCACCCGCAGCAGCAGTGCACATGCACAGTTATTACTACTCCCAGCAGCCTCCACTCCATTAGGGGAAAATAAAAAAAAACACGTTATTTTCTTGTGAGCACAATCACCAGCTGTCGGAGCTGACAGCCAGGGACAGTGCTGTGTGCCAGGCAATGACTGCTGCAGCTATCAAAATCAGTTCCACTGACCCTTCATACATTGCCTGGCATATCGGCATGCTACAGTATGTTGCAGATAGCATAACGTCCCCGTCAGGCAGCACACACTGCCAGAGTCATACATTGTAGAGTAGAAGCAGTATCAATGTACATAATGGGGCTGATAACGCTTCTCCCCCATATAGCCAATGAATACATCAATACCTGAGTCGCTGGTGCCATGATCACACTTGTAGGCTGAGACATGCCCTGATGCCAGTCCACCCATTCCATGCCCAGATTCATCTAAATTACACCTGTTTCAAATAAGACAACATCCCCTTCCCAACAAGGAAATATCCCTTTTCATTCCCCAGCAGGACTGTTAAATATTATACATACATAGTGTATACTATTTAACAGTCCTGCTGGGTAATGAAAAGGGATATTTGCTTGTTGGGAAGGGGATGTTGTCTTATTTGAAACAGGTGTGTAACACATATTTCCAAACTGACTGATACTGACACACAGAACAAAGAAAATGTAAATTATGAGAGGTACTGTACAAACAGAAATCCTGATTATTATTTTTTCTGCAAAGACTCACAACAAAATAATAATAATAACAACAACAACAACAACAACAACAACAACAACACATATTGTAACTGTTATACAGGACAACTAAAACACAAAAATACAGGGTGTGGTGCTTACTTACTGTTTGTTAGATAATCCTGGTGAACAGACCAGCAGGCAAACAGTGTCTGTGTCTTTAATATTTATCTGCTCTTTATTATTAATTTGTATTTTTGTCCTATTGGTTTCATTTCCCTTTTACTGTAGGAATAATTACACATAGTTACAGTATATACTGACACCTAAAGGATTTTATGTGTACCGTATATACTCGAGTATAAGCCGACTTTTTCAGCACATTTTTCTGTGCTGAAAAAGCCCCCCTCGGCTTATACTCGAGTCAATGGCTGCAGCAGACGCCGTGGGCTGTGTGGGCGTCCGCTGCAGCCGGCTCCAGGACAGACACTAGAGGTCATTATTGACCTCTAGTGTCTGTGCGCGTTGCTATGGGAGAGACGTCATGACGTCTCTCCCATAGAGATGATCGGGTGCCGGGGAGCGGGCGGCCGCACAGAGCGGCGGCCGGACGGAGCGTGCGGCCGGATGGAGCGAGCGGACGGACGGAGCGGAGCAGCGCAGCAGCAGAAGAAGCGGTCGGGAAGCAGGAGCGGGGCAGTGGTAAGTATTGTTTTTGTGTGTGTTTGTGTGTTTGTAAGCGGCGACGGGGGCACTGCAACAGGGGGCAAAGAAAGAAGGGGGCACTGCAACAGGGGGCAAAGAAAGAAGGGGGCACTGCAACAGGGGGCAAAGAAAGAAGGGGGCACTGCAACAGGGGGGCAAAGAAAGAAGGGGGCACTGCAACAGGGGGCAAAGAAAGAAGGGGGCACTGCAACAGGGGGCAAAGAAAGAAGGAGGCACAACTACTGGGGGCAATGAAAGGGGGCACAACTACTGGGGGCAATGAAAGGGGGCACAACTACTGGGGGCAAAGAAAGAGGGGCACAACTACTGGGGGCAAAGAAGGGGCATAACTACTGGGGGCAAAGCAACGGCAGCATGTTTTTATCTGGCACTGTGGGGGGATATCTGTTACTGGGGGTATATGTGGCACTGGGGGCACAACCCTAGCAACAAGCATTACCCCCTGGCAACAAGCATAACACCTACCGCATGAAACCCCTGGCAACGAGCATGACACCCTGAGCATGAACACCCCTGGCACCGTACATTTCCCACCCTAGGCTTATACTCGAGTCAGTCATTTTTCCCATTTTTTTGTGGTAAAATTAGGTATCTCGGCTTATATTCGGGTCGACTTATACTCGAGTATATACGGTATTTCTATTTAGGAATTAGTGTATCCCTACTATCATTTTTAAGGGTTTTAGAAAAGAGAACATGTGGGTGGATCTCACCGTTCACTCCACATCACCGAGTCCATCTGTGGGGCACTATAAAGAAACTGTCAGCCCACACTGAAATGTGGCAGTTTAACAATTCATATATTATTGACAGATTTCTACTATATCTCTGGAAGTAACCCTATTGGCAAATGAACTTGACTAATGCTGCTAACAATGCCATAATCTAACACTGGATCACTGGATATACCCAATGCAATAACATTCACCAGCAAGCTCACTGATCAGTGAGACCCAGGGGGGTGCTAATGCTTGGAGCACCTTACATGTCACAGTCTGACTGACCGGATGGCTGCCTGGCCCCATGTGCCTACTGACATATTGCTGAACATTGAACCTTGCCAGACAGTGATCAAGTGGCTAGTGAACTTCTAATAGCTAATAATGGGGGCAGATGTATTAACCTGGAAAAGGCATAAGGAAGTGATAAACCAGTTATAAATGCAAGGTGATAAACACACCAGCCAATCAGCTCCCATATGTAAATTAACAGGTAGGAGCCGATTGGCTGGTGCATTATCACCTTGCACTTAACACTGCTTTATCACTGGTTTATCACTTCCTTATGCCTTCTCCAGGTTAATACATCTGCCCCAATGTGCTGCCAATAAAGTGTTATCACCCAGATGACTCCAGTAGAGAATCATTTAGATGGCAATCCAGTGCGTAAATAATACTTACAATTTGTGCTGTCTTTTACATCTATGATTGGAGCTTAATACTGTAGAGTCACTACCAATAAGACCTGATAATATCATTGAAGCATGTACTTTATACTGTCTACTACTAGCAATGTGGGATGCAGTCAGGTTGCCAGCAGTCGGGATCCCGGCAGTTATGATGCCGACGCTGAAATCCTGACTGCTGACAATGCCACCAGCCGGAATCCTGGACTATTCCCACTCGTGGGTGTCCTTGACACCCACAGAGTGTGAATAGAACCTGTGGTGAGCACAGCTAGCCACCGAATCCGCAAGGGGACTCTTTGCGCTCGCCATGCCACCAGTATATCATACTGAAACCCAATATGTATACTCAGAGTCGAAGAGCCTATTTGCAGATATAACATGTGTCTTGATGGTATCATCTAGCTGAGATTTTTATATATTTACCATACCCATTGGCGTTTCTACCATGGGTGCAATGTGTGCGATGCACATGGGCCCCTGGATCTTCCTGAGTCCAGCGACGGGTGCTGAAGCCGCAGCCGTAGCGGCAAAAAAAATCCCAAAATGGGCGCGGCACATTTCGCAGTAGCAAATTAGCCTCCGGAAAATGGCAGGCGCCATGTTTCCGGAGACTTGCGCATGCACATTAGACTCCGGCACATTTCCAGCTCCGTCTGCATCATGGAGAGGAGGGGGCCCACCCGCAGTCTGCACACGGGCCCCCTCCTCATAAAACGCCCCTGACCATAGTGTATGTCATACTTGAGTAACCTCAAGTATGACATACAGTGAGCTTTTTAAATAAAGATTTTATGCTGCTTTTTTCTCCTTTTTTTTATGCCAAAATAGGAATTCATAACGCTGCTAACTTGTATGTTTTTTTCATACTGACACCTTAACGTTTTATTATGTATTTCTAGATAACAATTAGTGTATCCCTATCATAACGTTTAACAAAACAGGACTTTTAGTATTCATTATTGCAGAGTCCCTGCTCAACAAAGCTACCCCTAAGGTAGGGTACGCTCAGACTTGGCACAGAACTTCCTGCCCAAATCAAGCATCCAAGTATGCAAAACCCTAAAAACAATGTAATTTAGTAAATGTGTGGACACAAGACAATGTGGCTGCCTGACAAGTGCTTGGCATATGCTCCCTGCTGTACCATCCAACATGAATCAACAGATCTGGTGGAAAAAAAAGTGAAATCTGAGCATGAACTGATTGGTTAGCTCCAGTATACGGCTGCTAAATTGTGGATCTGATCCACCTATCTACTGTCTGTTTAGATGCCAACCTCTTTTCTGCACATTGTAAAGAATAGGCAAACTGTCCATTATGAAGATTTGCAGTAGTATATATGTAGAAACTGTTGAAATATGTACAACAGACTATGGGTTTGTTTATATGCATGTAGTTACCGTACAGGGGCAGCAGATGGCGCTGTATACTTACAGAGGTCTATTGTTTGTCTGCTGTATATGCATGTACTTGTTTGTTCTTCCTCCTCACGTGTGTGTTCTAGAAAAGTATCTGAGGAAAGGAGGTGAGCTGAGCAGCTCATGTTACTGACATGTTTAAGAAAGAAGCTGTTACTGAAACCTGTTGTTATATTGATCCTGGTACTCAGTACTATATAAAGAAGATATACATCTCAAGTCTCGTTCTGTCTGAATACAAGGTAACTCCTGAGGTGATCCTTTATCTATAAGACCTCCTGCTGCACACCTATGGTATCAATCCATCGCACTATGCCAACAGGTTATGGGCCCAGACTGGAGTCTATACAAGATAAAGTTTTCAGGAGTGCATCCTAAGCAGCATCCAGATCACGAGTTGCACTGCAAGTCCCAGCAGGCGCAGACAGCAGACTGTGTAACGTACACAAGAAACAACCCAGGAGAACCTTGGAAAGAAAACTGTGAGTAAAACAAGTTTAATACCACAGAAGAATAGAGAGATCTATACAAGGAAGGGTTATGGCAAATTACACAGATCTCAGACTAGCTGCTAGCAAGCTTTCTAATGAGAACTATCAGACATGGAAGTTTAAAGTAGAAATGCTATTAACCAGAGAAGATTTATGGGATGTTATAAATGCAGACAGACCTGCAGGAGAGGATCAGCAGTGGATTAAGAAGGACAGACAGGCAAGAGCCACTATAAGTTTACTGGTGGAAGATGAACAGCTTATACACATAAGACAAGAGAGTACAGCTAAAGACATGTGGACAGCATTACAGAGAGTGCATGAAGGATCAAGTTTGAACAGCAAACTATTCCTATTAAGAAAATTATACCAAATGAGATTTAATAAAGGCAAGACAATGCAAGAACACATCAGTGCACTACTAGAGATAACCATACAGCTCAGGTCAATGGGAGAAGAAATCAAAAGCAACCACATAGTAGCTATCCTCCTGTGCAGTTTACCAGATACATACAGTGCACTAATAAATGCACTAGAAATGAGACCTGAAGCAGAAATCACACTAGACTTTGTGAAGAACAGGCTCATAGAGGAGTATCAACGCAGAAAGGAGCTTACAGAGTGCAATACTGAAAGTGACACAGAGAAAGCACTTAAAATGGCGGACACTAAGCCACACACCAGGGAAACAAGAGCATGTTTCAGATGCAAGAAAGTGGGTCACCTGAAAAAAGATTGCACCATATGGAAGACAGAGCAGCACAAACCACCAGAAAGATTACACAAACAAAGAGCCAAAGCCACACTTACAGATACAGGAGCACACAATTGGAATGGAACATTTAAAGCGACAGTAACCCAATTGTCAGAAAAGTGGTATGTAGACTCAGGAGCGACTAGTCATATGACAAATAACAAGGACTTCTTTACTGAACTTGATTTGAACCATAAAGAAACAATCTACCTAGCAGATGGAACAAATATCATTGCAGAAGGGAAAGGGAATGGTCAATTCCTATGCTCCAAGGGTAATGGCAGCTATGCAGAAATACCCGTAACAGATGTGCTATATGTTCCCAAGCTTGAAGGAGCACTGCTATCAGTAAAGAATCTAGTAGAAAAAGGACTTACTGTAAAGTTTCAGAATAATAAGTGTTTTATCCAAAATGGAAGAGAAACGCTAGCTACAGCCAGAATAAAAGAACATTTATACTGTCTGGATATCGCAGCACAGCAGGCAAAGCTGAGTACACAGAAACACGCTGACTGTATTCACAAGTGGCATAGAAGATTAGGACACAGACACCCAGATTGCATAAAGGAAATGCAGAGGAGAGACCTAGCCAGGGATCTCAAAGTGTCAGACTGTTAGGAAATGATGAAGTGCCAATGCTGCATAAAAGCAAAAGCAACAAGGACGACAATTCCTAAGAAAAGTGAAAACAGAGCTTCCAGACCACTAGACCTGGTACATAGTGATGTATGTGGACCTATGAAAACGCGAACCGTAGGAGACAAAATGTATATGCTGACATTCATTGACGACTACTCCAGGTTCACAGTCACTTATCTAATAAAAAGTAAAGATGAAGTCTTAGAAAAGCTGCAAGACTATGTGACCATGACCAGAAACAGGTTCAAGAGGAATATGCTAACTCTTCACAGCGACAATGGAGGCGAGTTCACAGGACAGAAAATAGAACGGTACTTAAGAGGACTCGGTATTGAGCATCAGAAGACAGTACCATATACACCAGAGCAAAACGGTGTATCTGAGAGGAAAAACAGATCACTAACAGAAATGATAAGGTGCATGCTTACAGATTCAGGACTACCTGATAAATATTGGGGTGAAGCAGCAGCAACAGCCACCTATCTTCAAAACAGACTACTTTCCAAAGCAGTAAGGAAGACACCATATGAGCTGTGGCACGGTAAGAACCCCAGCTTAAAGCACATTAGAGTTTTTGGATGCAGAGCCTTCGTCTACATTCCCGCTGAAAAACGAAGCAAGTTGCAGAACCGAGCAGAAGAGGGAGTTCTAGTCGGCTACAGCGAACATTCAAAAGGCTACAGAATCTTAAATCCAAGAACTGGAAAAGTAGTTATAAGCAACAGTGTGACATTCATAGAAGAAACACAAGATGATGTCATAATTCCAGTAGACTCTACTGAAGAAGAAAGCACTGAATCCAAAGAAACAGATGAAGTAGAGATCACTCAAGAAGTTGAAGTACAACACAAGACAAATACCAGCGACACTCGTGAGAGTACATCCGAGGGGGTGAGACGCTTTTCAAGAGAAAACAAGGGAAAAACACCTGCACGTTTATCTTACAAAGCAAAAGCTATTAACATACAAGAACCTGCATCATGGGAAGAAATTGCTAATTTTTCTGAAAGAGAAGCACAGAAATGGTTAGGAGCCGCAAAAGAAGAAATGGAATCAATGGAAGACAATCAGACATGGACATTGACCAGACTACCAGTAGACAAAAAGGCCATAGGATGTAAATCGACTTTTAAGGTCAAATATGATTCTGAAGGAAAAATAGAAAGATACAAGGCAAGACTGGTTGCTAAAGGATATTCACAGAAATTTGGTGAAGATTATGATGAAACGTTTGCTCCAGTTGTGAAGCACACTACCATTAGAACCTTACTCCTAACAGCAGCCATAAAGGGTATGCAAGTGAAACATTTCGATGTAAAGACGGCTTTCCTACATGGTGAACTAAAGGAAGATATATACATGGAACAACCACCAGGCTTCGTGAATTCTCAGAACCCAGATCATGTATGTAAACTTAACAAGAGTATATATGGTCTTAAACAAGCAGCAAGAGCATGAAATACAAAGATAAATGGAGTTCTGACAGAAAAGGGATTCATCAGAAGCAAAGCAGACCCATGTCTCTATACAAAGTTGATAGAGGAAAGATGGTTCTATGTATTGATTTACGTGGACGATTTGCTAGTTTGTTTTGAACAAGAAGGGGACGAAATTGAATTGCTACAAGAACTAAACCGTCAGTTTGAAACAAAAGACCTCGGCCACATAACGCATTACTTGGGAATGCAAATCTCAAGAGAAGATGATGGAACATTCACACTAAGTCAGAAATACAAAATTCAGGAAACCATTGAGGAATTTGGTATACAAGATGCAAAGACAGCAAGCACTCCTATGGAGACAAGTTATGAAAAGGAACCAAATGATCAGAGCAACCTGTTACAGGATAACCATTTATACAGAAAAGCCATAGGAAAATTGCTATACATTGCAACCGTCACCAGACCAGATATCTCCACAGCAGTCGGGATTTTAAGCAGAAAAGCCTCTAAACCAACCAAGATGGATTGGAATGCAGTTAAGAGGGTAATTAGTTACTTAAAGGGAACGATTAACAAGAAGCTTAAGCTCTCAGCAAACACAAGTCACAAGTTAACAGAATATGTTGACGCAGATTGGGCTGGAGACACAAGTGACAGAAAATCCACAAGTGGATATCTATTCCCTATCGGAGAAGGATTAATCAGCTGGACAAGCAAGAAGCAGTCTACCGTAGCACTATCCTCTACAGAAGCTGAATATATTGCAGCAGCTCACGCCAGTCAAGAAGTGGTATGGTTAATGCAACTACTATCAGACCTAGGAATGCCTCAAGAAGAACCTATCAAAATATATGAGGATATTCACGGATGCCTTGCATTAGCGCAAACAGAAAGAGTGAACCCAAGAACCAAGCACATTGATGTCAAGCATCACTTCCTAAGGGATCTACAGGAACAAGGTCTTATAGAGTTGAACTATTGCCCAACAGAAGATATGACAGCTGATATCACGACTAAGCCTCTTACCAGAGAGAGACATTGGAGACTTACGTCAAAGATGGGTCTAACTGAAGAAACCTAGTCTGTTGAGAAGGGGTGTTGAAATATGTACAACAGACTATGGGTTTGTTTATATGCATGTAGTTACCGTACAGGAGCAGCAGATGGCGCTGTATACTTACAGAGGTGTATTGTTTGTCTGCTGTATATGCATGTACTTGTTTGTTCTTCCTCCTCACGTGTGTGTTCTAGAAAAGTCTCTGAGGAAAGGAGGTGAGCTGAGCAGCTCATGTTACTGACATGTTTAAGAAAGAAGCTGTTACTGAAACCTGTTGTTATATTGATCCTGGTACTCAGTACTATATAAAGAAGATATACATCTCAAGTCTCGTTCTGTCTGAATACAAGGTAACTCCTGAGGTGATCCTTTATCTATAAGACCTCCTGCTGCACACCTATGGTATCAATCCATCGCACTATGCCAACAGAAACCCGGGATGTGTGGACAGGAGGCACTGGCTATTATTACCTGATCTAGATTTACACACAATATATGAGCTTAGAAACACAGGGGCAGATTTATTAAGCCTGGTGAAGTGATAAAGTGGAAGGTGATAACGTACCAGCCAATCAGCTCCTAACTACCATGTCACAGGCTGGGTTTGAAAAATGACAGTTAGGAGCTGACTGGCTGGTGCTTTATCACCTTCCACTTTATCACTTCACCAGGCTTAATAAATCTGCCCCACAGTTCTACAACTTCAAGCAGGCCTGCTCAGAGGAAGAACCAGACTCCTTAAAAACAGAAATGATAATCTCCTGATTAAGGTGAAACCTAGGTACTGCCTTAGGCTAAAATAGCAGAATTGTAATAACCCCACCCTATCAAAATGAAAAATCAGAAAAATAAGATTTTAAACCTACCGGTAAATCTATTTCTCCTAGTCCGTAGAGGATTCTGGGGACTCCGTAAGGACCATTGGGTATAGACGGGCTCCGCAGGAGATAGGGCACCTAAAAGAACTTTGACTATGGGTGTGCACTGGCTCCTCCCTCTATGCCCCCCCTCCAGACCTCAGTTAGAGAACTGTGCCCAGAGGAGATGGACACTACAAGGCAGGATTTGGAAATCCAAGGGCAAGATTCATACCAGCCCACACCAATCATACCATGTAACCTGGATCATACATAACCAGTTAACCGTATGAACAAAAAACAGCAACGGTCCAAGACCGATTCCAACTGTAACATAACCCTTATGTAATCAACAACTATATACAAGTCTTGCAGAGTTTCCGCAAGTCCCAGTGCGGGCGCCCAGCATCCTCTACGGACTAGGAGAAATAGATTTACCGGTAGGTTTAAAATCTTATTTTCTCTTACGTCCTAGAGGATGCTGGGGACTCCGTAAGGACCATGGGGTTTATACCAAAGCATCCAATCGGGCGGGAGAGTGCGTATGACTCTGCAGCACCGACTGAGCAAACGCTAGGTCCTCATCAGCCAGGGTATCAAACTTGTAGAATTTAGCAAAAGTGTTTAACCCCGACCAAGTCGCCGCTCAGCAAAGTTGTAATGCCGAGACGCCTCGGGCAGCCGCCCAAGAAGAGCTTACCTTCCTAGTGGAATGGGCCTTAACCGAATTTGGTACCGGCAATCCAGCCGTAGAGTGAGCCTGCTGAATCGTATTACAGATCCAGTGAGCAATAGTCTGCTTCGAAGCAGGTGTGCCAATCTTATTGGCCGCATACAGGACATACAGGGCCTCTGTTTTCCTAATTCTAGCCGTCCTGGCTACATAAATCTTTAAGGCCCTGACTACGTCCAGGGATCTGGAATCCTTCAGGTCACTTGTAGCCACAGGCACCACAATAGGTTGATTCACATGGAATGAAGAAACCACCTTAGGCAAAAATTGCGGATGTGTCCTCAATTCAGCTCGATCCACATGAAAAATCAAGTAGGGGCTTTTTTGTGACAAAGCCGCCAATTCTGATACTCGCCTTGCCGACGCCAAGGCCAACAACATGACCACCTTCCATAGTAAGAAATTTCAACTCAACCTTGTTAAGCGGTTCAAACCAGTGTGATTTTAGGAATCCAATCCTGAATTCCGAATCTGCGACCCTCCAGTAGGTGAGCACTTTGCAACCACCACAGGAGAGACACCCTGGCCCCTGGGGACAGAGTAATTTTTCGATGTAAGTGTAGATGGGACCCGGACCACTTGTCCAGAAGGTCCCATTGAAAAGTCCTTGCATGGAACCTTCCGAATGGAATGGCCTCGTAGGCCGCCACCATCTTTCCCAGAACTCGAGTGCACTGGTGAACAGACACCCTTTTCGGTTTCAGCAGGTCTCTGACCATGTTCTGGATGTCCTGGGCTTTCTCCATTGGAAGGAAGACCTTCATTTGTTCTGTATCCAGTATCATACCTAGGAACGGTAATCGAGTTGTCGGAATCAACTGTGACTTCGGTAGATTTAGAATCCAACCGTGTTACTGGAGCACTCTCAGAGAGAGCGCCACACTGCTCAGCAATTTCTCCCTTGATCTCGCTTTTATCAGGAGATCGTCCAAGTATGGGATAATTGTGACTCCATGCTTGCGCAGGACCACCATCATTTCCGCCATTATCTTGGTGAAAATCCTCGGGGCCGTGGAAAGTCCAAACGGCAACGTCTGAAATTGGTAATGACAATCCTGTACAGCGAATCTCAGGAATTCTTGATGGGGGGATATATGGGGACATGAAGGTACGCATCCTTTATGTCCAGAGACACCATAAACTCCCCCTCCTCCATATTGGCTATTATCGCTCTGAGCGATTCCATTTTGAATTTGAATCTTTTTATGTACAGGTTTAGGGATTTCAGATTCAATATAGGTCTGACCGAATCGTCCGGTTTCGGGACCACAAAGAGGGTTGAGTAGTAACCTCTTCCCTGCTGGTTCATGGGAACCCTGATTATCACTTGCTGTATACACAGCGTTTGAATTGCAGCTAACACTACATCCCGTTCCGACGTGGAAACTGGTAGGGCCGACTTGAAAAATCGGCGCGGGGGCACCTCTTCGAATTCCAGTTTGTAACCCTGGGAAACTATTTCTAACACCCAGGGATTCAGGCCTGAGCTGACCCAGACCTGGCTGAAAAGTCGAAGACGTGCGCCCACCGGTGCGGACTCCCTCAAGGGAGTCCCGGCGTCATGCTGTGGGTTTTGGAGTAGCCGGGGAGGACTTTTGTTCCTGGGCGCCTGCCGAAGCAGGTGCTCTTTTGCCTCTGTCCTTACCTCTGACAAGGAAGGAGGATCCCCGACCTCTTCTGGACTTGTGCGACCGAAAGGACTGCATCTGATAGGGTGGCATTTTCTTTTGCTGTTGGGTAATATATGGTAAAAAAAATGTGATTTACCTGCTGTAGCTGTGGAAACCAGGTCCGTCAGCCCATCCCCAAACAGTACATCACCCTTATAGGGTAGTACTTCCATATGCTTTTTGGAATCCGCATCATCCGTCCATTGGCGAGTCCATAAGGATCGTCTCGCTGAGATCGACATGGCATTGGCCCTAGAAGCCAGCAATCCAATGTCTCTTTGAGCATCTCTCATAAATAAGACTGCGTCTTTTATATGGGCTAGAGTTAAGAATATAATATCCATATCCATATTTTCAAAATTATCTGTCAGCTCATCTGCCCAAGCTGCAACTGCGCAACACACCCATGCCGACGCAATTGTCGGTCGTAGTACAGCACCCGTATGAGAATAAATACACTTTAAGGTAGTTTCTTGCCTGCGATCTGCAGGGTCCTTAAGGGCAGCTGTGTCAGGAGACGGTAGCAACACCTTCTTGGACAAGCGCGTCCGGGCCTTGTCCACAGTGGGAGGTGATTCCCAAATCTCCCTGTCCTGTTTAGGGAAGGGGTATTGAATGGTTTTAGTGTTTTAGGGTGCAATTTTACTTTGTCATAGTCGACACTGGAATCAGAGTCCGTGTCGGTAGTAGTGTCTTGTGTTAATGGACGTTTTTGAGACCCTGACGGGCCCTGTGAATCGGTCCAATCCGAGGATTGACCCCCTGAAGTTCCCCTTAATTCAGCCTTATCAAGCCTTTCATGTAAAGATGTCACACTTGCATTTAACCTATGCCACATGCTCATCCAATCCTGAGTCGGCACCAGCGACGGGGACACACCACTCATTTGCTCCACCTCCTCCTTGGAGAAGCCTTCCGCTTCAGACATGTCGACACACACTTACCGACACCCCCCACACACAGGGGGTTACCTATAAGTGGACAAAACCCCAACCAGGCCCTTAGGGGAGACAGTGAGAGAGAATGCCAGCACACACCCAGCGCCCAAACACTGGAATATATGACCAGATAGCGCTTTTATATGTTTATAATGTTAATCTCCACTCACTGCGTCGCCAATGTGCCCCCCTTCTCTTTTTTCCAGCCTGTGAAGCTCAGCAGGGGAGAGAACAGGGAGCCAGCGTTTTCTCATGCAGCCTCTGTGGAAAAAATGGCGCTGGTTAGTGCCGAGGATCAAGCCCCGCCCACCCGACGGCGGGCTTCAGTCCCCTCATGATATTGTAAGAAAATAGCGGGGGTCCGTGGATTTACTGTCCCACAGCCTAATCCAACATATTTATGCCCAATTTGAGGTTTATTGCTGCCCAGGGCGCCCCCCCTGCGCCCTGCACCCTACAGTGCCTCTTGTGTGTGTGTGACTGGGAGCAATGAAGAACCTCATGAAGATCTGATGTCTTCTGCCGCCTGAAGTCTTTTCCTCAATACTCATCCGGCTTCTATCTTCGGCATCTGTGAGGAGGACGGCGGCGCGGCTCCGGGACGAACCCCAGGTGAGACCTGTGTTCTGACTCCCTCTGGAGCTAATGGTGTCCAGTAGCCTAGAAGCAGTGCCCAACCTTATATGAATGCCATTTTTAGATTTCTCACAAATATTTAAGATGCCCGCTCTAATATATATATATATTGTAAATGCCTGCACATCTTATTACCAAATCCCATAAATGTGTGCTTACATCGCACAACACCTCATAAGCATACCACAGCATCCCATAAGAGAAAAACGATACACCCACACATTATCTGAGTTCCAAAGCTCAATGAAGTATATATTTCTTGTTAAAAGGATATGGATACAATATATATTACAAAGTACAGTATACCTATAGTTACATGATTACACTCACACAGAAAACAGTTAGAACATAGTTAAAACACAGTTACATATAGTTATAGTTAAATGCCAGCGATACAATTACCAGATCTTTCTCATTATTAGTTTGTCCCTCCATATGACTCTGTCTTTCTCTCTTTCCTCTGTAAAATCATGCAAGACCTCCATCTCCCTCTGAGACCACAAGCAACTGAACTCTGAGCCCCCCCTCCCCAGGAACTACTTTCCTGTGTGACTAGTTCCTGGGGGAGGGGTCTCTCTCTCCTTCTATGATTGAGTCACTATTTTCTTTGTATATGCTGATCAGGTTGTCTATGAAAACTGCCAAAAGGGTTGGCTTGAGTTCCCTGTTCACTGTATCATTCATTGTTCTAACAAAGTGATTTTAGCTTTTATACATATAATCATAACTATCTGCTGCAATGTCCCACAACTTCACAACAAGTATCAAATTAATCTACACACCAATCTGCTTGTTTTAATAGTAAACATGACAGGTGTATCTGGTTCCGTTCAAATAATACACATTCATGACATTAATTCATTAGGTAATCTTAAATCACCATGATGTCTGGTGCTTGATATTATTATAATTATGTACTGTATGAAATAAGTGTCGAATCCATCTCTGTGGCATGTCCGTGTAAATGCGTGAGTTACCATATATTGCTGTGCTCGCTGCGCATATTTGCAAGTATAGTGACCTATATGTGTGTGGTTTGTATGTTCTCTTTATGTAATATTTTTTACTTTGACAGTCCACCCTTTGGCAGTCAACAATAACTGCCACTATCTAAATAATCCAAACAGAAAAATATATGTTATCATGAAATACCTCATTATGATTGGGAGTAGGGAGGAGAGGAGAAGGTGGGAAAGATATGACCTAGTGAGATAGTAAAAGCATGTGTGTATGGAATCCATGTCTGAGGGGTCATGTATCATCGTGCCGTACGTGTTTTAAATCAAGCTTCGAGGTATTGCGAAGTATACATTTGAATTCCTTCTTATCCCGTATTACAGGTCTGTGGATGGGCTGTCAAACTTTACCGAGCTCTTTTCGGCTTTTGGTTGCAACAAATGGGGGAGCACATTTAGTTGATGATACATGAATGGGGGGATATGTGAGTGCTGATATCTGTATCTGTATTCCCTATTGACTATGTGTGTCATTACCTGAAGGTTGTAGAGGTGAAGATAAGGAGCCATTATTATAAATGCAGTCGTAAACTATGTGAGTTTAATATGCATTCGCCGATTGAGGTCTTGTCTGAAGTCTTGTCTTGATGTACATGTTGTCTGATGTCTCTCGGTGCTTTTGCTATAAATAACGAGCAAAAGTTGTTCCATTGTCCATAAAGTTACAGTCTCTAAAGTATTGGGCTATCGTAAAAGTTAAAGTCACTAGGGAAATTGGGGGCTTGTAGCATAGTTCATCAATGGTCTGTATAAAAGAGGTTGTCAAATTCTTCTTCCAAGCGGATGTCTTTGTACCTTGGAGGAAAACAAAGGAGAAACGGGTGAAAGAAACGGACCGTGGAATCACATTTTCATCACAACATTGTCTCTATCGTTGGGTCATAAATCAAATTAGTTGTTGTTATTACAGTGTCCTCGCTCCTCAAACTCATCACTCTGGTATTATCTTTACACTTCGTTAAAACCTGAACGCATCTAAATATCAGGCCAACCAATATGACGGCACCCAGAATACACAAGAGAAATTTTCCTACATCCATAATAATACCTTGGGCCCATTCTCCTAAACCAGAGAACCAATTTCGTGGGTTCAACCATGACACCCAACTGGTCAACTCATTACCCACAGCAGTGAGAGTGAGATTATTTTTCCTTCGGAACTCTCACTTCAATTGCAAAATGTCATCCATCTTTTGGTCTATGACCTCGACCGGGTCCTCAGTGCTGTTTGGAATGTACGTGCAGCACTTTATTCCATACTGAGTTGCTAGGGTGACACAATACCCGCCTGTCACAGCTGTGAGATAATTGAGAATCATCCTATGCTGAACCAGTTCTGTTTTGTAGGCTTGTAACTCTCTCCCAGTATACCTGAACGTGTCGTCATACATTTCGGTGATATTGTCTAATAAATTTGCAAGTGCAGATTTATATTTATAATTTATCACTCCTCTGGCGGTACGAGTGATATCTAACGTGAGTAGGAATTGAATCCCGGTGGATTCATGGATCAGATCAGAGGCTGAATGCTCTGTCCTCTCTATCAGGTGCCGTTTAACGACGTGCTCGTAATGAGTATGAGTATAAGGAGCTTGGGCACTGCGGTGAATATCTTTCATTTTGTTATGGGTTACAGTCTTTACTTCAGGCAGTACTTTTCCAATATAGCACAATCCCTCTGAGTTTGGGGCAAGCCACTTATACGCCTTCCTCCCGCATATGAAATATGCATCATCGGGGAGAACATATGGGACGGAGTATGACATTATCATGTTACAAATTTTCCATGTGAAATCTCCTAACCCTAATTCTCCCATCTGTTTAGTACACGTATCAGGTTGTACGATATGTACACAGTATCCTGGTGATACTTCTCCAACTCGCATGGTCCTACTTCCTAGAGTGTACCTATACCGGAAATATTTTCCATGGTCGGCTATCTGGCGTATAAGTTCTGTGTCTATGGACATTCGGTCGGCTCTATGTGAAAATGTCATGGTTTGATTACTCCATGACACTTCCCAATTTCCCGGCTTTCGGGGATTGGAAATCTTAAAGCATACTAAGGACCTATCCACATGATATTGGTGGAGCTTCAAACTAGGAGGACTAGAGATATTAAACCTCTTGTCCACCGGCCTCCCACCACTTAGCTCAAGTACCTCTCCTACAGTTAAAGGGAATGGTACTAGTCCTGATTTGCTATGACCTTGAGGTACTTGAGAGCATACCCAACAGTCTGTCTGATTTAACACTTTACCCACTAAGGAGTGATAGTCACTCAATGGATGCCGGTCCATGTGGATATTAAAACTGGACTGACATTTCTTGATGCACCCATCCTCAACTATATTGTCACAATGCCAGTACAGATGCAGTTCTCTTTAGCTAACAATCCTTCACAATGTCTACAAATAACATGGCTGCTAGATCATTTTCTGGTACTTGCCTTTGCTCGGTGATTGTGTTTCTATTGGAAATTTACGCCTCCGTCTCAGTCATCAGAAACCCATTCCGGATCCTCTCTCGACCTCACTGGTACTCTCACCGAAACAAACTGCTCTGGTCAACATCATGGTCAACAGGAAAACACGGACTGCAGTCTCTTGGGGCGAGTCCATCTTACAGGAGGAGAAAGAGAAATTTGTAATGGGGGCACAAAAAAATACTTTGAGGGAAAGAAAAATGTTACGATGTCTTATGTCCTCTAGTCTTGTTGTTCCTCTTGCTCTGCTGTCATCTCAAAGGTGCTGTCTCTCAGTCTTCCAAACGAACATTCCGGTGATACAATATTCCTTCCAAATCTGCGATCTTTCTGTAAGGAGCAAAAATCTTGCATTACCATTTGTCTAACTGATGTGTGACATACCATCTTTAAAACATAAGAACATGAGAGAGAAGAGAAAAAAAAAAACAAACAAGAGAGAGAACAATTCATCACATTTTACATTAAACAACAAACAAAAAAAAAACCATTGTCAGATCTTCCGTTCACCATCAGGCTGTCACACCAACACATCCACCGATATCCTTGCGCAGTCCTCTCCCCACCAGTATTCCCACACTGCACCCTTTTGTGTCTGGCCAGGACACACCGATGTCGGTAGGTCACACTGGGGTTAGGTAGACTTCTGCAAAGACCAAGTAGCTATGTGATGTTTGAGTTCTGCCGATGAACGTCAGAGATGGGGAAAAAGAAACATTTGCAAATAAATTTTACAACGTTTACCCGGCCGTTCCTGTGTCTACAAGGAACTGACCTCCCAATATCATTAACTGTAACCTCAGGTTTACTATCAGTCCTAATGATCACCTTTCCTGACTACATATTACAGGTGCGGCCCAAACTTCTTCCTATATGATCCCTGATTACAATTTCGTGTTTCATAACTTTGCTCATGTCTTTGTCTAGGGGGTTTATATACCTTCTGTGGTTCTTTAAACCTACAATCTCGTGCATAATGACCTTCCTTCTGGCAATTATAACACCTTATCACCTTTGACTTACCCACAGGGATCTGAGGCCTCTTACCTCTCTGTGCTTCCCTGTGCTTGCTGATGTTTTGCTCATGCCCAACAGCGGACTTTCTTAATGCAGTCACCGAGATATTCCTCCAGTTTGGGTTGGTGGTCTGTCCCCCTGTTTTCAATACTTCCTTTAAACCATGCATTAATACCTTAACCGCTATCTCTCTATGCGGTGCATTTGTTTTGATGTCCGTGATCCCAGTGTCTCTAGCCATTACTTGCAGTGCTCGATTGAAGTAATCAGAAGTACTTTCCCCTTCTCCTTGTCTTATGGAGAGGATTTTGTTCCACTTGACAATGGCTGGGAAATATACTCCTAACTGCCGGTTGATCTGCTTAATACATTCCTGATTGTGTTCCTCCATACGAGGTACCTCTGTGTCTAATTTACAATCAGCAATAAATTTCGCAGGGTCAACGCTGGAGGGCAAACATGCCCTCAGCACTGTCCGCCAATCTTTGTTGGTGGGTTCTGTGGAGTTTCCTAGTTCTTTAATAAACCTTTGACATGCAACTAGATTTTTCCTAGGATCAGGAAATTCAGACATAATTGTCCTTAATTCTGTCCGGGACCAGGGGCAGGGCATTACACAGCTCCTGGCGGGAATGATTCCCTGAGCATCAATCTTCCCATCTGGGACTGCGATCACCCTGACAGGATTAAATTCAACTACATCATCTTGTGTTGGCTCTACAATATGAGATACATTTGTTTGTGCGTGATATATAACACTGTACGTACCTGTGGACACGACCTCACCTGACCCTCCGTAAGGGGGTTTGATTACTGCCTTTACCGATTTGGTCGCGTCCACCTGGATGTCTTGTATGATGGCTGCTGGAAAAGGTGCCGACATCGTGCTGGGCTCACTTTCTTGCTGGTAATCCTGAGGGAAGTTTAACATGGAGTGCAACTTGCACGGGCTAACAATTGTACATTTAACAGTTTTACTTTTATCTTTGTCACATTTGTTACAATTACTCTTATCATCTATAATACAGTTGCTAAGTGCATTTTTATCATACACCAGTGTGCCACTCTCTGTAACCATCTTTTCTCTTGTTGCCATATTTTTCTTACCACAGTGAGAGTCAGCTGTGCAAGCCAATCCTCCTTGTCTCTCACCTTCCTGTTGCCATAACTGTAAACAATCATAATGTTGGATCCGTCTCTTTACAGATTTAATGAGACATATCCTTCTCCTTAGATTTGGTAACACCTCTGGGCTAAAACTGCCTACTCGTGGGAACTTTTCCCCATCATGTACAGTCATTCTTTCCCATTCATTGACCTTTGCGTGTGATCCATTTCGGACTTCCCTGTCTGTATCACACGTTATCCTTGCCGACTCTATTGGCCAGTTTACTAAGTCAACCCGAACCGAGGTTGATCACCCCCTACCTGAACAACTGGCCCCCATCTTTGCAGGTGTTGCTTTCACTACCTCTGACCTTCAAATCAGGGTCTTCAGCGAACCCTTACAAAAACCAAGATGTCCAGGGTAGGCCGGCGGCGGAAGTTTACCGAGTACCTCCACTCACTCGCCCACGTCGACCAATATGCCCACACACTGCCCTAGCGCTGGCGTACTCGACCTAGGGCCCCTGCGACCTGAACCTCTATTTACTGGAACATGTGGGTGTGATCCGAAGAGCATTTAACCCTTCCCAGTAACTATTGGTTTTAGAGAATTCCCGAGGGACCAGCGAACCTCTCTTAAAATAAAAAAATTACACAAATCACGTTAGAATGTACAAATAGCGTTTATGACCCCTCTAGCGTACGCAAATGGTACTGGGTCAAGTTACTAACTAATGCACACAATTACGTGTTGTACAATCGTTCTGCACATAAGCAACTAATCTTATGTGCGGAGCGACCAGTGGAATCGAAAATTGTGGCTGCGAATTCCTTCAGCCAGAGCTTAATGGCCTATATGGGTACCGCACCAACCCTTCCTGGTGTTGTGCTCCTTTACTCTTTATCTATAGCGGACTTCTTAGTCTGCTGTACCTAGACCTCCTGGTCTGTCTGGACCTCCTGGTCTGTGCTACAGTAGACCTCCTGGTCTGCTATACTCTAATGCTCTTATTAATATGTTTAACAAGGGATGCCTCCCAAGCCACCGTGCAGTCACTTACACGTATGTACCTCACGAGAACTCGATGATTTCAACCCCAAAAATTAGAAACTTATATATATATATATATACACTCTTTCACCTCATGTACTCTTTACTTTCGTTTCTGCGCAGAAATCCCTTTCATTCAGTATCGCAGTCTAGTCCAGAGGAGTTGCAACTAGAGAAGGATCTATTAGCTTAAAATTTTGGACACTGAGACTGATTTGCGCTATTATCGCGTTTCCTCCTTATTGCCTACTAAAACAATACTATCGTGTGATTTGTATTACGTGGGCGTATCCGTACGCTTCCGTTGCGTAATATACGCTCCGTGCGTCGACCCTTGCGTCGCGTACGTTCGCCCTGTCCCTTGTTAGAGACACGTGTACGCAGGCCAGATATGTCCACAGAAATACAATTTACACGTTTATATCAATGTAAATGATTTTAACTGTAATCATCTACTGAACACCACACAGAACTTCCTTGTATCTTAGGCAAGCCGTGTGCGTGTTTTACAAATTACTCCTTAACGTATTATTTTTTTTACTTTTAACTACAAATAGCAACAAATCTTTCTCAGCACGTTATCAATGCAAATGGTAAACAGGAAGGTAGATAGTTGAAAATACACAGATGAAAATGCAATTCTAAATTAATCTAATAACATACATTGATGTCACACACATATAATATTACATCTATGAGACCTTATTCAGTGCTTCTAATTTGCATATGAATGTGCTTCTAACTATCTGTGAAGGCGATTTCCTTCACTGCTGGGAGAAAAAGAAACCAATTACACAGGTTAATTTGCATTTCAATGGCCATCCTACAACCAGTAGAGAATCCTAGAAACCAAAAAAAAAACCCCCAAAACTTTGTTTTATCTGTGTATTTCCTAAATCAAATATTCATTTTACTATTAACTTACATTAAACCCCATCTAAACTATTTATAATTGATTATGATACGGATTAAATAAATGCATTGGTAACTCAAATGGTGATTTCTTTTTGACGAGGGATGGCTGATTATTCCTGAGTCAACTGAAAATCAGCCATTCAGAAAAAAACAAAAATTTTGACCTTCCCAAAATGGCCACTGCTCCTCCCCCTTCCACATCCATGAGGGTTACACAAAATGGAGGACAGACCATGCGGCTTCTTTTGTAAAGAAAATCACCTGAAGTTATTTTAGGCCTGGGTTAAAAATAAAACTATCAAGCTATGCAAACTTTTAAAAATACTTTTAAACCTACTTAAACAGATAAACAATCCAATCTGAATCAAACACAATATGACCCATTTGAACCTTGTTTTGCAACAATAAAAATACATTTTAGCATTTTAAATATTATGAGAAACGAATTGTCCCTTAAATTTCATACCAGCATCTTACTAACACAATACAACACACACGGATATGATATTTTCATCAGCTTCTCAATGCGTCCATTGGAGCCGGTCAATTTCAGCCGCGTTTGTAATGTACAGTGCATTATTAAGAACGTGATATCCCGGACGAGCCCCCATCTATGAATGCCATTTTTAGATTTCTCACAAATATTTAAGATGCCCGCCCTAATATATATATATTGTAAATGCCTGCACATCTTATTACCAAATCCCATAAATGTGTGCTTACATTGCACAACACCTCATAAGCATACCACAGCATCCCATAAGAGAAAAACGATACACCCACACATTATCTGAGTTCCAAAGCTCAATGAAGTATATATTTCTTGTTAAAAGGATATGGATACAATATATATTACAAAGTACAGTGTACCTATAGTTACATGATTACACTCACACAGAAAACAGTTAGAACATAGTTAAAACACAGTTACATATAGTTATAGTTAAATGCCAGCGATACAATTAACAGATCTTTCTCATTATTAGTTTGTCCCTCCATATGACTCTGTCTTTCTCTCTTTCCTCTGTAAAATCATGCAAGACCTCCATCTCCCTCTGAGACCACAAGCAACTGAACTCTGAGCCCCCCCTCCCCAGGAACTACTTTCCTGTGTGACTAGTTCCTGGGGGAGGGGTCTCTCTCTCCTTCTATGATTGAGTCACTATTTTCTTTGTATATGCTGATCAGGTTGTCTATGAAAACTGCCAAAAGGGTTGGCTTGAGTTCCCTGTTCACTGTATCATTCATTGTTCTAACAAAGTGATTTTAGCTTTTATACATATAATCATAACTATCTGCTGCAATGTCCCACAACTTCACAACAAGTATCAAATTAATCTACACACCAATCTGCTTGTTTTAATAGTAAACATGACAGGTGTATCTGGTTCCGTTCAAATAATACACATTCATGACATTAATTCATTAGGTAATCTTAAATCACCATGATGTCTGGTGCTTGATATTATTATAATTATGTACTGTATGAAATAAGTGTCGAATCCATCTCTGTGGCATGTCCGTGTAAATGCGTGAGTTACCATATATTGCTGTGCTCACTGCGCATATTTGCAAGTATAGCGACCTATATGTGTGTAGTTTGTATGTTCTCTTTATGTAATATTTTTGACTTTGACACTTACAAGCCAGCTCTGCTTCTCTCTCCTCAGTCCCACGATGCAGGGAGCCTGTTGCCAACAGGACTCCCTGAAAATAAAAAACCTAACAAAATTCTTTAAAACAGTAAACTCTTAAGAGCTCACTGCTTTGTACCCTTTCTCCTCTGGGCACTGAATCTAACTGAGGTCTGGAGGGGGGGCATAGTGGGAGGAGCCAGTGCACACGCATAGTCAAAGTTCTTTTAGGTGCCCTATCTCCTGCGGAGCCCGTCTATACCCCATGGTCCTTACGAGTCCCCAGCATCCTCTAGGACGTAAGAGAAAGGAGATTTACAGGATAGAGCTCATAATTCAGAGATTCTTCAAGCTGATAAAATACCTGGCCCCCGATAATTAAGTCTCCAACTTGCTGTGAGTATCAGCTGTGAATAACATCTCTCCAGAGCAATCAACATTGTCCCCAATAATTCCTATCACTGTTACTTCAGTAGAAGTTACATTTAGCGCAGCTGAAGATGGCAAAGACTCCCAATGTCAAGCTCCAACAATTTTGTAATTTCAGAGTTTGAGCCAGATCAGGGCTAAAAGGAAACCAGGAGATATCTGTGATATATTCTGCATTACCTTTTTTTTTTTTTTTTTTTGTACTTTTCTTTATTGAAGCAATAGATCACAATAGATGTGATTGTATTTGAATGAAACCTGCGTTACCTTTTTAATGAATGACCCTGATACTTAAATTCTACAAAAGTAGGTGAAAATTTAAATTTTCACCTACTTTTGTAGAAATGAATGGATAGACCCCATAGCGAGATTATATATAAGAGGACACTATGCAACTATTTTAACCACTGATACTTCTTTTTTTCCCCCATACTTTTCTATTCACCTATTTATAACTATTATGCTTCAGTATAATAAATTACTGCCCAAACAGAAGAATGAGCATATATAATAACAGGCAATTTTTACTATATATGTTTTTGAGTCCATGAGCCGGATGTACAAAGCGGAAAATGCGGTAAACTCCCTGTTTACCGCATTTTCCTGATGTACTAACCCCCGGCCGGCAGGTCAGCGCCGCAGCGGGGTACGCCAGCTTTAGCTGGCGATAGTCCATAGAAGCCTATGGGCTTCTCTCCGCGGCGCTGTGTGAGGGATCCGATCGGATCCCTCCCAACATGCCCTGCGGCCGCCCCCATCACCCCGCGCATGCGCAGACTGACTCCTGGGCCGAATCCCGGAAGTCAGGCTGCCGCTGCGCATCACGGAGGTCAGCTCTTATCGGAAGAGCTGTCCTCCGCAATGCTGATCGCATATGTTAGTACATATGCAATCAGCATCGTGGCGCAGGGCGACGATGTACATTAGTACATCCCGCCCCATGAGAGAGAGAACAACCCTTGTTAATAATTTTCAAATAAAGAATTTGTATTCTAGCAGTTAGAAAATGACCCCATTGCATCACATTAAATTTAACTAACTTCTTTCTTTTTATTTATGAATATAGACACACTCAGGGTAAGTTTAAGGGAGGAGGGTCCCTGTGTGCACACTTCGTGTGGTCCTCCTCCTCTCTGTGATACAGTAGACTCTGAGAATGCACTGGTCTCCGGAAACATAGCACCCGCCATGATCCTGGCATGCGCAGGTCTCTGGAATTATGGCTACCGTCATGTTACCAGTGACAATTCTCTACTGCGCATGCGCAAATCACCAGGAAAATGGCAGCTGCACCTTTCTTGAGTGATTTCTGCTGCAGTAGCAGTGCCGACACAGGACTTCGGAGAGGTACGTAATTGAACATGGGTGCAGGGTGTACGATGTGGGCCCCCCTGGACACTCTGCATCCATTATAGATACACCTATGGACTTTAGTTCCTCAGCAGAATGTACAAACCTGTCATAATCAGTCTTATAGTCCGTTTTATATATGTATGTCTGCATACCCTCCAACATTTTACACATAAAAATCGGTACAAATTAGAATAAGGGGCGTGGTCACAGGTAAAGGGGTCGTGGTCATGCTCCTTTTCTTATACTTTCAATGGAAGTTTGGAGAGCCAAAAATCGGTACAGACCATAAAAAAAGGTACAGTTGGAGGGTACGTGTCTGTGTGCATAGGAGTAAGCTCTGTGGGTGCATACGCACTCCAAATATTTGTGCTGTTCGGAGTCATGTCTATGCATAGTGTTTTGGAGTCAAATTGTGGATGTAATATGAACACCTCCAATAATTTAAAAAGTTGACTGTCATGTCTACGTGTCCTGTGACAAGAACACGGGAATAGTGTTTGAAGGCAGGTATATTTGCACATTTGCATATTTTGAAACCCCAGGAAAATGTTTAAGTTATGCTACTAACACATTTGAGTTTTGGTAAAAGCTGGGTAAGAGTTCCTGGGGTTATGTATGGAGAGTAGTGATGTGCACCGGAAATTTTTCGGGTTTTGTGTTTTGGTTTTGGATTCGGTTCCGTGGCCGTGTTTTGGATTCGGACGCGTTTTGGCAAAACCTCCCTGAAAATATTTTGTCGGATTCGGGTGTGTTTTGGATTCGGGTGTTTTTTTTACAAAAAACCCTCAAAAACAGCTTAAATCATAGAATTTGGGGGTCATTTTGATCCCATAGTATTAATAACCTCAATAACCATAATTTCCACTCATTTCCAGTCTATTCTGAACACCTCACACCTCACAATATTATTTTTAGTCCTAAAATTTGCACCGAGGTCGCTGGATGACTAAGCTAAGCGACCAAAGTGGCCGACACAAACACCTGGCCCATCTAGGAGTGGCATTGCAGTGTCTGACAGGATGGCACTTCCAAAAAATAGTCCCCAAACAGCACATGATGCAAAGAAAAAAAAGAGGCGCAATGAGGTAGCTGTGTGACTAAGCTAAGTGACCCAAGTGGCCGACACAAAGACCTGGCCCATCTAGGAGTGGCACTGCAGTGTCAGACAGGATGGCACTTCCAAAAAATAGTCCCCAAACAGCACACGATGCAAAGAAAAAAAGAGGCGCAATGAGGTCGCTGGATGACTAAGCTAATCGACCCAAGTGGCCGACACAAACACCTGGCCCATCTAGGAGTGGCACTGCAGTGTCAGACAGGATGGTGGATTTAAAAAATAGTCCCCAAACAGCACATGATGCAAAGAAAAAAAAGAGGTGCACCAAGGTCGCTGGATGGCTAAGCTAAGCGACCCAAGGGGCCGACACAAACACCTGGCCCATCTAGGAGTGGCACTGCAGTGTCAGACAGGATGGCAGATTTAAAAAATAGTCCCCAAACAGCACATGATGCAAAGAAAAAAAGAGGTGCACCAAGGTCGCTGGATGGCTAAGCTAAGCGACACAAGTGGCGGACATAAACACCTGGCCCATCTAGGAGTGGCACTGCAGTGTCAGACAGGATGACAGATTTAAAAAATAGTCCCCAACCAGCACATGATGCAAAGAAAAAAAGAGGTGCACCAAGGTCGCTGGATGGCTAAGCTAAGCAACACAAGTGGCCGACACAAACACCTGGCCCATCTAGGAGTGGCACTGCAGTGTCAGGCAGGATGGCACTTCAAAAAAATAGTCCCCAAACAGCACATGATGCAAATAAAAATGAAAGAAAAAAGAGGTGCAAGATGGAATTGTCCTTGGGCCCTCCCACCCACCCTTATGTTGTATAAACAGGACATGCACACTTTAACGAACCCATCATTTCAGCGACAGGGTCTGCCACATGACTGTGACTGAAATGACTGGTTGGTTTGGGCCCCCACCAAAAAAGAAGCAATCAATCTCTCCTTGCACAAACTGGCTCTACAGAGGCAAGATGTCCACATCCTCCTCATCGTCCGATTCCTCACCCCTTTCACTGTGTACATCCCCCTCCTCACAGATTATTAATTCGTCCCCACTGGAATCCACCATCTCAGGTCCCTGTGTACTTTCTGGAGGCAATTGCTGCTGGTGAATGTCTCCACGGAGGAATTGATTATAATTCATTTTGATGAACATCATCTTCTCCACATTTTCTGGAAGGTACCTCGTACGCCAATTGCTGACAAGGTGAGCGGCTGCACTAAACACTCTTTCGGAGTACACACTGGAGGGGGAGCAACTTAGGTAAAATAAAGCCAGTTTGTGCAAGGGCCTCCAAATTGCCTCTTTTTCCTGCCAGTATACGTACGGACTGTCTGATGTGCCTACTTGGATGCGGTCACTCATATAATCCTCCACCATTCTTTCAATGGTGACAGAATCATATGCAGTGACAGTAGACGCCATGTCAGTAATCGTTGGCAGGTCCTTCAGTCCGGACCAGACGTCAGCACTCGCTCCAGACTGCCCTGCATCACCGCCAGCGGGTGGGCTCGGAATTCTTAGCCTTTTCCTCGCAGCCCCAGTTGCGGGAGAATGTGAAGGAGGAGCTGTTGACGGGTCACGTTCCGCTTGACTTGACAATTTTCTCACCAGCAGGTCTTTGAACCTCTGCAGACTTGTGTCTGCCGGAAAGAGAGATACAACGTAGGTTTTAAATCTAGGATCGAGCACGGTGGCCAAAATGTAGTGCTCTGATTTCAACAGATTGACCACCTGTGAATCCTGGTTAAGCGAATGAAGGGCTCCATCCACAAGTCCCACATGCCTAGCGGAAATTGCTCCGTTTTAGCTCCTCCTTCAATGTCTCCAGCTTTTTCTGCAAAAGCCTGATGAGGGGAATGACCTGACTCAGGCTGGCAGTGTCTGAACTGACTTCACGTGTGGCAAGTTCAAAGGGTTGCAGAACCTTGCACAACGTTGAAATCATTCTCCACTGCGCTTGAGTCAGGTGCATTCCCCCTCCTTTGCCTATATCGTAGGCGGAGGTATAGGCTTGAATGGCCTTTTGCTGCTCCTCCATCCTCTGAAGCATATAGAGGGTTGAATTCCACCTCGTTACCACATCTTGCTTCAGATGATGGCAGGGCAGGTTCAGGACTGTTTGCTGGTGATCCAGTCTTCGGCACGCGGTGGCTGAATGCTGAAAGTGGCCCGCAATTCTTTGGGCCACTGACAGCATCTCTTGCACGCCCCTGTCGTTTTTTAAATAATTATGCACCACCAAATTCAATGTATGTGCAAAACTTGGGACGTGCTGGAATTTGCCCAGATGTAATACACGCACAATATTGGTGGCGTTGTCCGATGTCACAAATCCCCAGGAGAGTCCAATTGGGGTAAGTCATTCTGCGATGATGTTCCTCAGTTTCCGTAAGAGGTTGTCAGCTGTGTGCCTCTTATGGAAAGCGGTGATACAAAGCGTAGCCTGCCTAGGAACGAGTTGGCGTTTGCGAGATGCTGCTACTGGTGCCGCCGCTGCTGTTCTTGCTGCGGGAGGCAATACATCTACCCAGTGGGCTGTCACAGTCATATAGTCCTGAGTCTGCCCTGCTCCACTTGTCCACATGTCCGTGGTTAAGTGGACATTGGGTACAACTGCATTTTTTAGGACACTGGTGACTCTTTTTCTGACGTCTGTGTACATTTTCGGTATCGCCTGCATAGAGAAATGGAACCTAGATGGTATTTGGTACCGGGGACATAGTACCTCAATCAAGTCTCTAGTTGCCTGTGAATTAACGGTGGATACCGGAAACACGTTTCTCACCACCCAGGCTGCCAAGGCCTGAGTTATCCGCTTTGCAGCAGGATGACTGCTGTGATATTTCATCTTCCTCGCAAAGGACTGTTGGACAGTCAATTGCTTACTGGAAGTAGTACAAGTGGTCTTCCGACTTCCCCTCTGGGATGACGATCGACTCCCAGCAGCAACAACAGCAGCGCCAGCAGCAGTAGGCGTTACACTCAAGGATGCATCGGAGGAATCCCAGGCAGGAGAGGACTCTTCAGACTTGACAGTGACTAAGCTAAGCGACCAAAGTGGCCGACACAAACACCTGGCCCATCTAGGAGTGGCACTGCAGTGTCAGACAGGATGGCACTTCCAAAAAATAGTCCCCAAACAGCACATGATGCAAAGAAAAAAAGAGGCGCAATGAGGTAGCTGTGTGACTAAGCTAAGTGACCCAAGTGGTCGACACAAAGACCTGGCCCATCTAGGAGTGGCACTGCAGTGTCAGACAGGATGGCACTTCCAAAAAATAGTCCCCAAACAGCACACGATGCAAAGAAAAAAAGAGGCGCAATGAGGTCGCTGGATGACTAAGCTAATCGACCCAAGTGGCCGACACAAACACCTGGCCCATCTAGGAGTGGCACTGCAGTGTCAGACAGGATGGCGGATTTAAAAAATAGTCCCCAAACAGCACATGATGCAAAGAAAAAAAAGAGGTGCACCAAGGTCGCTGGATGGCTAAGCTAAGCGACCCAAGTGGCCGACACAAACACCTGGCCCATCTAGGAGTGGCACTGCAGTGTCAGACAGGATGGCAGATTTAAAAAATAGTCCCCAAACAGCACATGATGCAAAGAAAAAAAGAGGTGCACCAAGGTCGCTGGATGGCTAAGCTAAGCGACACAAGTGGCGGACATAAACACCTGGCCCATCTAGGAGTGGCACTGCAGTGTCAGACAGGATGACAGATTTAAAAAATAGTCCCCAACAAGCACATGATGCAAAGAAAAAAGAGGTGCACCAAGGTCGCTGGATGGCTAAGCTAAGCAACACAAGTGGCCGACACAAACACCTGGCCCATCTAGGAGTGGCACTGCAGTGTCAGGCAGGATGGCACTTCAAAAAAATAGTCCCCAAACAGCACATGATGCAAATAAAAATGAAAGAAAAAAGAGGTGCAAGATGGAATTGTCCTTGGGCCCTCCCACCCACCCTTATGTTGTATAAACAGGACATGCACACTTTAACGAACCCATCATTTCAGCGACAGGGTCTGCCACACGACTGTGACTGAAATGACTGGTTGGTTTGGGCCCCCACCAAAAAAGAAGCAATCAATCTCTCCTTGCACAAACTGGCTCTACAGAGGCAAGATGTCCACCTCCTCCTCATCGTCCGATTCCTCACCCCTTTCACTGTGTACATCCCCCTCCTCACAGATTATTAATTCGTCCCCACTGGAATCCACCATCTCAGGTCCCTGTGTACTTTCTGGAGGCAATTGCTGCTGGTGAATGTCTCCACGGAGGAATTGATTATAATTCATTTTGATGAACATCATCTTCTCCACATTTTCTGGAAGGTACCTTGTACGCCAATTGCTGACAAGGTGAGCGGCTGCACTAAACACTCTTTCGGGATACACACTGGAGGGGGAGCAACTTAGGTAAAATAAAGCCAGTTTGTGCAAGGGCCTCCAAATTGCCTCTTTTTCCTGCCAGTATACGTACGGACTGTCTGATGTGCCTACTTGGATGCGGTCACTCATATAATCCTCCACCATTCTTTCAATGGTGACAGAATCATATGCAGTGACAGTAGACGCCATGTCAGTAATCGTTGGCAGGTCCTTCAGTCCGGACCAGATGTCAGCACTCGCTCCAGACTGCCCTGCATCACCGCCAGCGGGTGGGCTCGGAATTCTTAGCCTTTTCCTCGCAGCCCCAGTTGCGGGAGAATGTGAAGGAGGAGCTGTTGACGGGTCACGTTCCGCTTGACTTGACAATTTTCTCACCAGCAGGTCTTTGAACCTCTGCAGACTTGTGTCTGCCGGAAAGAGAGATACAACGTAGGTTTTAAATCTAGGATCGAGCACGGTGGCCAAAATGTAGTGCTCTGATTTCAACAGATTGACCACCCGTGAATCCTGGTTAAGCGAATGAAGGGCTCCATCCACAAGTCCCACATGCCTAGCGGAATCGCTCCGTTTTAGCTCCTCCTTCAATGTCTCCAGCTTTTTCTGCAAAAGCCTGATGAGGGGAATGACCTGACTCAGGCTGGCAGTGTCTGAACTGACTTCACGTGTGGCAAGTTCAAAGGGTTGCAGAACCTTGCACAACGTTGAAATCATTCTCCACTGCGCTTGAGTCAGGTGCATTCCCCCTCCTTTGCCTATATCGTAGGCGGAGGTATAGGCTTGAATGGCCTTTTGCTGCTCCTCCATCCTCTGAAGCATATAGAGGGTTGAATTCCACCTCGTTACCACCTCTTGCTTCAGATGATGGCAGGGCAGGTTCAGGACTGTTTGCTGGTGATCCAGTCTTCAGCACGCGGTGGCTGAATGCTGAAAGTGGCCCGCAATTCTTTGGGCCACTGACAGCATCTCTTGCACGCCCCTGTCGTTTTTTAAATAATTCTGCACCACCAAATTCAATGTATGAGCAAAACTTGGGACGTGCTGGAATTTGCCCAGATGTAATACATGCACAATATTGGTGGCGTTGTCCGATGTCACAAATCCCCAGGAGAGTCCAATTGGGGTAAGCCATTCTGCGATGATGTTCCTCAGTTTCCGTAAGAGGTTGTCAGCTGTGTGCCTCTTATGGAAAGCGGTGATACAAAGCGTAGCCTGCCTAGGAACGAGTTGGCGTTTGCGAGATGCTGCTACTGGTGCCGCCGCTGCTGTTCTTGCTGCGGGAGGCAATACATCTACCCAGTGGGCTGTCACAGTCATATAGTCCTGAGTCTGCCCTGCTCCACTTGTCCACATGTCCGTGGTTAAGTGGACATTGGGTACAACTGCATTTTTTAGGACACTGGTGACTCTTTTTCTGACGTCTGTGTACATTTTCGGTATCGCCTGCATAGAGAAATGGAACCTAGATGGTATTTGGTACCGGGGACATAGTACCTCAATCAAGTCTCTAGTTGCCTGTGAATTAACGGTGGATACCGGAAACACGTTTCTCACCACCCAGGCTGCCAAGGCCTGAGTTATCCGCTTTGCAGCAGGATGACTGCTGTGATATTTCATCTTCCTCGCAAAGGACTGTTGGACAGTCAATTGCTTACTGGAAGTAGTACAAGTGGTCTTCCGACTTCCCCTCTGGGATGACGATCGACTCCCAGCAGCAACAACAGCAGCGCCAGCAGCAGTAGGCGTTACACTCAAGGATGCATCGGAGGAATCCCAGGCAGGAGAGGACTCTTCAGACTTGACAGTGACATGGCCTGCAGGACTATTGGCTTTCCTGTCTAAGGAGGAAATTGACACTGAGGGAGTTGGTGGTGTGGTTTGCAGGAGCTTGGTTACAAGAGGAAGGGATTTAGTGGTCAGTGGACTGCTTCCGCTGTCATCCAAAGTTTTTGAACTTGTCACTGACTTCTGATGAATGCGATCCAGGTGACGTATAAGGGAGGATGTTCCTAGGTGGTTAACGTCCTTACCCCTACTTATTACAGCTTGACAAAGGCAACACACGGCTTGACACCAGTTGTCCGCATTTCTGTTGAAATAAATCCACACCGAAGAGGTGATTTTTTTTGGTATTTTGACCAGGCATGTCAATGGCTTTATTCGTCCCACGGACAACAGGTGTCTCCCCGGGTGCCTTACTTAAACAAACCACCTCTCCATCAGAATCCTCCTTGTCAATTTCCTCCCCAGCGCCAGCAACACCCATATCCTCATCCTGGTGTACTTCAACAGTGACATCTTCAATTTGACTATCAGGAACTTGACTGCGGGTGCTCCTTCCAGCACTTGCAGGGGGCGTGCAAATGGTGGAAGGCGCAACCTCTCACAGTTCTTTGCTGTGCTTTTGCCATCTTAACTCTTAAGTTTTCTAGCAGGAGGATGAGTGCTTCCATCCTCAGGTGAAGCTGAACCACTAGCCTTGAACATAGGCCAGGGCCTCAGCCGTTCCTTGCCACTCCGTGTCGTAAATGGCACATTGGCAAGTTTACGCTTCTCCTCAGATGATTTTGATTTAGATTTTTGGGTCATTTTACTGAGCTTTATTTTTTGGGATTTTACATGCTCTCTACTATGACATTGGGCATCGGCCTTGGCAGACGACGTTGATGGCATTTCATCGTCTCGGCCATGACTAGTGGCAGCAGCTTCAGCACGAGGTGGAAGTGGATCTTGATCTTTCCCTATTTTACCCTCCACATTTTTGTTCTCCATTTTTTAATGTGTGGAATTATATGCCAGTAATATATCAATAGCAATGGCCTACTACTATATATCTGCGCACAACTGAAATGCACCACAGGTATGGATGGATAGTATACTTGACGACACAGAGGTAGGTAGAGCAGTAGCCTACTGTACCATACTGCTATATAGTATATACTGGTAGTCAGCAAACTGTGCAAAACTGAAATGCACCACATGTATGGATGGATAGTATACTTGACGACACACAGGTAGGTAGAGCAGTGGCCTACTGTACCATACTGCTATATAGTATATACTGGTGGTCAGCAAACTGTGCAAAACTGAAATGCACCACAGGTATGGATGGATAGTATACTTGACGACACAGAGGTAGGTAGAGCAGTGGCCTACTGTACCGTACTGCTATATATTATATACTGGTGGACAGCAAACTGTGCAAAACTGAAATGCACCACAGGTATGGATGGATAGTATACTTGACGACACAGAGGTAGGTAGAGCAGTGGCTTACTGTACCATACTGCTATATAGTATATACTGGTGGACAGCAAACTGTGCAAAACTGAAATGCACCACAGGTATGGATTGATTGTATACTTGACGACACAGAGGTAGGTAGAGCAGTGGCCTACTGTAACGTACTACTATATATTATATACTGGTGGACAGCAAACTGTGCAAAACTGAAATGCACCACAGGTATGGATGGATACTAGTATACTTGACGACACAGAGGTAGGTAGAGCAGTGGCTTACTGTACCGTACTGCTATATAGTATATACTGGTGGACAGCAAACTGTGCAAAACTGAAATGCACCACAGGTATGGATGGATAGTATACTTGACGACACAGAGGTAGGTAGAGCAGTGGCCTACTGTAACGTACTACTATATATTATATACTGGTGGACAGCAAACTGTGCAAAACTGAAATGCACCACAGGTATGGATGGATACTAGTATACTTGACGACACAGAGGTAGGTAGAGCAGTGGCCTACTGTACCGTACTGCTATATAGTATATACTGGTGGTCAGCAAACTGTGCAAAACTGAAATGCACCACAGGTATGGATGGATAGTATACTTGACGACACAGAGGTAGGTAGAGCAGTGGACTACTGTACCGTACTGCTATATATATATAGTTATACTTGTGGTCAGCAAACTCTGCACTGTACTCCTCCTATATAATACTGCTGGTCCCCAGTCCCCACAATAAAGCAATTAGCACACTGAGCACAGATATTTGCAGCACACTGAGCACAGTCAGATATGGAGCATTTTTCAGGCAGAGAACGTAGATATTTGCACTTGCAGCACACTGAGCACAGATATTTGCAGCACACTGAGCACAGATATTTGCAGCACAATTTGCAGCCCACTGAACATAGAAACTGAGAGGACGCCAGCCACGTCCTCTCACGATCATCTCCAATGCACGAGTGAAAAATGGCGGCGACATGCGACTCCTTATATAGAATACGAATCTCGCGAGAATCCGACCGCGGGATGATGACGTTCGGGCGCGCTCGGGTTAACCGAGCAAGGCGGGAGGATCCGAGTCTGCCTCGGACCCATGTAAAATGGGTGCAGGGTGATCCCGAGGATCCAAACCTGCTCATCACTAATGGAGAGTGAGGTCGGGATCCATCGATTAGGCCCAGTTCGGGTCTTAGGACCTTTAGCCTCAGAGTAGGCTAATTAGTGATTGCATCTGCTTGAGGGTATTCAGAAATGGTCAGCCTGGTCATTTTTTCTCTAACTGCCAGGGGGAAAGAGACCGCAGAGTCTCTGTGAGACAAACCTGCACTTGGGACAACTGAGCTCTGCTTGCTTTAAAATATTTTTGTTGTGGATAGTCGGGTATGGTTCTGTGTAGTTAGTGCCGAACAGGCAAGGTGTTTATTTGGATGTTTTATTTTATTTTTTCTGCTTAATAAAACTGCTGAGGCCAATTTCATTAGAAACCTTGGACTTGTGTGATCTCTTGGCTGCTATGCACTACCATCTACCCCAGGAGATGGTACCTGTGCCCCTAGCCCTGCTACAGTCCCCTCTGAGCTTGTGACAAGGAAGAGGTAGATAACAGAGCCATATGTTCTATGGAGATATCTCTAATATCTGCTGCGGACCCTCCATTTACAACAGCAGACTTAAGGTGCATACACACAGTGAGATATTGACTAGCTCCAATTTTGACTTTGCAATTTCCCCTGAACTCCCTGGGGCCCTGAACCACCGATACTGACTATCTTTACTTGAGATTTTGACTATGTGCCAATTTTGACTATACTGTATACTAGATTGTACACAATATAGTCAAGATTGACTTGCCTGCACAGTCTATCTTTTCTTGCGATACCGACCCCACGGCATCGGTATTGCAAGCTGTGTACACACGGTGCGATATGTGCTAACTTTCCTTACGATTTTGACTAATTAGTCAAAATCGTAAGGTTACATCGCACCGTGTGTATGCACCTTTTGATTTCTATGGGAGCTGTGAATATGTCAGATTTACTACGTTTTCCGGAGCGTGCAGAATAACATAAGGTTATTTCCAGTTGGCATTTAGTGGCCTATGGCAGGGCCAAAACTTTAGGGGTGGGGTGGGGTGGTGGAGGATGGGCACGTGCACAGTGCGCTGGATTTGAGGGGGCGGAGGCTATTCCCCCTCCCCAAGTACTGCCACATCTGAGCAGCTAGCCCCCCTTTTTTTTTACCTGTAGAGGAGAATCTCCCCAATGCTGCAATCCTGGGTGGGAGTACATGCTCATAGGGGCTGTCATGCCAGTGTACCCCCCTCCGGTTGCCGATGCAGCGGCTACCACACTGTAGTAGCTCTGCTCCCTCCCAAGTTAGGGCACTATGCCAGGGAGTTCGGGCTGGACAAAGAGTAACGTGCTGGCATGCTTCTGCAGCCTCCGCACTGGCAAGCATCCTGCATGTGCACACAGACGGGTGAGAGGAGGGTGCATACTTGCTGCAGCCCCAGAGCCGGCCCTAGCCAATTTGATGCCCTAGGCAAAATTTTGTCTGGTGCCACTGCCCCCTAGCTCCGCCGCTAGTTCTGCATCTGTACCTGCAACGCTCAGGTAGTGGGGCCCACCGGGGGATTACCCTGTGGGCCAGTTCAACTCTGCACAATGCCACACAGTAATGACCTTAATACATATAATTCCACACAGTAAAGGAACCTTACACATATGCCCCACATTAGTAATGCCCATAATACACATAATGCCACACAGTAATGCACCTTACACATATGCCCCACATTAGTAATGCCCATAATACACATATACTGCCACCGATACTGCCACACTTGCTGGTTATACAAAAAGATCAGTATCAAACATGTAGAAACTGTCCATTCTCTTCACTATTCAGTGTGTTTGCTGGTGTCTGTTACTCCCGTTAACTGCATGCACTTTACTTTATACTGTGGAAGCTAAATTCTCTGCCCTCCAGTCTGATATGTCCAAAAGTCACGCTGCACTGATGTTTCATATAGAAATAGCACAACGCAACTTACTGACCACGTTACAGTGCTAGATGGCAGGGGAATTTTACGGTATGGACTGACTAGGAAATAAAGTGTGGGGAGAACACTGCCCATGTTATGTCCCTGCAGACACCTGGGGTTTGCACAGGGATAAGGGACACACACAGGATGGCAGGGTCCCCCTCCCCCATGTGCACAAGCAGTATAGGTGATGTCAGGTTTCTGTGAAGCAGTCTTCCAAAATACACATGTGTTATCATAAGAAGCCATCCAGTAATAACCTTATATAGTCAGTAAAAATGTCACAGGTCCAGGAATTGCATTTACTGGGCTTCTGCTGTCTGTCTGAGGTCTCACAAGTCAGGGGCATTCAAGCATGTCAGAGGAAGTTTAAGGCACAGTGTGCATTTTTTTGACAAATGTAAACAGCAGTGTATACAAGTACTGATTGAATACATTTGGAAAGTAACAGTTAGTTTGCGGACTGTCCCTCTCAGCATGAGATGCTGCAGGGACATGCTTGGATGCCCCTAGACATGCTTGAATGCCCTAGGCAAATGCCTAGCCTGCCTATAGCTAAGGCCGGCTCTGTGCAGCCCACTGCCCTCAGACACCTGGCCCCAGGCAACCACCTCTGTGCATGGGAGATTGCAGCCTGTGAACGCATTTATAAGGAGTGCATCTATCTATAGGAAGTGCATCTATAGAAACTACTGTACATCTATAAGGAGTACATCTACAGTGAGAGCATCTATAGTTAGCACATCTATAGGGAGTTCCAATTGCTTAATTAGTCCTCAGGGGATGTGCCTTTGGGGTGCCGGAGCAAGTCTCAGTGATTTTCCCTAAAAATAACGATTTGGGGGTGCAAGAAGAAATCATAATGCAATTGAATAGCAAAACCTTGGTGCTGCAGGAAAAACCTGCAATTGAATAGCAAAACCTTGGTGCTGCAGGAAAAACCCTGCACTGTGGGGGTTTTAAATCTCCCGCCATCAATTGAATTCCCCCTTAGTGACCTATTCATTAATAAATGCAAAGGCGCTGTGCAAATTATAGATCTGATTGATCCATATCTACCAGAGCAATTTAGTATTGCTCCAATTGTCAAGACAATTGTGATTCCTTACATGCACACTTTCACCATTTATTAGTAGCGGTCAAAGTTTATACGTCTGGGTTCCTCCGAGCAGTGTTACTGTGTGTGCAACACTTTAGGTAATGCGTGTGCACTTCGAGAACCAGAGGATGTAAAGGGATCTGAATGGATCCCTCTTCATATCTCATATCTCCTACCCATCGAAAGGGAGCTGCGCTCAATGGGTTAACGTCATGTGTAGTACCCACAATCAGTGAAAAATAAACCCTATAATACTGTATGTAATGCAATGGTATTAAAGTACTATGTGAAAAATTCAAAATTAAGGAAATACAGTAGTACATACACCTTGTCTGTCAAAACTGTCTGCAACAATTGGTTCGGGAAAAATAGCATATTAATATTAACCAAATAATACTGGCATGGATTTGGAAAATAAAAAGCAAATATTCCTCTTTTATAATGCAATCCTAATTGTCATAATTATGTTGATGTATGGCCTCTGCTAAAATATGTCTGCTGGCATATAGAAGATTTTGTAGTTATAGATGATTTTGCATTAAATTGTATTACATACTCATTTTGCCGGCTGTTGGGATACCGGTGCCGGAATCCCGACACCCGGTGAAATACTGGCGGCTGGAATCCCGACCGCCATATGGAATCCCGACCGCCGGCCAGAATGCCCACTTGGGTGGTGGTCCACGGCACCACCCGAGGGGGAATATAACCCTGTGGCCATCAAAGGTCGCCACCAGGGACACGCTGCGCTTGCAGCCAGTATTCCGGCTGCTGGGATCCCGACGTTGGTCTCCTGACCACTGGGATCCCGACAGTCGGCATATCATACTGAATCCTCTATAACAGAGGTTCTCAAACTCGGTCCTCGGGAGCCCATACAGTGCATGTTTTGCAGGTAACCCAGCAGGTGCACAGGTGTATTAATTACTCACTGACACATTTTAAAAGGTCCACAGGTGGAGCTAATTATTTCACTTGTGATTCTGTGAGGAGACCTGCAAAACATGCACTGTGTGGGCCCCCGAGGACCGAGTTTGAGAACCTCTGCTCTATAACTTGCTTATTAATGCAGTTGAAATCTTTTTGATTTTCTTTCCGTAGATAATATGCAGCCTATTCCATCCATTAGATCAGAGTAGCAGCGTGTTACTTGCCCATTGCTTGGCTCCTTTGGGATTCTTCAGCTGAGAGCTGTTACTGCATTACATGAGTTTAGACAGAATGTAGTGACCCAACCTCTGAAAGTATTGACTTGGGGCATCTGTCCCCAATAAATTATTAATAGAGTAATGTTTTGTGAATCCTTATGTATAGTGCATAAGCAATATATGTTTTGTCTAAAAGAATCTGTATGAGATGCTTTACACATATTAGAATGTTCACATCTAATTATAAGTCACCGACCAGCTAAATAATCATTATCTGTCCATCCATATGTGTTCTTAATGGTTCCACTAAACATTGTTATGCCCTTCCATCATGCTGCTTGGGGAAACTGCCTCATCTGCTTCCGACATTGGGGGTCAATCCGAGTTGATCGTTAGGTGCTTTCGTTCACTGGGCAGCGATCAGGCAAAAAAGGCACGTATGCGTATGCGGCGCAATGTGCATGCACGTCGTACTATTATAACGAAAGATGTAGTTTCACACAAGGTCTAGCGAAGCTTTTCAGTCGCACTGCTGACCGCAGAGTGATTGACAGGATCAGGGCGTTTCTGGGTGTCAACTGACCATTTTCAGGGAGTGTTCGAAAAAAAGCAGGCGTGCCAGGAAAAATGCAGGCGTGGCTGGGCGAACGCAGGGCGTGTTCGTGACGTCAAAACAGGAACTCAACAGTCTGAAGTGATCGCAAGCGATGAGTAGGTCTGAAGCTACTCTGCAACTGCACAAAATTGTTTTGTAGCCACTCTGCGATAAACTAAAATACACTCCCAGTGGGAGGCGGCATAGCGTTTGCACGGCTGCTAAAAACTGCTAGCGAGCGAACAACTCGGAATGACCACCATTGGGCATTAACTTTTCCAACAAAATCAAGTAGTTTTACATTTGAGTGATACATTTTTAAAACATGACGCTGTGATTTCCTGAAGTACCAAGAACTGAGAAGGTGCAGACAGCCGTATATCAATTCCCACTATACTTATAGTGGTGATTTCTCCAGTTCTGCAGTCTCATGGAGGAAAGCAGTCAGCATCCAAGGCTGGGACCCCACAATGATTGTAATCTACATCAATTTGTTTTTGGCATTATTATGCTGACAGCGTTAATAAAAAGTGTATATTTACTAAAGTGCGGGTTTACAGAATTGGAGATATTGCCCATAACAACCAATCAGAATCTTATTGGTTGCCATGGGTAACATCTCCACTTCTATAAACCTGCACTTTAGTAACTGTTATTTTGCATCACTCAGAGAAAGGACTAGACCAATAAGGTGATAATTCATATTTATAGCCTCTAACTATCATATTCTTTTACAGGAACTGTCTTTTCTTCACTAATTACCGTATGTTGCATGAGTAATGTTTAATCAGTTTCTTCCTCTTTAACAAAATCAATTCACACAAAAGGAAAATACATGAAAACTCAAATACAGCACACCCACTTTGGAGACTAAGCTACTGTTCAGATGGGATCCAGTCATGAGACCAGCGCGCGGGATCCCGACTGACAGGGACTATTCCCACTCGTGGGTGTCCATGACACCAATAGAGTGGGAATAGATCCTGTGGTGAGTGCAGTGAGCCCACAAGGGGATTTGTTGCCCTGGCTCCCCACCTGCCGGCATTCTGCTGCCGGGATCCCCAGCGCTGGTCATCCAGCCTCAACCCATTCAGATAGATATACTGTACTGTACACATCAGCCATGTTGCTGAACAGGTCTAAGAAAATGTACACCTCATGTAAACAGAATAGTACTGTATTGTCACTTTGTCAGTATTAAAAATACTAATTTTAAGTATCACATAGTGACCCTAAAGGTTCAAAACAAGATTACAGCAAAATAGTATCGCAGTAGATGAACCAGTGTTCAGGCAGGCGCTATCACTAGATGAACTTACACAGTCTTACGGTGCAGAGATCTAGGGGTCCTCTAACCACTAGTGAGTGAGAGGCAGATTTATTAAGCTCGGTGAAGTGATAAAGTGGAAGGTGATAAAGGACCAACCAGTCAGCTCCTGTCATTTTTCAAACCCAGCCTGTGACATGGAAGTTAAAATCTGATTGGCTGGTCCTTTATAACCTTCCACTTTATCACTTCACCGAGCTTAATAAATCTGCCCCTGAGTGCAGTGATGGACTTCCCACTAGTCACGTGAGGCACATGCCTAGGGGTGCCACTTGCTGAGGGACGGAAGGGCTCCCCTGCATGAGATGAAACACAAACAAGGCAAGCTGTTCAAATCAATTTATTGGTCCATTTAAAGGTGCATGAAAGGGAGGGGCTGCATGACAGCCCTGCTACGCCACTGCCCAAATGAGGCCAGGTGATTTTATTCTTTTTTTTTACATTACAATTAATTATTATCTTCTGAGGAAGCCGCTAACTAGCCCTATAGGCGGGGAAACACGTTAAGGGGTACATTTACTAAGCAGTGATAAGAGTGGAGAAGTGAGCCAGTGGAGAAGTTGCCCATGGCAACCAATAAGCCAGAGATTTTCAACCTTTTACAACTCGCGGCACACTGAACAAGATTTAAATATTGCCAAGGCACACTCAAATATAATAGTGATGCATGGTGCAGTTGCATGTCCTTGGATGTCATGTTGCAGCTTCTCCATAGGTAACGCCTGAGCCACATCTGAGAAAGCCAGAGGAGCCCAACAGTGCCCGGGCCCAAAAGTAGAACTGGCTCTGCAACCACTAAACCCATCAGTATTGATTGTTCCAGGGCCTCAGTTGCTGCAAAACACTGACGGGCCTGGCTCTGCTTTTATGGCGGCACACCTGGAGACTGCTCAGGGCACACTAGTGTGCCACGGCACAGTGGTTGAAAAACACTGCAATAAGCACTGAAGTAACATCTATAATTTGCATACTATAAAATGATACAGAGCTGCTGATTGGTTGATGGGGAAATTTCTCCACTGGCTCACTTCTCCGTTCTTATCACTGCTTAGTAAATGTACCCCTAAGTCTCTATACCAACGGTTTCCTACACAGCTGCTGGATTTCCCAATACATCCAAAGGACAGTGAGAAAAAGGACACTCCAGAGAAGGCTGCGTTATAGGTCCTCTGCATTATCTGTATGGGAGATTGATCAAATTGGGACTTGTTACCGGATAAACATCTTTGTATCCAGCCCTATGCCTGGCAGGCATATAAATTGGATGAGGTACTTTAATCCTGCTGGCTAATTGATGTTAATGCCTGAAAAGTGAACAATCAGAGATTATAAATTGCTTGTAATCTAATCTGGCTTTCTTTCATGAACAACCTGCTATGAGCTATTTCCTATATTAAGGACTGCTGTTATTAATATTATTATGACTGTTGCCACTAACACTATTAAGCACAGGAAACTGCTTTGGTAATCCTAAAATCTAATTTGCACTAACAATACAGTGACTCTTGTTGTGGTAAACTATGCTTTGAATAATAAAATAATAACATGGGATATATGAACATTACAATTGGAATTGCATATGAAGTGATAGGGTTGCTGGTTTTATTATCTAAATTGATTTTAAATGATTGTTTCCATGCCATACCACCGGTGAGTATTGAATGTATTAGATAAAAATTTGCTTTTTTATTTGCAGTAATAAATATCCTGCTCCCAAGCGCTTTTTTTCTTTCTCTTTTTCTTTGTACATAGGGGTAAATTTACTAAGATGGGAGTTCTATTTAAGATGGGATGTTGCCCATAGCAACCAGATTCTACTTCTCATTTATCTAGTACCTTCTAGAAGATAATACCTGGAATCCCATCTTAAATAGAACTCCCATCAAGGTAAATATACCCCATATTATATATGCTGTAACCGGCAGGTGGGGGGGGGGGGGGGGGGGGGGAATGGACAGTAAAACTTGGTGCTGGAGGTGGAGAGAGGTGAGGTTGGGTCTGGTTTGGCGGTCTGGAGGCAACATGAAGAGGGAGGACCAATACCAATATTGTTGAGCCTAGGTGCAGCCTGAGCCCTAAATTCACCCTTGACTGAATGTGTAAATTATGTCACTCCTTTAGTGTCTTTACTAATGTCAGCTCACAAGATAGAACAGCAGTGGAGAGTGACTTACCTGTGGAGCTGCCCACTGACCTATGCTATGCCCATATTGGTCAAGTGCTGGGACTCTGGCATTTGTTTATGGTCTATAATCTCATATCCCAGCACTTTATTCCAAAGAAGAAAAGAATATGCAGGCTTTGGGATGGACGCTGCGTGTGTGCAGGGCACCTGCAGTGGCCCTGCATTTTCATGATGCAAAGACCAGCACAGGGAAGCCTTGTTGATCTCCCAGTTCACTGACTTGATAGTTTGCATACAACGCTAATGGTGGGAGGACTGGTCCTGCGTTATCGCATGCAATGCCCCCTAAGCCACAGCCTGCTGGACAGGCTGCAGCTATTTGAGGGCAGATCGGGGTGTTGCCAAGCTGTGATCCTGAAAACGAGGTTGGGTGTGTGAGGCTATGGGATAGTATGTGTGTGAGACTATTGAGCATTGAATGTATGTATGTCGGTCTGTTTGGAGGGGGGGGGGGCAAAGGAAATTCTTGTCCTGGGCTCCTCTTGAAGCAGAACAGGTCCTGCTCTGTTACATGCGTAGGGTAAGACACTATTGCTAGTAGCGGATAATATTACATTTGACATGGTATTACATTTACATATTGCATAGTGAGGAATCTCTGGAATGTCTTGCAAATTAAAAGAACACTTTCAGGTTTGCACACGTCACACTTCGAAGTTAAGAACATCTCATAATAGTTAATGTCAAGCACAGCAGGCTTATAAGCAGTTTTGTGATACTATAAAGTAGAAAACAAATTGTGCTGTTTCTGGGTTACCAAGCCAGTATAAGCCTATACCATAATTACAGAATGGCATAACTCAGCGACAGTTAGTCAGCCAGTTAGTATTTCTCTCATGCACATTTCACAATGTAATGGCAGCAATCTGACTCTTCCAACAAGCTGTGTATTTTTGGGTGCAATAAGGTCATCATTTATTAAATTGGAATTTAATATAGAAAAAAATGCAATGCTTACAGAATGAAATAATGATTAATAAAACTGTATGAAACAAATGCAAAGTAAAAAACAGAATAATCACCTTACACAAGATCACCATCTAGGCTTGCTGACCACTGGGTTGGAACGATGGTTCATAATTCCCAGGCGGACCACACAGAACTATCAATTTCTCAAAAAACATCTCAAACTTTTTAAAATTCCCTTAATCCAAACCCCCTTTCCAGGAGACATTTCTCACGACATTCTTTATAGTGGCATCCTTATTTCACAGGCTTATGTTCTAACTGGCACCATCCGAATAATACCAAATATAATAAAATAATGAATAAATTGAAAAGGATTGTCCTGCAGCCTGGGAGAATGAAGGATTTCCCAAAAAAGTCCCACGGGGTTAAGAGATAAGTTTGTGTTGCGGGCATTGGATATCACATATGTTTTCTTTAAAACTAGTTAGACCAACAATGTACAAGCCCTAATAAAAAAAAGTATATTTTGTGGGCTCTAGTTGTGATCAGAATTAATCCCACGCAGTGGAAATCTGGGAGTGTATTTTAGCTTAGCAGAAGTGTGAACAAAAGGATCGCAGAGCGGCTACAAAAAAAAAATTGTGCAGTTTTAGAGTAGCTCCAGACCTACTCAGCACTTGCGATCACTTCAGACTGTTCAGTTCCGGATTTGACGTCACAAACACGCCCTGCGTTCGCCCAGCCACGCCTGCATTTTTCCTGGCACACGTGTGTTTTTCAGAACACTCCCTGAAAATGGTCAGTTGACACCCAGAAACGCCCCCTTCATGTCAATCACTCTGCGGCGGACATTGCGAATGAAAAGCCTCGCTAGATCTTGTGTACAACTACATTAGCTGTTGTGAAAGTACATTGCGCATGTGTATTGCGCCGCATACGCATGTGCAGAAGTGCCGCTTTTTCACTTAATCGCTGTGCTGCAAACATTATTATCTAGCGATCAACTCCGAATGACCCCCCTAATCTCTTACTCATATGATAATTAGAAATTAATGTATAATAATGGGTTAATGAATTAAATTGTTTTTATTGAATTAAATTATAAAAGCACACGTCTGGCTGTTCATTCCCTCACTTCCAGAAACTAATACACTGCTCAAAAAAATAAAGGGAACACTAAAATAACACATCCTAGATCTGAATGAATGAAATATTCTTATTAAATACTTTGTTCTTTACATAGTTGAATGTGCTGACAACAAAATCACACAAAAATTATCAATGGAAATCAAATTTATAAACCCATGGAGGTCTGGATTTGGAGTCACACTCAAAATTAAAGTGGAAAAATACACTACAGGCTGATCCAACTTTGATGTAATGTCCTTAAAACAAGTCAAAATGAGGCTCAGTAGTGTGTGTGGCATCCACGTGCCTGTATGACCTCCCTACAACGCCTGGGCATGCTCCTGATGAGGTGGCGGATGGTCTCCCGAGGGATCTCCTCCCAGACCTGGACTAAAGCATCCGCCTGGACAGTCTGTGGTGCAATGTGGCGTTGGTGGATGGAGCGAGACATGATGTCCCAGATGTGCTCAATTGGATTCAGGTCAGGGGAACGGGCGGGCCAGTCCATAGCATCAATGCCTTCGTCTTGCAGGAACTGCTGACGCACTCCAGCCACATGAGGTCTAGCATTGTCTTGCATTAGGAGGAACCCAGGGCCAACCGCACCAGCATATGGTCTCACAAGGGGTCTGAGGATCTCATCTCAGTACCTAATGGCAGTCAGGCTACCTCTGGCGAGCACATGGAGGGCTGTGCGGCCCCTCAAAGAAATGCCACCCCACACCATTACTGACGCACTGCCAAACCGGTCATGCTGGAGGATGTTGCAGGCAGCAGAACGTTCTCCTTGGCGTCTCCAGACTCTGTCACATGTGCTCAGTGAGAACCTGCTTTCATCTGTGAAGAGCACAGGGCGCCAGTGGCGAATTTGCCAATCTTGGTGTTCTCTGGCAAATGCCAAACGTCCTGCATGGTGTTGGGCTGTAAGCACAACCCCCACCTGTGGACGTCGGGCCCTCATACCACCCTCATGGAGTCTGTTTCTGATCGTTTGAGTAAACACATGCACATTTGTGGCCTGCTGCAGGTCATTTTGCAGGGCTCTGGCAGTGCTCCTCCTGTTCCTCCTTGCACAAAGGCAGAGGTAGCGGTCCTGATGCTGGGTTGTTGCCCTCCTACGGCCTCCTCCACATCTCCTGATGTACTGGCCTGTCTCCTGGTAGCGCCTCCATGCTCTGGACACTACGCTGACAGACACAGCAAACCTTGCCACAGCTCGCATTGATGTGCCATCCTGGATGAGCTGCACTAGCTGAGCCACTTGTGTGGGTTGTAGGGAGGTCATACAGGCACGTGGAGGCCACACAGACTACTGAGCCTCATTTTGACTTGTTTTAAGGACATTACATCAAAGTTGGATCAGCCTGTAGTGTGTTTTTCCACTTTAATTTTGAGGGTGACTCCAAATCCAGACCTCCATGGGTTAATAAATTTGATTTCCATTAATAATTTTTGTGTGATTTTGTTGTCAGCACATTCAACTATGTAAAGAACAAAGTATTTAATAAGAATATTTCATTCATTCAGATCTAGGATGTGTTATTTTAGTGTTCCCTTTATTTTTTTGAGCAGTGTAGTATAGAAGGACATATAGCAGATTGTATTTAGGGTATTAGTCTCACTCGCAGTGCATCACTGAATAAATCACGGGGAATACAAACCAGGGTCCAGATTTATCAAGTCTTGGAGAGTGATAAATAGCATGGTGATAAAGTACCAATCAATCAGCTCCTAACTTATATTTCAAATACATCCTGTAACATGACAGTTAGGAGCTGATTGGTTGGTACTTTATCACTGTGCAATTTATCACTCTCCAAGGCTTGATAAATCGGGGCCACAGTCTATTAAAAACAGTTTTTTCTATAAAGATAAAACAGCTGTTTTTAAAATGTTTCTGAACCAATAACATATATATAACAGCACAAAAACTAAACTTGTAAAATGACATAGGCAATAATAAAATATTAAAGATAAAAAGGTAAAGTAATTAAAAAATAGAAATGGACTTCTCACATGAAAGTAAGTGCTTGTGTCTCTGTAACGTGTTTCTCAGTATAGTCACCAAGCATGGCTGTGACCTCACTACAGTGTGGCAGAAATTTTGAAAGGTAGTTGGTCATATCCAAAAAGCACTCAGACTCAGCTTATCTGTGGGGTTAGGTACAGCGGTCAAAGTGTGGTGGTATACAACAGCGTGGCATACCGCCACTATTCCCCCAATGAATTTGCAGAACTGATCTTCAGCAAGCCGCACAGTGCTCAACCCCACTACACAGACAAGTGCAGTAGGACACATCTACAAGCACATGTAGGAGAGACGAGGGAGAACTGCCTAGCTATAAGAAAGATAGGACCTGAGAACCACTGACTATGCTCCTCTTGTTTCTACCTGGACAAGTGAGCTGTGACCTGCATAATCAGTGAACTGGGGGGCCGGGAGGTGTTTGGAGGGGTGTCGTACGGTATGCCGGCGCTCGGGCTCCCGGCGCCCAGCATACAGGCGCCGGGAGCCCGACCGCCGGCATACCGACAGCGTGGCAAGCGCAAAGGAGCCCCTTGCGGGCTCGCTGCGCTCGCCACGCTGCGGGCACGGTGGCGCGCTACGCGCGCCACACTATTTTATTCTCCCTCCAGGGGGGTCGTGGACCCCCACGAGGGAGAATAGTTGTCGGTATGCCGGGTGTCGGGATTCCGGCGCCGGTATACTGTGCGCCGGGATCCCGACATTCGGCATACAGAAGACCACCCTTTTGGAGCACGTTACTGCCACAGCCACCATCTAGACCAGGGGTCAGGGAACTTTTTTACCTTTTACCCCAAAATATATTTAGATACGCCAACGTTAACCCCTTAATTTGAAAGGAAGGAAATCATATATTATTGTGCATATATATATATACTGGTTATCACTGTTTATATGGCATTTCTGAGATACTGTATAATATATATATATATATATATATATATAATTATTTCTTTTTATTTATTTTTTGACAATTACTTTTTGGCAATGAATGGGTTAATTAACACTTTCTCCCCCAAAACACCAGAATGAATGTAAGAAAGATGGGTGAGGGGGGAAGGGGACACAATTTTTAGGAGACAGATGGTCACATCCTCACCTCAGTAATGTCAGTGGGAATTTCCCACTGTTATGTGGGCCACTGTCTGATCCTGCGGAACTCCGTCAGCGGTCAGCCACAGATCACTTCAAGTTCTGTGTGTGGGTTGGCGGGAAGACAGGACAGCAAAGGACAGGGCAGGCGTGAGGGGGCGCGGTGTGATGTGAGCACATCACACCGTGGCCAGGAACACAGCACAGGGCAGCCAGGAGCATAGCACAGGGCAGGCAGGAGGGAGTGTGGTACATCGCGAGCCGGACGGTGCTGGACAGGGCTGTGTCTCTGCAGCGCGACCATCCATTACCCCCATGAATTTAATTTTTACCCCATGTGGGGTAATTTACCCCTTTTACACGACCACTGATCTAGACTGTTAAGAACTTCCTGTGAACACTGCCTTCCTGGATACCAGTCTACTCTTCCTGCTGTAAGATACCATTACCTCGCCAGAGTTGCTGTTCGTAGCTTCGGTGACCTCTGGGCCCATCCCCCACATCCTCCTTCTTGTCTGCTGTTGTCTGGTCCCCTTGTTTGGAATACTCTCCACTGCAGGCTGCCGAGACATATACTCTACCCCTGGTCCCTGAGGCTGCCTCTTAGTGCCACAGCTGCTACTGTGGCAGGACCCCTGCTGCAATATAAAGTGCCTGTAGCTGCTGCAATCCTACTAAGCTGTGATGCTACCAGCACCTCCAGGTTTATTGCTGCATAATCAGTGCACTGAAGCAGCAGCTACAGCCCGCACTAAGAGACAGGACTGGCAGAGAAAAAACGCTGCGTGTGGGAGGATGGTGAGTGTCACCCACATTACTGTCCCCCTGGTAACAAGCCAGAGATATAGTGTGACTGCCACTGCCCAGCCTGGCCTGTGAGTTACTGACCAGCTCCCCTGGAAGTCTGCATGTCACATCGGGCACTACTGCTGCTGCTGCTGCCTCCTGATATTAGAAGTCCTCAGTACGAACCCCTGCTTCAGTGTCTGTCTCTCCTCTTTTTTTCTCTTTGGCTCAAATTTTGTATACAGTATAATCATCTCTCTACCTGCCACCCCTATTGGTGACTCATCCTCCGTCATGGGTGCTGGTACCTCTGTCACACCTTGTGTCACACCCATTTGTGCCTCTGTCATGCCCAAGTCTGCCATCTCCATATATTCCTCATCCTCCCCAATAATTGTATCTGCCTACCCCAGGGGTGAGAGATGGAATCAGGGAGTGAGAGGGAATGAATAAGTGGAAAATGGAATAAGAAAGGGAAGAAATGATGAGTGTGAAGTGCAGGGGGGTAGAATGGGGAGTGAGTGAGAGGTGCAGGGGTGATAGAGGGAAGGATGGAGTGAGCGGCACTGGGGTGAGAGATGAAAGGAGGGAGTGAAAGTCACAGGTGTAGGGGTGATAGATGGAAGGAGGGAGGAAGAAGTGCAGGGGTGAGAGAGTAAAGGAGAGATGTAGAGGTGATAGATGGAAGGAGGTAGTGAGAAGTGCAGGGGTGAGGGAGTAAAGGAGAGATGTAGGGGTGATAGATGGAAGGAGGTAGTGAGAAGTGCGGGGTAAGGGAGTAAAGGAGAGATGTAGGGGTGATAGATGGAAGGAGGGAGTGAGAAGTGCAGGGGTGAAGGAGTAAAGGAAAGATGTAGGGGTGATAGATGGAAAGAGGGAGTGAGAAGTGCAGGGGTGAGAGAGTTAAGGAGAGATGTAGGGGTGATAGATGGAAAGAGCGAGTGAGAAGTGCAGGGGTGAGGGAGTAAAGGAGAGATGTAGGGGTGATAGATGGAAGGAGGGAGTGAGAAGTGCAGGGGTAAGGGAGTAAAGCAGAGATGTAGAGGTGATAGATGGAAGGAGGGAGTGAGAAGTGCAGGGGTGAAGGAATAAAGGAAAGATGTAGGGGTGATAGATGGAAAGAGGGAGTGAGAAGTGCAGGGGTGAGAGAGTTAAGGAGAGATGTAGGGGTGATAGATGGAAAGAGTGAGTGAGAAGTGCAGGGGTAAGGGAGTAAAGCAGAGATGTAGGGGTGATAGATGGAAGGAGGGAGTGAGAAGTGCAGGGGTGAAGGAGTAAAGGAAAGATGTAGGGGTGATAGATGGAAAGAGGGAGTGAGAAGTGCAGGGGTGAGAGAGTTAAGGAGAGATGTAGGGGTGATAGATGGAAAGAGCGAGTGAGAAGTGCAGGGGTGAGGGAGTAAAGGAGAGATGTAGGGGTGATAGATGGAAGGAGGGAGTGAGAAGTGCAGGGGTAAGGGAGTAAAGCAGAGATGTAGAGGTGATAGATGGAAGGAGGGAGTGAGAAGTGCAGGGGTGAAGGAATAAAGGAAAGATGTAGGGGTGATAGATGGAAAGAGGGAGTGAGAAGTGCAGGGGTGAGAGAGTTAAGGAGAGATGTAGGGGTGATAGATGGAAAGAGTGAGTGAGAAGTGCAGGGGTGAGGGAGTAAAGGAGAGATGTAGGGGTGATAGATGGAAGGAGGGAGTGAGAAGTGCAGGGGTAAGGGAGTAAAGGAGAGATGTAGAGGTGATAGATGGAAGGAGGGAGTGAGAAGTGCAGGGGTGAAGGAGTAAAGGAAAGATGTAGGGGTGATAGATGGAAAGAGGGAGTGAGAAGTGCAGGGGTGAGAGAGTTAAGGAGAGATGTAGGGGTGATAGATGGAAAGAGCGAGTGAGAAGTGCAGGGGTGAGGGAGTAAAGGAGAGATGTAGGGGTGATAGATGGAAGGAGGGAGTGAGAAGTGCAGGGGTAAGGGAGTAAAGGAGAGATGTAGAGGTGATAGATGGAAGGAGGGAGTGAGAAGTGCAGGGGTGAAGGAGTAAAGGAAAGATGTAGGGGTGATAGATGGAAAGAGGGAGTGAGAAGTGCAGGGGTGAGAGAGTTAAGGAGAGATGTAAGGGTGATAGATGGAAAGAGCGAGTGAGAAGTGCAGAGGTGAGGGAGTAAAGGAGAGATGTAGGGGTGATAGATGGAAGGAGGGAGTGAGAAGTGCAGGGGTAAGGGAGTAAAGGAGAGATGTAGAGGTGATAGATGGAAGGAGGGAGTGAGAAGTGCAGGGGTGAAGGAGTAAAGGAAAGATGTAGGGGTGATAGATGGAAAGAGGGAGTGAGAAGTGCAGGGGTGAGAGAGTTAAGGAGAGATGTAGGGGTGATAGATGGAAAGAGCGAGTGAGAAGTGCAGGGGTGAGGGAGTAAAGGAGAGATGTAGGGGTGATAGATGGAAGGAGGGAGTGAGAAGTGCCGGGGTAAGGGAGTAAAGGAGAGATGTAGAGGTGATAGATGGAAGGAGGGAGTGAGAAGTGCAGGGGTGAGAGAGTAAAAGAGAGATGTAGGGGTGATAGATGGAAGGAGGGAGTGAGAGGTGCAGGGGTGAAGGAGTAAAGGAAAGATGTAGGGGTGATAGATGAAAAGAGGGAGTGAGAAGTGCAGGGGTAAGGAAGTAAAGGAGAGATGTAGAGGTGATAGATGGAAGGAGGGAGTGAGAAGTGCAGGGGTGAAGGAGTAAAGGAAAGATGTAGAGGTGATAGATGGAAAGAGGGAGTGAGAAGTGAAGGGGTGAGAGATTTAAGGAGAGATGTAGGGGTGATAGATGGAAAGAGGGAGGGAGAAGTGCAGGGGTGAGGGAGTAAAGGAAAGATGCAGGGGTGATAGATGGAAGAAGGGAGTGAGAAGTGCAGGGGTGAGAGAGTAAAGGAAAAATGTAGAGGTGATAGGTGGAAGGAGGGAGTGAGAAGTGTAGGGGTGAGAGAGTTAAGGAGAGGTGTAGGGGTGATTGATGGAAGTAGGGAGTGAGAATTGCAGGGGTGAGAGAGTAAAGGAGAGATGTAGAGGTGATAGATGGAAGGAGGTAGTGAGAAGTGCAGGGGTGAGGGAGTAAAGGAGAGATGTAGAGGTGATAGATGGAATGAGGTAGTGAGAAGTGCAGGGGTGAGGGAGTAAAGGAGAGATGTAGGGGTGATAGATGGAAGGAGGTAGTGAGAAGTGCAGGGGTGAGGGAGTAAAGGAGAGATGTAGAGGTGATAGATGGAATGAGGTAGTGAGAAGTGCAGGGGTGAGGGAGTAAAGGAGAGATGTAGAGGTGATAGATGGAATGAGGTAGTGAGAAGTGCAGGGGTGAGGGAGTAAAGGAGAGATGTAGGGGTGATAGATGGAAGGAGGTAGTGAGAAGTGCAGGGTGAGGGAGTAAAGGAGAGATGTAGGAGTGATAGATGGAAGGAGAGAGTGAGAAGTGCAGGGGTGAGAGAGTAAAGGAGAGATGTAGGGGTGATAGATGGAAGGAGAGAGTGAGAAGTGCAGGGGTGAGAGAGTAAAGGAGAGTTGGGGTGATAGATGGAAGGAGGGAGTGAGAAGTGCAGGGGTGAGAGAGTAAAGGAGAGATGTACGGGTGATAGATGGAAGGAGGAAGTGAGAGGTGCAGGGGTGAGAGATGGAATGAGGGAGTGAAAACTGCAGGGCTAAAGAGGGATAGAGGGTATAACAGGTGCAGGGGTTAATTAAGACAAAGAAAAGGTAAGAAGAGCAGGGTTGACGTAAGATATTTAGGAATGGTGAAAAACAGATATGGGGAAGTGGTGGATGGACAGAGGGTAGGTGGGGAACACAGTTTGGATAACTTTATATCATAACATATGGTTTATTTTATTCTCTATAGTTTTAATAAGTATTTAAAATGCAATTCACATTATCAAAATCTCTAAAGCTTTTAGGGTTTTAGGTGTACCACAGACCCCGGACAGTATATTCAATTTTCCATACTCCCACTTCTAAATTCCCACTTTGACCACTGAGTAGGCATATGTTGGACTGTCTGTGTTTTGGCAGGATCTGGTTTAACACCTTCTGAAGTTAGGAGGTGACCAACATACTGTACCTCAGTGACTCTGAAATGACACTTGTCAGGGTTTAACTGCATGTTGATTTCTCTGATTCTTTGGAGGACCTTCTGTGGACACATGTCGTGTTCTTCTATGCTGCGACCCCCAAATGAGGATGTCATCCACAATAGTCTCACAAGGTTATCCCTCAAAGAGATGCACTGGAATCTTGGAATACTTTGGAATACTTCACTGTCAGTGCATATTTGGAGGAAGGCGTACCTGCCCACAGGTGTCATGTATGTGGTGAGCATGGATGATTCCTTGTCTAATGTGATTTGCCAGCATCCCGAGTGGTAAATATCTTTGCATTTGGCATATGAGCTACAGATGTAGCCACGTTCATCGTGGCTACATCTGCGTTAAACACAAACTCTTTGCACGGCTAGGTGCGAATGGGGCGCGTGCACATCTAAGATGCTCGTGCACCCCAGACACACACATGGTTGCGCCTAACAAGGTGCGATCACAGTACAATATAGCCACGATGAGTATGGCTACATCTGTATTACTTGCTCCACAGTTCTGAGAAGGGTGATTCAGTCTCATCAGTACTTTGTTCAAATGCACAGGAACAATACAGATGCATAATGAACTGTCCTTTTTTACTGCAGCAACCATAGTCAACACCCATGGGATGGCTTCTACTACTTGAGCAATGACATCCAGTGCTGTCATAAGATTTAACGCCGTCATCACCTAAACCATCATGGATAGAGGAATACATCTGGAAGCGGGTGTAGTACTGCTGACCGGCGGTCTCCTGACCGCCGGTCAGCTTACCGACGCCGGGATCCCGGCGGGGAGGGGCGAGTGCAGCAAGCCCCTTGCGGGCTCGCTGCGCTCGCCACGCTGCGGGCTCGGTGGCGACCTGCGGTCGTCACGGGTTTCTGTGCTTTTGCCAGCTTAACTTTCCTTGCCACGCTGCGGGCTTGGTGGCGACCTGCGGTCGTCACGGGTTTCTGTGCTTTTGCCAGCTTAACTTTCCTTGCCACTCCGTGTTGTAAATGGCATATTGGCAAGTTTACGTTTTCTCCTCAGACCATTTAAACTTTTTTTTTTTTTTTTTTTTTACTGAACGTTGGCATTTTGGATTTTACGTGCCCTCTACTATCACGTTGGGCATCGGCCTTGGCAGATGACATTGATGGCATTTCATCATCTATGTCACAGGTTCTCAAACTCGGTCCTCAGGACCCCACACAGTGCATGTTTTACAGGTCTCCTCACGGAATCACAAGTGAAATAATTAGCTCCAACTGTGGACCTTTCAAAATGTGTCAGTGAGTAATTAATACACCTGTGCACCTGCTGGGTTACCTGCAAAACATGCACCGTGTGGGGGTCCTGAGGACCGAGTTTGAGAACCTGTGGTCTATGTCATGACTAGTGGCAGCAGCTTCAGCACTAGGAGGAAGTGGTTCTTGATCTTTCCCTATTTTATCCTCAAAATGTTTGTTCCCCATTATTTTTCTGGAGTTATATAACAATATGCGGTACAGGAGAGCGTACCTCTACACCACACAGGGCAAACCCTGTGAAAATTAATTGGATTAAATATTAAAACCCCCTTTATTTGGAGTAAATAATAAACAGCACAGGACAGCACCACTGAATTTATAAGGCAGCACCACTGGGCTGGACTTATACGGCATTACCACTGGAATTATATGGCAGGATCACTGGATTTATACGCCAGTACCATTGGAATTATACGGCAGGATCACTGGAATTATGCGGCAGTACCACTGAATTTATATGGCAGTACCACTGGACATATACGGCAGTAATATTGGACTGGATTTATACGCCAGTACCACTGGGATTATATAGCAGTATCACTGGAATTATGCGGCAGTACCACTGGAATTTTACGGCAGTACCACTGGACATATATGACAGTATCACTGGACTGGATTTATATTGCATTACCGCTGGAATTATATGCCAGTATCACTGAAATTATATGGCAGCAACACTGGATTTATATGACAGTACCACTGGAATTATACAGCAGGATCACTGGAATTATATGGCAGTACCACTGAACTTATATGGTAGTACCACTGGACATATATGGCAGTATCACTGGACTGGATTTATACGCCAGTCCTGCTGGAATTATACACCAGTACCACTGGAATTATACGGCAGTATCACTAGAATTATACGGCAGTACCACTGGAATTATACGGCAGTACCACTGGACATATACAACAGTATCACTGGACTGGACTTATACGCCAGTACCGCTGGAATTATATGCCAGTACTACTGGAATTATACATGCAGTATCACTGGATTTATACACCAGTACCACTGGAATTATACGGCAGGATCACTGTAATTATATGGCAGTACCACTGGACATATACGGCAGTATCACTGGACTGGATTTATACAAGAGTACCGCTGGAATTATACGCCAGTACCACTGGAATTAAATGACAGTACCACTGGATTTATACGGCAGTACCACTGGACATATACGGCAGTATCACTGGACTGGATTTATACGCCAGTCCCGCTGGAATTATACACCAGTACCACTGGAAATATACGGCAGTATCACTAGAATTATACGGCAGTACCACTGGAATTATACAGCAGTACCACTGGACATATACGGCAGTATCACTGGACTGGACTTTTATACCAGTACCGCTGGAATTATACACCAGTACCACTGGAATTATATGGCAGGATCACTGGAATTATACAGCAGGATCACTGGACATATACGGCAGGATCACTGGACTGGATTTATACAAGAGTACCGCTGGAATTATACGCCAGTACCACTGGAATTAAATGGCAGTACCACTGGATTTATACGGCAGTACCACTGGACATATACGGCAGTATCACTGGACTGGATTTATACGCCAGTCCCGCTGGAATTATACACCAGTACCACTGGAAATATACGGCAGTATCACTAGAATTATACGGCAGTACCACTGGAATTATACAGCAGTACCACTGGACATATACGGCAGTATCACTGGACTGGACTTTTATACCAGTACCGCTGGAATTATACACCAGTACCACTGGAATTATATGGCAGGATCACTGGAATTATACTGCAGGATCACTGGAATTATACAGCAGGATCACTGGATTTATACGGCAGGATCACTGGACATATACGGCAGGATCACTGGACTGGATTTATACAAGAGTACCGCTGGAATTATACGCCAGTACCACTGGAATGAAATGGCAGTACCACTGGATTTATACGGCAGTACCACTGGACATATACGGCAGTATCACTGGACTGGATTTATACGCCAGTCCCGCTGGAATTATACACCAGTACCACTGGAATTATACGGCAGTATCACTAGAATTATACGGCAGTACCACTGGAATTATACAGCAGTACCACTGGACATATACGGCAGTATCACTGGACTGGACTTTTATACCAGTACCGCTGGAATTATACCCCAGTACCACTGGAATTATACGACAGTACCACTGAAATTATATGGCAGTATCACTGTATTTATACGCCAGTGCCACTGAAATTATACGGCAGGATCACTGTAATTTACGGCAGTACCACTGGATTTATACGGCAGTATCCTTGGACATATACGGCAGTATCACTGGACTGGATTTATATGCCAGTACCACTGGAATTATATGCCAGTACCACTGGAATTATACGGCAGTATCACTGCAATTATACGGCAGTACCACTGGAATTATACAGCAGTATCACTGGATTTATATGACAGTACCACTGGAATTATACGCCAGTATCACTGGAATTATACGGCAGTATCACTGGAATTATACGGCAGTACCACTGGAATTATACGGAAGTACCACTGGACATATACGGCAGTATCACTGGACTGGATTTAAACGCCAGTACCGCTGGAATTATATGACAATACCACTGGAATTATACCCCAGTATCACTGGATTTATACAGCAGTACCAGTGGATCACTAGAATTATACTGCAGGATCACTGGATTTATACGGCAGGATCACTGGAAGTATATGGCAGGATCACTGGGTTTATACGCCAGTACCACTGGAATTATACGGCAGGATCACTGGATTTATACGCCAGTACCACAGGCATTATACGGCAGGATCACTGGATTTAAGTGGCAGTACCACTGGAATTATACGGCAGGATTACTGGATTTATACGGCAGGATCACTGGATTTATACGGCAGGATCACTGGATTTATACGGCAGTACCGCTGGACATATACAGCAGTACCACTAGACATATATGGCAGCATCACTGGACATATACGGCAGTACCACTGAACATATACGGCAGTATCACTGGACATATACGGCAGTATCACTGGACTGGATTTATATGACAGTAACACTGGAATTATACTGCAGGATCACTGGAATTATACAGCAGGATCTCTGGATTTATACGGCATGATCACTGCAATTATATGGCAGGATCACTGGAATTATACGGCAGGCTCACTGGAATTATACGGCAGGCTCACTGGAATTATACGGCAGGATCACTGGACTGATACGCCAGTACCACTGGAATTATATGGCAGGATCACTGGATTTATACGGCAGTTTCGCTGGATTTATACGGCAGTATCAATGGACATATACGGCAGTATCACTGGACATATACGGCAGTACCACTGGACATATACGGCAGTATCACTGGACTGAACTTATACACCAGTACCTCTGGAATTATACAGCAGGATCACTGGATTTATACGCCAGTACCACTGGAATTATATGGCAGGATCACTGGAATTATACTGCAGGATCACTGGAATTATACAGCAGGATCACTGGATTTATACGGCAGGATCACTGGATTTATACGGCAGGATCACTGGAATTATGCAGCAGGATCACTGGAATTATACAGCATGATCACTGGATTTATACGCCAGTACCACTGGAATTATATGGCAGGATCACTGGAATTATACTGCAGGATCACTGGAATTATACAGCAGGATCACTGGAATTATACAGCAGGATCACTGGATTTATACGGCAGGATCACTGGATTTATACGGCAGGATCACTGGAATTATGCAGCAGGATCACTGGAATTATACAGCATGATCACTGGACTTATACGCCAGTACCAATGGAATTATACGGCAGGATCACTGGATTTAAACGCCAGTACCACTGGAATTATACGGCAGGATCACTGGAATTATACAGCAGGATCACTGTATTTATACGGCAGTACCGCTGGACATATATACGGCAATGGACATATATGGCAGTATCACTGGACATTTACGGCAGTACCACTGGACATATACAGCAGCACAGGGACACCACCACTGGGCTGATGCAGGACAACACAGCACCACTGCAATGGACAGGACTTATACAGCAGCACTGGACATATAGCAGCAGAGGACACCACCACTGTGTCTGGACTGATGCAACACAAGACACCACCACTGGACTGATGCAGCACAACACAGCACCACTGGACTGGACTTATACAGCAGCACTGGGCATATGGCAGCAGAGGACACCACCACTGTGACTGGACTGATGCAGCATAAGACACTACCACTGGACTGATGCAGGACAACACAGCACCACCGGACTGGACTTATACAGCAGCACTGGACATATGGCAGCAGAGGACACAACCACTGTGACTGGACTGATGCAGCACAGGACACTAACACTGAACTGATGCAGGACACTGAGGATGGAGACATGTCGTCTCTCTACACTCTCCGGAGTGAAAATGGCGGTGACGCGCGGCTCCTTATATGGAATACAAACCCTGTGAGAATCCGACAGCAGGATGATGACGTTTTGCCTTGTTTTGGTTTCAGAGTCAGGCGGGAAAACCCGAGCCCGGCTCGGATCCGGGCTCAGATAGTGAAGTCCGCTAGGATTCGATTCTCTGAGAACCAAACCCGCTCATCTCTAGTCCAAACCAAGAAGACGTAGACAGAGCCATCGGGACGATAGGTTTAGCTGTGGAGCAGCATGTCTATTTAATAGTCAGTGGGAAAGTGTCAGCTAAGGACATGTGGACAGCCCTTCAAAATGCATATTAAGACAAAGGTCTAATGAGAAGGATAAGTTTGAGGTGCATACTATATGGAACGAAACTGAGTGCCTGCAAGGACATGAATGATTACATTGATAAGTTATTGTCGATAGCTCAGCAGTTGGCATCTGTGGGGGCACAGGTGGATGAGGAAGATGTGGCAATGGCTATGTTACAGAATCTGACGCCAGAATTTGATTTTTTTGGTGGTTCCGTTAGTGTCAAATGACACTAAGCTGACAATGGAGATTGTAAGGGCCAAGTTGTTGCAGTTCCAAGAACGTTTTCCAATTGAGACCATAGCTGAGGGTTCTGCCTTGATCACAAAGGGCACAAAGTCCAAAAAGCACAAATTCAAATGTTTTGTATATCACAAGATAGGACATAAAGTTTCAAATTGCAGAATGAGAAATTCCAGTGGTGCGCAGAAGCAGTGTGACAAGCCAAACGAGTCAGCACTGAATGTAGCAGACAGTCACAAGAAGGATTGCTAGTACATGGACTTGGGGGGCCACTAGACATTTCAGTTGCAATAAGCATTTGTTCAATTCTTTAACAGTGTGTGTTCCCACTACAGTTACAGGGATTGGAAATAAGGGCCCTCATTCCGAGTTGTTCGCTCGGTATTTTTCATCGCATCGCAATGAAAATCCGCTTAGTACGCATGCGCAATGTTCGCACTGCGACTGCGCCAAGTAACTTTGCTATGTAGAAAGTAATTTTACTCACGGCTTTTTCATCGCTCCGGCGATCGTAATGTGATTGACAGGAAATGGGTGTTACTGGGCGGAAACACGGCGTTTTAGGGGCGTGTGGCTGAAAACGCTACCGTTTCCGGAAAAAACGCAGGAGTGGCCGGAGAAACGGTGGGAGTGCCTGGGCGAACGCTGGGTGTGTTTGTGACGTCAACCAGGAACGACAAGCACTGAACTGATCGCACAGGCAGAGTAAGTCTGAAGCTACTCCAAAACTGCTACGAGGTTTGTGATCGCAATATTGCGATTACTTCGGTCGCACTTTTAAGAAGCTAAGATACACTCCCAGTAGGCGGCGGATTAGCGTGTGTAACTCTGCTACATTCGCATTGCGACCGATCAACTCGGAATGAGGGCCAAGGTTCTTACTGCATCACAAGCTGGGACAATCACAGTACATTTAAGAATTGGAGGAGAAACAGTTCTTACAGATATCCAAGATGTGTTGTACATGCCTGATTTAGGAAGTAATCGCATTGCTATCAGCATTCTAGAAAAAAAAGGCTACAAAGTCCAATTTCAGAAGGGCAAGTGTATGGTGCAGAATAAAAGAGGGACTGTTATTGCTTCAGCAACCCGGTGCAACCAACGATATGTCCTGGACACTGAGGAGTGTACTGCAATGATGGCTACTGATGAAAAACAGTCAATGGAGCTGTGGCACAAACACTTGGGTCATCTGGGATATGACAACGTCCAGAAACTGCTAGATGGAATAGTAACAGGGATCACTGTGAGCAACACTGAAAGACACATACTGTATGTGAGAGTTGCATAAAAGGCAAGCAAACTCGCAACACATTCCCAAAGTCAGTTAGTAGAGCAGATAAACTGCTAGCTCTAGTGCACACAGACGTGTGTGGTCCAATTGAGGGAGAATCAATCAGTGGCTACAGGTATTTCATGACTCTTATTGATGACGCCACAAGAATGACACACGTGTACTACCTTAAAGAAAAGAGTGAAGTTGTCAACAAAATGGTACATACAAAAACCTAGTGGAGAATCAGACAGGTCTGACACTAAAGCTCCTGAGATCAGACAATGGTGGAGAGTATGATAACAAAGTCTTAGCCTCATTCCTTAGGAAATATGGCATAAAGCATCAGCTAACAATTGCTTACACACCGGAACAGAGTGGTATTAGTGAGCAGAATTGTTGAAAGAGCACGAACTATATTAAGTGACGCTGGCCTGGAAAATAAGTTTTGGGCAGAAGCAGTATCTACTGCAGTATAACAAAAGAATTGTGCACCTACAGTGGCCATCAAAGGTAAACTGCCACTGGAGGCGTGGTCCAAGAAAAGCCAAGTATCAGTCATCTTCGTGTCTTTGGGAGCAAAGCTTTTGCACATATACCATAGGAGAAACGGAGAAAGCTCCTTCTACACAGAAGTCCATGGGCGCATCCCCCAGTGTTAATTCCATAGTGCCAAGAGTCACTCAGAGGCAGAGCTATGTGATGTAATTCCTGCTCCTCCATCTGAGAGTGAGCGAGTAAGAGAGACTGAGTCCTGGTGTGTGCAAGCGTGCAGAGCTGAGACTGGGAGCGGATCTCAGCTACAGAGACTCACAGTGTTCCATTGCATGTTTCGCGACTCAGGAGCTGATGCTGAGCCGGGCGCCGCATCTTCTCTACAGCGGGAGTCAGACTGCACAGCTGTGCAGTCCTCCGTCCCTCACCACCAGAGACAACTCCTGATAAGTATCGCTACCACTGCTGTTACCTTGTATGATATAAGGGCCCCTAATTGCCTATATCAGTATTACATCTGAGTAACCTGTGTTCACTGAATAAAACTGCATTACCGTTTAAGTCATTAAGTGTGTGGACTGACGTCACTGCACCAGGCAATTCCAATACACTCTGCCAACAATATTATCAGTTACTAGCAATAGTGTCAATTCTACATCAAGTGGAGCCCAGGGCAAGAATTTCCTTTGGCAACCCCATACACATACACACACACACTTACTGCCAATAGTCTGACACATATGCCACCCCATAGCCTCACCCACACACACTGCACCATAGTCACGCACACACTGACCCATGGCCTACCCCCATATCCAAACACACAAACTGCCCGTAGCCTCACAAACATGCTGCCTTCATAGACACACACTTACACAAAGCCCTGATAGCCACACACACTGCCGCATAGCCTGCTTCCATAGCCTCACACAATGCCCTATAGCCTGCCCACACAGCCACACACACTGCCCCCACGGTTACACACATGGCAAAACTCCATAAAGTGGATCACATCACTTACAATGCAAATCACAACAAACATACACACTCATTCACTCACTCACTTATTGCGCTGTGGACCCGGGCTTATGTGCCTCCTTCTGCAGCTGCTTCTGCATCTGGGCCAGCTCTGAGACCACTCATTGCACTCCTCTGTGTGGTGAGGTAAGCAAAGCGGAGCCTGCCTATAGCCACAGCCCACAATGAATACAGAGGAGGATGTGGGTTATGCTGGGAGTGACAGAGAGGGTGGTGGGGATGCACTGACATTGCAGTCACCAGCACATCTCCTCAGCCAGGCCACACAAAGCAGCAGAGGTTCAGCTAGGGGCACAGTGCTGCGCCCTTCAAGGCTACAGTCAGCCCACACCTTGAACCACCCATTCAACAATGATAATTAAAAGGAGGAAACATTTGTGATCTGAACACATAAACGAGAACACAAAAACAACATATTTTGGTACATTTGTGGAGTAAGTTCTTGGACTTGCTTAATATTGTGATTGTTGGACTTGATGAGTGTTGTAAGTCTTGGACTTGCGGAATATTATGAGGAACTCCATCACTATTGCTGTGAGGCCCCTAGAGCTCTCAAGAGTGTTTTCCCCAATAGCAACCCCTCACTGTTCCCTTAGTGCTAAATGCGTACAACAGTACATAGGGGACCCCCTGGACTTGAACCTCCAGCTGTAGGGGCTCACCCAATAGGTTGGAGATTATGGAATAAAGTATTAAGGGGCAGATGTATTAAGCCTGGAGAAGTGATAAAGCAGTGATAAAGAAGTGATAAGTGGAAGGTGATAATGCACCAGCCAATCATTACGGGTTTGAAAAATTAGAGTTAGGAGCTGATTGGCTGGTGCATCACCTTCCACTTATTACTTCTTTAGCACTGCTTTATCACTTCTCCAGGCTTAATACATCTGTCCCTAAGGTCTAACAGACGGTGAAGGCACACTGAAGCCCGGGAAGTGAGGTCAGAGCTGGGTCAGAGTCTCAGCCTGGGCAGGTGTAGCGCTGTGTAGATGGTATGCAAGCTGAGAGCTGATACACTGGGAGGCAGGGAAAGGATGACACAATAGGCTTAAGGAAGGGACAGGCAGGGCAGGAGCCAAGATATAAACAGGCAGGAAATCCGGCAGAGTATCCACAGGAAATACAAGTACAGGTATCAGGGACCAGCGGCTTATACTGCAGGCATAAGCTATAACCAGCACTGAGGGAGTGGCAAAGAGGGGATATAAATGGTAGCTGAAACAATCAGCTACCTGACAGAGATAGTGAGCAGAAATTACTTAAAAACGTGCACCTGCACTGCTGCACGTTCCAGCAGAGTGTAACCGCCCTGCCTCCTGGTTGTCTAGCAACTGGGAACACCGCATGCATCCGGTGTCCCAGTTGCCAAGCACCCGGCAGTTCCCAGCAGGCAGTGCAGCTGCCCCATCTGATTTGCTATGCACCAGGTGGGGACCAACAGCCCTTGCGGCTGGAAGAGACACAGTGTCTCATTAACCTGGCAACGACCAGGACCTGCAACTAGTACGAACCACATGGTGGACTGTAACAGTACAGTTCACGATGCCACCAGTTAGCTTGGCAGTACACATTACTCTATTTTACACAATATATTAATGTAATCAAGTACCATATACACAAGATTACGTTATTTTAATAGTTATTAAGAGATGTCACTTTTACAATATAAGATATAATTATATACAAACACCACATACACATTAAGTTATATACAAACATCCCCTCCTCTTTAACAAATCAAACATCAACTAAAGTAGTCCATCTTGAGTAATGTGAATTTACAGACGCAACTTTATAATAATTATTATTAGTAATTCGCAGACAAGGAATGCCAGATTGACCCTAACAATTCACAACAGCACCTACCTAATACATGTTTTTAAAAAGAGTTGCAGGATGGGATTTCTTGGCAACAGGAAATCCTAGCCAAGTGTGCCCTTGCGTACTGCATCCCACCTGCAGTGACACTCCAGCATTTCCAGCCTTGAGAAGGTGAAAAAGATATGTGGAAGAACTTGCACCATAGGTTTGTAAAAATGTCAAGAGGCTTCCAACAGCTCTCCATAACAGCCAGTGTATTTTCAGAAAATAATCTGTTGCCATTGGATCCCAAATATGAGAATAGTATATATATATATATATATATATATATATAGATATAGATATATACTAACGCGCACAAAGGGGGGTTTCTATGTACCTAGAAACCCACCCTGCCCATTGATCTACTCAGCTGTCTGATGTTTATTTAATTTTAAACAGTGCAGCCTGTGCGGCTGCCGGCAGCTGCCTCCTGCTCCTGCTTGAAGACACAGGCTGGCCGCTGGCTGAATACTCTAAATATGGGGGCGGGAGCTAACTGCAGAGGCAGTGTGCAGCTCCTTCCAGGCAGACCTCGATGTGGCTACAGGACAGAGCTGCTGGAGTGACTGGTGAGGTAGTGACTGTCCTCTGCAGCTATGTGGGTGTATGCTGTGTGTGTATATTCTATGTGTATGTGTGTATGATATGTGTGTATATGCAATATGTGTGTGTGATATGTGTATCTGCTGTGTGTGTATCCTATGTGTGTTTGTGTGTGTCTGCTGTGTGTGTATGCTCTTTGTGTGTATTTACTGAGTGTGCATGCTATGTGTGTGTGTTTTTGTGTGTGATATGTTTGTATGATATGTGTATATGCTGTTTGTGTATATGCTGTGTGTTTTGTGTATAAGCTGTGTGTATACTATGTGTGTTTGTGTATAAGCTGTGTGTATACTATGTGTGTTTGTGTAGGATATATGTGTTTATATGCTTGGTGTGTATATGCTATGTGTGTGTGTTTGTGTGTGTATGCTGAGTGTGTGCATACTGTGTGTGTGTGTGTTTGTGTGTATATGCTGTGTGTTTGTGTGTATATGCTGTGTGTGTATGCTGAGTGTGTGTATGCTATGTGTGTTTGTGTGTATATGCTGTGTGTATGCTATGTGTGTTTTTGTGTGTATATGCTGTGTGTACGATATGTTGTGTGTGTGTGTGTGTGTGTGTGTGTGTGTGTGTGTATGTATGTATGTATGTATGTATGATGTGTTTGTGGGTGTATGTGCTGTGTGTGTGTTTGTGTGTATATGCTGTGTATGTATATGCTTGTATGTTTGTGTGTGTATGCTATGTGCAGAAACCCCCCATAAAAATCCTGTGTTTGCCCCTGATAAAGTATGTGTTTAATCCAAACAAATGTGGCAGGTATAAAATTTGTCTCACTGAAGAAATCTATATAAGGTGTTTTTCAATATTTTTGAATTTTTTCAATCATCTGTGTTTGTTGGGACATCCCTTTATGTGTAAAATGACATATGTGTACATAAAAATAGTATACATTGAGTAAACACAATTATTTTTAATTCAATTTGTTTATCTGCTTATTTGGTTAGTTAAAAGCAAACAAACAGGATTAATGTTCAGTTCTGTGTGATAGTGGATTTGTGATGCTCGATTAAAGCAAAAAAAAAAAGGGAAAAATACAAAGTGCAAACCATGGTGTTTGATTGATTCAATAAAAATATAAGTATGTTCTCAGTCACCAAAACTGGATGCTTAAGTAGACTGGGCTAGATGCATCATTGCTTGGAGAGTGATAAAATGGAAAGTGATAAACTACCAACCAACCAACTCCTAACTGTCATTTTTCAAACAGGGCCTGTGACATGGCAGTTAGGAGCTGATTGGCTGGTACTTTATCACTTTCCATTTTTTCACTCTCCAAGCGATGATGCATCTAGCCCTACCGTATATCTTAGTTGTGCATGTTAAAAGTATGGGTTTTCAAATAAAGTTTTTATTTCGGCAAAATTATTGAAAACGATTTTAGACTGAGCTGGATTAAATGATTGAAATAAACTCAATTTAACAAAAAAATAAAAAAAAATCTAAATGCAATTCCATCAACACAAACTGGAGTAAAAATGCACTTCATATATTACAGATATTGGATGGGGTTTGAAGGTTGCTCCAATGTTCTACTGCTGAGAACTGATTGTGCAGAAGTAACTTGGAGCAGGGCCATCTTAATGATTCTAGGGGCCTTTGAGCAGGGGAAGACTGGGCAGGGGGGGGGGGGGGGGGGGACGTATCTGAACCCCAGGTTGGTGCCTCTGGAGCTTCTTGGAAGGCAGGTAGAGAATGCTGCCTGTCCGTTCTGATTGTAATTATACACAATCAGAGCAGCTAGGCAGTATTCTCTACCTGCCTCTCAGTCTCCAGTAAGACTGTGAATGGCAGTCAGCATGCTGATTGGTGGATGGTTGGAGCTATCCACCAATCAGAGTGCTGACAGATATTCACTGTATGGGAACATGTGGAGAGATAGTGCAGGACAGCAGGAGGGTTAAGTTATGATTTTTAATTGGTTCCCGTGGATGGGTAGGTAGGGGCCCCAGTGCATGCTTTGCCCAGGGCCTACAATGCTGTTAAGATAGCCCTGCCTTGGATCAAAATTCACTTTTATTATAGCCTCCATCCATACTGTATCTGCAATACTGTATTCCCCACAAACCACAATGTGAACCACAATGTAAGAAATACACACTTGCAAAACACTTCTAGGAAGCAACATGCGACGTGCTTAGTACACGCAAACCTCTTGCCATAACAAGACAGACAGTCTTTCTTTTATCTATTTGTTATCTTAAAAAATTAAACAAACCTAAAATTGGTATCTTAGGCCAATTTAATATTAAGCTATTTAACGCCTGTCCCTTAACTAAGCCTCAAAGAATTATGATAGATAATATATTCTTCATGCCTTACTCCACTCTAATGTAATGACATAGATGTGTTGCACCACATATGTGGTCGCCCAGTAAAATTGTAATATTTTATTTATGCATAGCAATAGAATCGGTGTACATCTTATTGTATCGGCTAACATTTTCTGTCAGTAAAACATGTTTCATTCTTTGCCAGAATAAGTATTCCCCATGGGGATTTTTTGGCCACTCCAAGATGGAACTCTTGCAAATTTTTTTCCTGAGTCTCAGATACTGAGAATGCTGAAGAACAGGCTGCAGTAGTACAATGACAATCACGTCCATATTCTCATCCATCAGTTTTTGCATGGCCAGATAAAATATTGTTCTGAATTTTCCACTTTTTACATATTTTTTAGTAAGAATAAATAAAGTTTTTTTGCTTTGGTTAATGCTTTGGACGATATTATCAATAACAGCTTTTCCCGGCTCCCAGTCTCGTTCTTCTAAGCAGAGAAGTATGCGTTTTTCTCCTTTGACCTCCACCTGGTAACATAGTTCATTATAAACCCAGTCAGTGACTGCTGGGTCTGTCTCATCGTACGTGATAAATGCATCATAGAGACTTTCAGAATGACAGACTTTGTTATATTTCAGCTTTGCCATAAACCAGTGGTATATATACCATACATCCCAGTAAAACAAATGTTTCATAATTGGCAATGCTGTCATAGGAATAATGAGAAATAGGAACATCAGGAACAACAACAGGGCAATCATGTCCAAATTACAAGCATGTATGTCAAAATCAATGATTCCTCTCTTCTTCCAGTTATCTGGAGTGGCACAAGTGACATCAGTAGCCAGCCGTGGAATTGTGACATTATTGTTATTAATCCACTGTATAAAGTCAATGATATCACATGTGCATTCAAATGGGTTTCCTTTCAGGCTTAAAACATCCAAATAGTTTTCATTCCCAGACAAAAATATTGATTTATTTATACTCTGAATATTGTTGTAGCTTAAATCAAGGTTGGTAAGACTGCTTACACTAGTAAGAAATCCTTCTGTCAAAGTTTGAATCATGTTGTGACTAATTATAAGTGTCTCCAATGATTCTGTGTAATTGCTCAAATGTCCTATCATTGTTATTTTATTGTGACTCAGGTCAAGAACCTTTAGATTTTTTAAATGTTTCAAATTGTTCCACCCAAAAAACTCTAATCCATTATTGCTTAGATACAACTCAGAAAGACATTTGGACAGGTTACTAATTGCATCATCAGGTATTGTTTGAAGCCTGTTGTGAGAGATGTCAAGCAGTGTCAGGTTGGTAATGTTTTTAAAAAGATCTATGTAGCGCCTGTCACCATATCTCCACAAAATATCCAAATGGTTTCCTGCAAACCTTAACTCTGTCAAAGAATTGCTATTAATTTGATACTCTGTTAGAGTAGAGATGTCATTATAGCTTAAGTTTAAAATAGAAAGTTTGTGAAGATTTTCAATGAACTTGAGATGATGAGTAACTCCTTCTACTATAAAATAATGCTTGTTAAAACTGACATCCAAGACCGTTAAGTTTTTCAGTTCCTGAAACGCATATAAGGAAGCAAAATCTAATTTATTGAATGACAAATCTAAATATGCTAGGTTTGGCAGATAGATAAATTCTGTTCCATTTAAATCCTGTCCAATGCCATTGGAAGACAAATTTAAGCAAGCTACATCTGAAAACGGACGGAATTCTTCTGGATCAATGAAAAAAATACTATTTGAGTTGAGACCTAATGATTTGCCATATGCACTACACTCTGGTTTCACAAGTTTATTGAATGAGACAATGTTTTTTGGAGAAACTTTAGCATTGTCTAAAATATTAGATGAAAAATGAGACTCTATTGATTTTGATTGCTTGTTGTAAAATGCTTCCAATGTTTTACTTCTGTTGGTGGTCTCTGAGAATGGTGTTATTCTATTTTCAGACAAATCAATTATGTCTAAACTTGCAAATTTCTGAAATACTTTAAAATCAACTTGCCTAATAAAATTCACTCCAAAGTTCAAAATCTTTAATTTGTTTAACTTTGTTAGAGGGGCCACATTTTCAGATGTAATTTCTTTGAAGACATAGCCTTGTATATGCAACTCCCTAAGGGATACTAATTTAGAGAAATTGTCAGAAATGTTAATATTGTTTGGATATGATCTGAACTTGTAATTAAAAGACAAGTCAAGTTTTTCTAAGAAAGGTAAATAAGATAAAAATTCTCCTGTTGCAATTGCATCCACTAAGTAGTTTAATTGAAGGTTCAGTACTTTCAACTGAGTTGTGTTTTGAAACCATGTTTTTGGTATGAAGCTCAGCGATGTGCTTCCTAGATGAAGCATAGTCAAGTTTTTGAGATTCTGAAAAGCGTAATCATCTATTTCAATTGAAGAAGATTTTCCGGTGCAGGGCTCACATGGATATGGAGCATTGTAACACCTTGGACAATTTCCACTCAGAAAAAGAATTTCTAAGTTTACTAGATATTTAAAGTCATCTCTGTAAATGATTTGTATCTTGTTACTGCTTAAGTAAAGTTTCCGCAGTGATGGTGGAAGTTCAGGAGGCACCTTGGTTAAATTGTTAAATGAGAGGTCAAGCACCGTTAATTCTGTGAGATTACTAAATGTTCCATTTTCAATATCAAAAGTACCATTACAATTATTACCATAGTAACAGTTATTCCCCAGATACAGTTCACATAGATTCTTGAATCGGGAGACACTTTTCTTGGTGATTGAGAGAATGTTGTTATACTGAAAACTTAATAATGTTACAGTATCTGGCAATCCAGAAGGGATTTCACATAGAAAATTGTGATCAATAATTAATTGTTCCAGTTTTGTTAAATTTGAAAATGTTTCATTGTTTATCTCTAGACCTCTTTTGCATATAATTGGGTTGTCAAGCTTTGATTTTGGATAATGATTCATGCTTAAATCTATTTTTGTAAGATTCTGCCAATGCTGAAAAGAGGGGTTATATATGCTTTGTATGAGGTTTTGATTTAAAAGAAGCTCTACATTGCTTGACACATAGGTGATCGGATAAGGAACTATTCTCAGACTGCGTGCAGTGCAGTCAAAAACAATAGAGTTGTTATATTCTTGAATTGAACATGGAAATGTCTTGTTGGTTGATGTTGCATTGTAAAATGCAAAACATCCAGAGATAATCAGCAGCTTAGAGAACAGACACTTCAAAGAGCTTAACATTCTGTCCTGAAAACAAAAACAAAAAAAATATTAGACCAAAATATTATAAACTATAACATAATTGAAGACTTTGCAAATCAGATTTAGAACTGTTATCTGTATGACTTTTCCTTTCTTTCAAGACTGGCTTTTCATTGCTAAGCAAGGTCTGTCTTACCAGAAATAACACTCCGGGATGCAGTCAATTTTCCGACAATCAAACTCCCGACGGTCGAAATCCCGACAGCAATTGACCGACGGTCAAAATCCCGACAAGGTCAAAATCCCGACATGGACAAAATACTGACATTTAAAATACCGTCAAGGTCAAAATACCGACATGTAAAATGTTGACATTAGTTTTTCATGATTTTTTCATTGAAACCGACTTGTTCATACTTTACAATCCCAGTCGACCTGGAGGGAATATAATAGTGTGCCGAGCGCAGCGAGGCACCGCGGCTATGCGAGGGGACGCAGTACACTTATATGGTGTCCATGTTGACCTATGTCGACATGCACACCAAAAACAATGAAAACCTCATGTCGGCATTTTTACCTGTCGACATTTTACATGTCGGTATTTTGACCTTGTCTGTATTTTAAATGTCGGTATTTTGTCCATGTTGGGATTTTGACCTTGTCGGGATTTTGACCGTTGGTCAATTGCTGTCGGGATTTTGACCATCAGGATTTTGTTTGTAGGTATTTCATACCGATCCCAACACTCCTATTAATTCATCTCTAAATCTAAAGTGATTGCTGTTTAATCTTGTCCCATGTCTTTATAGAGAACATATTCATAGTTTTTAAACTAGTTAAGGGTTGAACAGGTTTTAAAAGAGCCACAAAAGAAGCCATGAACATGTGGCAGAACACTATATACAAATGGGATGCAGTCAATTTGGAGGCGGTTGGGATCCCACAGTTCAGGATACCTACGCTGAAATCCCAACAGCTGACAATGCCGCTGGCCGGAATTCAGGTGCAACAGGGCTATTCCCATGTGTAAATGTCCACGACACCAATAGCGAGCCTGCAAGGGGACTTTGGTGAGCCCTCAAATGTGACTCTTAGCACTCGCCTTACTGCTGGCATTCTGGTAGATGGGATGCCGCTGTTGGGATATGGACAGCTGGCATCCTGTCCGCCGGTAATACATACCGAACCCATACAAGCACAGGTATACCAGGTTCAGTAATAAAGGACAAGCCAACTGGCATCCCTCTTTCTCATTCCATGGGTATGTTTTGTCTGCAGCCATTATGTTGACAGTGACAACGTTGCAGGACTAAGAAGGGGAATAAGTATTGAGAGTGTAAGGGGTGGTGAGGGTTAATAGGGCATTGAATAAGGGGTGAGTAGCAGACTGACATCTGATCATCAGACTTGTGCTGTTATATAAGCAATATGTAGAGTAGACTCCTCTCCTCCACTGACTTACTGTATCTGCTCATTCAGGTTTTGTGCATACTAGGGCTTTAGCTACATTCCTTTATTTCTATCCTAGGTCTTGCAACTCATTTTGCAATTAGAAATGGGGTTGAATTCTGGCTTACACAGATCCTCAACAAAATGTTTTTTTTGATGTAACATGTATCAATGTTAGTTAGTATAGCCATATGTGAAAACCCAAAAAGGAGATCAAGACATTTTTTTTAAATAATGTACAGTGTAAGCAACTGTATATGAAAAATTCTGATATTGCAGGGAATTGCACTCACCTTATATCTGTAATAAATATGGATTGCAGTGGCGTATACAGGGGATACCTAGAACCCTTCCTCCGTTCATCCATCCAACCGATCTATTGCCACAGCGCACAAATTATTTTATTTATTTAATATTTTGCGGGCCAGTCTTGGAATTCCTAAGGGGCTGTGCTGTGATCTGAGCTGCTGCATGCTCATTGCAGTCACTGAGTTGGCCAGGCAGAACAACAGGGTAGGCAGCTCCTATGGGCCTTTGTGTGTTAGTATGTCCCTCACTGCACTTCGTCCTTCTTCTGCTGGTTACATACTTATAGATATATCTGCAGATCAATGGATCACACACTGCCTGATCCGACGTGTCTGACATCACAAATTGGGCATGCATTTACATGCACCCACCCAGTTAAGTTCAGCTGACCGCCCATACACACACAACGATGCACCAATATCTCTGTAGATATATTGGGCATTGTGTGTGCAGGAGAGCTGATGCGATATGTCTGTGAATTACAGCATTCACAGACATGTCGTTGGTACACATATCGTCATTCTCACTCTTCTTAGAGCTCCTTCTTTGAGGTAAAAAAGTAAAGATTTTCTCTCAACACTGAGAGAGCTGTCGGTGCCCTTTACACAGCAGATAAGCAGTTGCTTACTACCAAGCTTTCCTTTAATACATTTAGGACTCAAAATATCAATGTTTCCTTTCCTCCTATTGCTCTCTGAGAGGTTCGGTTATGTTTAGTTCAAGTGACAGGTTAACCTCGGATATTTGAGACACTATCCTCTCCTTACTGGAAATAGGTTGGTTAAGCACTAATATATATATATATATATATATATATATATATATACACATACACACACATATATGTATATTGCAAAGAGGTCGGCACTGGCTCCTACCGTAATCAGCACTCCCGGTGCCTGAACAATGGAATAGTACAGGCAGCATAGAAGGACGGCACTCACAGGAGACAGTTATCAATCTTTGAAGTAGTTTTTATCTGGTCAGCATTTCAGAGGACATAACATCCTCTTTCATCATGTCCTGACGAAGCAGGACATGATATGTGTGCAGGTGTTGATATTACAGAGTTATATAGACACACCACCGGATGGCTCAGACTATGAACAGCCCAGTTACTTAACAAGTGGTGTTGGCTTATTGATAGATAGCAAGTACAGCCATACCCACTGTTACATGTACACTGGTGATGGGGCGAAGCTGGAGCAGAGTGAGGTTACATACAGCTCATCAGATAGTGAGTGTATGCCGCAAACAGGTAGCTGTGCAGGGATGCTGGAACAGGTTTATGGCAGTTGTTAACTAGGTTTCTCATATGAGCTAAGTAGGAGACATTTGTCTCTCACCATGTCACTACACAGTCTTATGGAGTAAAGAAATAAGATGGCCCCTGCACAGTCTCAATAGTTATCTTGGTGGCCATCTTGCGATAGGGCATGAGACCTCCTGTGAGCACAAGAAGACTAGAGTCTGTTACTTGTTACCTCTCTTTGTCACTCTGTACCTCTTTCTTCCACCCACTGCTTCTCCCTGTAATCCGCTGCCTCTCCCTGTCGGGTTCAGCATGAGTTACCGACAGACACAATACCGACAGTCATAATCCCGACAGCCAATGACCTACAGTTAAAATATCTAGTTAGTCAAAATACTAACATTCATTATGCCGACATGTTCAAAATGCCAACATTGTCAGAATACTGACATCTGAAATGCCAACATGTCAAAATACTGACATGATTTTTTTGTGGGGGGGGTTTGTGTCAATGTCAACATATGTCAACATGGACACCGTTTAAGTGTTCTGCGTCCCCTCACATGGCTCGTTACACTCGCCATGCTTTGGGTACGGTGCCTCACTGTGCTTGGCACACTATTATATTCCCCCTCCAGGTCCACTAGGATGGTAAAGTATGAACAAGTCTGTTTTGGGGCAAAAATGCCTAAAAACGCATGTTGGCATTTTGACATGTTGGCATTTCAAATGTCAGTATTCTGACTATGTCAGCATTTTGAACATGTCGGCATAATGAATGTCTGTATTTTGACCGTGTCAGTATTTTGACTGTAGGTCAATGGCTGTCGGGATTATGACCGTTGGTATTGTGTCCGTCAATAAATCAACATCTACCCTCCCTGTCACCCACTGGCATTTGCCATATTATGAACTTGGGGTGGGTCAGAGGAAGGGGGCCCAAAGTATGTTTTTGCACCTGGGACTACCACTCCCGACTTCCGCCACTGGAGTGTGGTCAGTGTTCATTCACCAGGTAATATGGGTTATTGTGGAACATGTGTGCCCAGTAAATGAATAATTGAATAATAGTGTGCACTGATGGAACTGAGTAGGATATTATCCATGCTTTGATGTTAACTATACTCACATTAATGAGGCAAAAGAAAGGATATAGATAATAAATTTATTTCCTGATGTCCAACTGTATGCTTCAGGAAAACTCATGATCCTTATTTAGCTTTTATATTTTGCGTGAATAATAATGGATCTATAGTGCCAATAGAACACTAGTTCTAATAGTAATAGTTTCCTGAGTTTTTTTTTTAAATAAAATACAAAAAATTATTTTGGGAAAATTACATTATATATATTTTAAAATGTAAAAACTAATAACATTTTATATATATATATATATATATATATATATATATATAATAAAAACAGAAGAGAGAAGGGTGTATGTTGAGACAAGAATATTCCTTATTTAATTAAAGGTACGAATACATATTACTATTATTGTTTATTTGTATGGCGCCACGAGGGTTCCGCAGCACCTAGATAACATTACAATAAATTATGAAGAAAAAAAAATAAGACAAATACACCCCAGCCTTAAAAACACTACCTGGTATCTCACACAATTGGCGGTGCAGGATCCACCCATCTCATTCATCTCACTGATGAAGTCAAGAAGGGAGACTTGGCGTCTCCCTTCATGGATATATAGTATGATGCAACATTGTGACTAACAAAATGTTCAGTCATTTATTATTATTTCTTTGTTTTTGTTTTTTATTTTAATCTGAGCTGTCATTATAATGTTTATGCTGGTTACTACAATTCTGTTGTGACATTAGTATTCAGTAATTGAGAAATTCCATTGTCTCATTGTATTAACAATGCTATACTTTATTTGCTGTACACTTGATTCATGATGTCTAAATAATAAAAAAAAATTTTTATATATATATATATATATATATATATATAGAACATGCAAGCATCCGCACTGTACTGAATCTCCAGGGGACAACACGGTGGTGCTCAACTCCAAGGAATTTTTTGGGTTCCTGATAATAGTCTTTTGAAAAAGAGGGCACTCACCAATTATTTCTTAAAAAGGTCAGAAGGTCATTTATTGGTACATTCTCTGGTCGACGTTTCGATCACATCCCAGTGATCTTTGTCAGGACAGCAAAGCGGTGTTGTGTGGTGACAGAGCACCAGAAGCAGAGTGCCAGACATGTTCAACATCTACAAGTATTTATACCATCATCAATTTGAGTATCACGCCCCTCCTACATATGTCACTTCCTGTTCTATACTAGACTGTCAATTAGGAGCTAAAACCTGATATGTATACAATGCAACTACTATGGGGGAAGGGTGTATAGCACCTTCGTGTTAACCCCCATGGAATATGTTTTTTATTTTAAACGGTGCTGGTTATCAAAAACCGCACCACATACAAGATTCAAAGAAACCAGGAAGTGGTCCATGCGTTCCAGCAGTTGCTGGAACGCACGCGCTAACCGGAAGTGACTTCCGTAAACCGGAAGTGGGGTAATAAGAGCCAAAAATAGGAAGTGGAGAATCAAAATGCGTTCCAGCGGTACCTGGAACGCACAACTATACAAAGGAGATGACATACATGTCAATAGAGATGACAACAAGTCCAAAAAAACCGGAGAATAATAAAAATATAGTAACATGTAAAAGAGTGACAAGCGCAGATGTTACAAAGTAGGTCGGCCGGGGATCTCAAATAGATGGTGGTGTACAATTTCTCCCACATATTAGAAAATTAAAAATTTATAATAAAACGTAACTTTTAATACATCATTAAAGGAAAAATGAATGAAAAAATATTTTAAACAATAAAAATATATATATTATGCAGGCCACGGGGTATATAGGGCTTTAATGAGGCCGCCATATTACTGGCTGGTATCAAAAGAGCCACAACATAAACCCGGGTCACAGAACTATATATACAAATATGCCTGAGACAAAGTAGATAAAATGTAAATGTAAATACACCATGACTGCAAATTATCCTAGGAAGATACCATATGGATTTGTCTCATTGAGACCTAATGGAATAAGTGTCTCTAATTCAAAAATCCACCGTGATTCACGTCGTTTCAATTTCAATTCTCTATCACCACCTCGGATCGTTGATGGAATATGGTCAATTAACATGCATTTTAGACTTGAGACTGAATGTTTTTGTTGTAGCCAGTGTTTAGCTACTGGTTTATCCGTCTTATTGGTCTCTAATGCCTGTCTGATGGAGTAACGGTGGTTCGCCATGCGTTCACGGAAACACCGTGTAGTGAGTCCCACATAGTATAGCCCACAAGGGCAGATGATAATGTATATCACAAAGTCGGACGTGCACGACAACTTGTGTTTAATTGGAATTCGTTTTCCAGTTTGTGGGTGAACAAAGGAAGATCCACTCATCATAGATCTACATGTTGTACAGTCCGGACATCGGAAACAGACCAATTTTCTCCTCGCAAGCCATGTTTGGTTTGTGGTGCATGGTTGTAGGGTCGGACGCATCAGCAATTGTCGCAAATTAGGCCCCCTGCGATAGGAGTGCATCGGTGGTCTTTGGCTCAGACCCACCAGTTTGGCATCTGATGCAACTATAGGCCAGTGTTTCCTGATCGTTTTTTCAGCATCCTTGGACTTAAGGATGCTGAAAAAACGATCAGGAAACACTGGCCTATAGTTGCATCAGATGCCAAACTGGTGGGTCTGAGCCAAAGACCACCGATGCACTCCTATCGCAGGGGGCCTAATTTGCGACAATTGCTGATGCGTCCGACCCTACAACCATGCACCACAAACCAAACATGGCTTGCGAGGAGAAAATTGGGCTGTTTCCGATGTCCGGACTGTACAACATGTAGATCTATGATGAGTGGATCTTCCTTTGTTCACCCACAAAGTGGAAAACGAATTCCAATTAAACACAAGTTGTCGTGCACGTCCGACTTTGTGATATACATTATCATCTGCCCTTGTGGGCTATACTATGTGGGACTCACTACACGGTGTTTCCGTGAACGCATGGCGAACCACCGTTACTCCATCAGACAGGCATTAGAGACCAATAAGACGGATAAACCAGTAGCTAAACACTGGCTACAACAAAAACATTCAGTCTCAAGTCTAAAATGCATGTTAATTGACCATATTCCATCAACGATCCGAGGTGGTGATAGAGAATTGAAATTGAAACGACGTGAATCACGGTGGATTTTTGAATTAGAGACACTTATTCCATTAGGTCTCAATGAGACAAATCCATATGGTATCTTCCTAGGATAATTTGCAGTCATGGTGTATTTACATTTACATTTTATCTACTTTGTCTCAGGCATATTTGTATATATAGTTCTGTGACCCGGGTTTATGTTGTGGCTCTTTTGATACCAGCCAGTAATATGGCGGCCTCATTAAAGCCCTATATACCCCGTGGCCTGCATAATATATATATTTTTATTGTTTAAAATATTTTTTCATTCATTTTTCCTTTAATGATATATTAAAAGTTACGTTTTATTATAAATTTTTAATTTTCTAATATGTGGGAGAAATTGTACACCACCATCTATTTGAGATCCCCGGCCGACCTACTTTGTAACATCTGCGCTTGTCACTCTTTTACATGTTACTATATTTTTATTATTCTCCGGTTTTTTTGGACTTGTTGTCATCTCTATTGACATGTATGTCATCTCCTTTGTATAGTTGTGCGTTCCAGGTACCGCTGGAACGCATTTTGATTCTCCACTTCCTATTTTTGGCTCTTATTACCCCACTTCCGGTTTACGGAAGTCACTTCCGGTTAGCGCGTGCGTTCCAGCAACTGCTGGAACGCATGGACCACTTCCTGGTTTCTTTGAATCTTGTATGTGGTGCGGTTTTTGATAACCAGCACCGTTTAAAATAAAAAACATATTCCATGGGGGTTAACACGAAGGTGCTATACACCCTTCCCCCATAGTAGTTGCATTGTATACATATCAGGTTTTAGCTCCTAATTGACAGTCTAGTATAGAACAGGAAGTGACATATGTAGGAGGGGCGTGATACTCAAATTGATGATGGTATAAATACTTGTAGATGTTGAACATGTCTGGCACTCTGCTTCTGGTGCTCTGTCACCACACAACACCGCTTTGCTGTCCTGACAAAGATCACTGGGATGTGATCGAAACGTCGACCAGAGAATGTACCAATAAATGACCTTCTGACCTTTTTAAGAAATAATTGGTGAGTGCCCTCTTTTTCAAAAGACTATATATATATATATATATATATATTAGTAGAGTGTATAATACAAAACCTGAAGGGCAGTTCTCCTTCACTCGGGGCAACGCCTTTCCTACCTCATGATAGGAGGACAAGTCTATAATATATTGTTAAATATCTGAATGCATAACGAATATAATTTATTCTCTTAAAACAAAATAGTCACATATTTCATAGGTACAGCATACAGCTGTACTTATCATATACGGTAACATACCTTATCATATAACATACCTTAACTCTTAATCCATTTTGTTAGATAGGTGACCTTTATACAGACATTAGTTCACTTATCAGATACATCAGTAGCGGATCTTGCCGTGGGCAAGCAGGACTTTTGCCCGGGGCGCCTTCCGGAGGGCACCGCACCATGGCAAGATCTGCTACTGAAGTGCCCTACGCTGCCCGCTGTGTCCCCCGGCTGTGTCCCCCTGTGAAGGGAACTAGACGCTTCGCGTCTAGTTTCCCTTCGTGGAGAGGACCTTTGCTGTGTGGTGCGCGATGATGTCATCACGCACTGCTCAGCATTTCAGCGGCGCTACTACTGTACAGGGGGCGTAACTTACCACGCCCCCTGTATTAAGCCATGCCCCCATTTCCAGCCCGGGGCGCAGAGAGGGCTCGAACCAGCCCTGAGATACATGTACCTTTAAACAGAGTTTGGAAAACAGCAGACTCATTGTGTGAAATAGAATTGGAATTAACACCAAATAAGGCTAACTAGCTTCTAGCTGGTACCTTGTCCTAATATGAGCATAACATTGTACTCCAGATGCATGAAATCATCTGGGAGTGTGATAAGAATTGGGTGTAATTAGTGATGTGCACCGGAAATTTTTCGGGTTTTGTGTTTTGGTTTTGGATTCGGTTCCGAGGCCGTGTTTTGGATTCGGACGCGTTTTGGCAAAACCTCCCTGAAAATTTTTTGTCGGATTCGGGTGTTTTTTTTACAAAAAACCCTCAAAAACAGCTTCAATCATAGAATTTGGGGGTCATTTTGATCCCATAGTATTATTAACCTCAATAACCATAATTTCCACTCATTTTCAGTCTATTCTGAACACCTCACACCTCACAATATTATTTTTAGTCCTAAAATTTGCACCGAGGTCGCTGGATGACTAAGCTAAGCGACCCAAGTGGCCGACACAAACACCTGACCCATCTAGGAGTGACACTGCAGTGTCAGACAGGATGGCACTTCAAAAAAAAATAGTCCCCAAACAGCACATGATGCAAAGAAAAAAAGAGGTGCACCAAGGTCGCTGTGTGACTAAGCTAAGCGACCCAAGTGGCCGACACAAACACCTGGCCCATCTAGGAGTGGCACTGCAGTGTCAGACAGGATGGCAGATTTAAAAAATAGTCCCCAAACAGCACATGATGCAAAGAAAAAAAGAGGTGCACCAAGGTCGCTGTGTGACTAAGCTAAGCGACCCAAGTGGCTGACACAAACACCTGGCCCATCTAGGAGTGGCACTGCAGTGTCAGACAGGATGGCAGATTTAAAAAATAGTCCCCGAACAGCACATGATGCAAAGAAAAAAAGAGGTGTACCAAGGTCGCTGGATGGCTAAGCTAAGCGACCCAAGTGGCCGACACAAACACCTGGCCCTTCTAGGAGTGGCACTGCAGTGTCAGACAGGATGGCAGATTTAAAAAATAGTCCCCAAACAGCATATGATGCAAAGAAAAATGAAAGAAAAAAGAGGTGCAAGATGGAATTGTCCTTGGGCCCTCCCACCCACCCTTATGTTGTATAAACAGGACATGCACACTTTAACAAACCCATCATTTCAGCGACAGGATCTGCCACACGACTGTGACTGAAATGACTGGTTGGTTTGGGCCCCCACCAAAAAAGAAGCAATCAATCTCTCCTTGCACAAACTGGCTCTACAGAGGCAAGATGTCCACCTCCTCCTCATCGTCCGATTCCTCACCCCTTTCACTGTGTACATCCCCCTCCTCACAGATTATTAATTCGTCCCCACTGGAATCCACCATCTCAGGTCCCTGTGTACTTTCTGGAGGCAATTGCTGCTGGTGAATGTCTCCATGGAGGAATTGATTATAATTCATTTTGATGAACATCATCTTCTCCACATTTTCTGGGAGTAACCTCGTACGCCGATTGCTGACAAGGTGAGCGGCTGCACTAAACACTCTTTTGGAGTACACACTGGAGGTGGGGGCAATTTAGGTAAAATAAAGCCAGTTTGTGCAAGGGCCTCCAAATTGCCTCTTTTTCCTGCCAGTATACGTACGGACTGTCTGACGTGCCTATTTGAATGCGGTCACTCATATAATCCTCCACCATTCTTTCAATGGTGACAGAATCATATGCAGTGACAGTAGACGACATGTCAGTAATCGTTGGCAGGTCCTTCAGTCCGGACCAGATGTCAGCACTCGCTCCAGACTGCTCTGCATCACCGCCAGCGGGTGGGCTCGGAATTCTTAGCCTTTTCCTCGCAGCCCCAGTTGCAGGTGAATGTGAAGGAGGAGCTGTTGACGGGTCACGTTCCGCTTGACTTGACAATTTTCTCATCAGCAGGTCTTTGAACCTCTGCAGACTTGTGTCTGCCGGAAAGAGAGATACAACGTAGGATTTAAATCTAGGATCGAGCACGGTGGCCAAAATGTAGTGCTCTGATTTCAACAGATTGACCACCCGTGAATCCTGGTTAAGCGAATTAAGGGCTCCATCCACAAGTCCCACATGCCTAGAGGAATCGCTCTGTTTAAGCTCCTCCTTCAATGTCTCCAGCTTCTTCTGCAAAAGCCTGATGAGGGGAATGACCTGACTCAGGCTGGCAGTGTCTGAACTGACTTCACGTGTGGCAAGTTCAAAGGGTTGCAGAACCTTGCACAACGTTGAAATCATTCTCCACTGTGCTTGAGTCAGGTGTATTCCCCCTCCTTTGCCTATATCGTAGGCAGATGTATAGACTTGAATGGCCTTTTGCTGCTCCTCCATCCTCTGAAGCATATAGAGGGTTGAATTGCACCTCGTTACCACCTCTTGCTTCAGATGATGGCAGGGCAGGTTCAGGACTGTTTGCTGGTGCTCCAGTCTTCGGCACGCGGTGGCTGAATGCCGAAAGTGGCCCACAATTCTTTGGGCCACCGACAGCATCTCTTGCACGCCCCTGTCGTTTTTTAAATAATTCTGCACCACCAAATTCAATGTATGTGCAAAACATGGGACGTGCTGGAATTTTCCCAGATGTAATGCACGCACAATATTGGTGGCGTTGTCCGATGTCACAAATCCCCAGGAGAGTCCAATTGGGGTAAGCCATTCTGCGATGATGTTCCTCAGTTTCCGTAAGAGGTTGTCAGCTGTGTGCCTCTTATGGAAAGCGGTGATACAAAGCGTAGCCTGCCTAGGAACGAGTTGGCGTTTGCGAGATGCTGCTACTGGTGCCGCCGCTGCTGTTCTTGCTGCGGGGGGCAATACATCTACCCAGTGGGCTGTCACAGTCATATAGTCCTGAGTCTGCCCTGCTCCACTTGTCCACATGTCCGTAGTTAAGTGGACATTGGGTACAACTACATTTTTTAGGACACTGGTGACTCTTTTTCTGACGTCTGTGTACATTTTCGGTATCGCCTGCCTAGAGAAATAGAACCTAGATGGTATTTGGTACCGGGGACACAGTACCTCAATCAAGTCTCTAGTTCCCTGTGAATTAACAGTGGATACAGGAAACACGTTTCTCACCATCCAGGCTGCCAAGGCCTAAGTTATCCGCTTTGCAGCAGGATGACTGCTGTGATATTTCATCTTCTTCGCAAAGGACTGTTGGACAGTCAATTGCTTACTGGAAGTAGTACAAGTGGTCTTCCGACTTCCCCTCTGGGATGACGATCGACTCCCAGCAGCATCAACAGCAGCGCCAGCAGCAGTAGGCGTTACACTCAAGGATGCATCGGAGGAATCCCAGGCAGGAGAGGACTCGTCAGACTTGACAGTGACATGGCCTGCAGGACTATTGGCTTTCCTGTGTAAGGAGGAAATTGACACTGAGGGAGTTGGTGGTGTGGTTTGCAGGAGCTTGGTTACAAGAGGAAGGGATTTAGTGGTCAGTGGACTGCTTCCGCTGTCATCCAAAGTTTTTGAACTTGTCACTGACTTCTGATGAATGCGGTCCAGGTGACGTATAAGGGAGGATGTTTCTAGGTGGTTAACGTCCTTACCCCTACTTATTACAGCTTGACAAAGGCAACACACGGCTTGACACCAGTTGTCCGCATTTCTGTTTAAATAATTCCACACCGAAGTGGTGATTTTTTTTTGTATTTTGACCAGGCATGTCAATGGCCATATTCGTCCCACGGTCAACAGGTGTCTCCCCGGGTGCCTGACTTAAACAAACCACCTCACCATCAGAATCCTCCTTGTCAATTTCCTCCCCAGCGCCAGTAACATCCATATCCTCATCCTGGTGTACTTCAACAGTGACATCTTCAATTTGACTATCAGGAACTGGACTGCGAGTGCTCCTTCCAGCACTTGCAGGGGGCGTGCAAATGGTGGAAGGCGCAACCTCTTCCCGTCCAGTGTTGAGAAGGTCAGGCATCGCAACCGACACAATTGGACTCTCCTTGGGGATTTGTGATTTAGAAGAACGCACAGTTCTTTGCTGTGCTTTTGCCATCTTAACTCTTTTAAGTTTTCTAGCGAGAGGATGAGTGCTTCCATCCTCAGGTGAAGCTGAACCACTAGCCTTGAACATAGGCCAGGGCCTCAGCCGTTCCTTGCCACTCCGTGTCGTAAATGGCACATTGGCAAGTTTACGCTTCTCCTCAGATGATTTTGATTTAGATTTTTAGATCATTTTACTGAGCTTTATTTTTTTGGATTTTACATGCTCTCTACTATGACATTGGGCATCGGCCTTGGCAGACGACGTTGATGGCATTTCATTGTCTCGGCCATGACTAGTGGCAGCAACTTCAGCACGAGGTGGAAGTGGATCTTGATCTTTCCCTATTTTACCCTCCACATTTTTGTTCTCCATTTTTTAATGTGTGGAATTATATGCCAGTAATATATCAATAGCAATGGCCTACTACTCTATATACTGCGCACAACTGAAATGCACCACAGGTATGGATGGATAGTATACTTGACGACACAGAGGTAGGTAGAGCAGTGGCCTACTGTACCGTACTGCTATATATTATATACTGGTGGACAGCAAACTGTGCAAAACTGAAATGCACCACAGGTATGGATGGATAGTATACTTGACGACACAGACGTAGGTAGAGCAGTGGCCTACTGTACCGTACTGCTATATAGTATATACTGGTGGTCAGCAAACTGTGCAAAACTGAAATGCACCACAGGTATGGATGGATAGTATACTTGACGACACAGAGGTAGGTAGAGCAGTGGCCTACTGTACCGTACTGCTATATAGTATATACTGGTGGTCAGCAAACTGTGCAAAACTGAAATGCACCACAGGTATGGATAGATAGTATACTTGACGACACAGAGGTAGGTAGAGCAGTGGCCTACTGTACCGTACTGCTATATAGTATATACTGGTGGTCAGCAAACTGTGCAAAACTGAAATGCACCACAGGTATGGATGGATAGTATACTTGACGACACAGAGGTAGGTAGAGCAGTGGACTACTGTACCGTACTGCTATATATATAGTTATACTGGTGGTCATCAAAATTCTGCACTGTCCTCCTACTATATACTACAATGCAGCACAGATATGGAGCGTTTTTCAGGCAGAGAACGTATAATACTGGTGGTCACTGGTCAGCAAAACTCTGCACTGTCCTCCTATTATATAATACTGCCGGTCCCCAGTCCCCACAATAAAGCAATTAGCACACTGAGCACAGATATTTGCAGCACACTGAGCACAGTCACATATGGAGCGTTTTTCAGGCAGAGAACGTAGATATTTGCACTTGCAGCACACTGAGCACAGATATTTGCAGCACACTGAGCACAGATATTTGCAGCACAATTTGCAGCCCACTGAACATAGAAACTGAGAGGACGCCAGCCACATCCTCTAACGATCATCTCCAATGCACGAGTGAAAAATGGCGGCGACGCGCGGCTCCTTATATAGAATACGAATCTCGCGAGAATCCGACCGCGGGATGATGACGATCGGGCGCGCTCGGGTTAGCCGAGCAAGGCGAGAGGATCCGAGTTACTCGGACCCGTGCAAAAAAAGGTGCAGTTCGGGCGGGTTCGGATCCCGAGAATCCGAACCCGCTCATCACTAGGTGTAACTGAATATTATAAAAACTAGTGCATCGCCATGTTTTTCTCTGTTGAAGTATTTGACCCGGGCTGAGAGGATGTGGTTCTCAACCTGTATACGGGCGTGATCTTTCTAATAAATAATCAATTGGTTTTCTAAGTCTGACTTCAATTCAGTCTTTTACTTAACAACAACAGCAACAAGATGGTTCAATTACGATTAGACAATATGTAGCAATAGCTCAGTATGATTGACATGTTTACTAGCTGAAAAGGGAAGTTAGAAAGTGCTAATAAATGGGTAGTGTTTTTAAAAAAAAATACAGTATTCTTAGGAATATTGAATTAGTAAAAGTATTAGTTAGTAAAAGAACACTCTGGGGGTCATTCAGACCCGAACGCAGCCACGTGTCTGTACGCTCCGGCTACATTCAAGTGGTCTGCACATGTGCATTGGCTGCAGTGCGCATGCTTGACCTTACACATTGCGGTCGCATTCCAGAAGGATGCAGCCGAAGTGTGATGACAGCGGCGGCCCTTCGTGGAGCAATAACATGGTGTTGGGGGGCAGGGCTTTCCAAACAGGGGCGTGCCATAACCGTTTTCGTGGCAGCTGGATGAAGTCACACGCAGCCGCTTCAAGTAAAAATATTGCAGCTGACTGCCTGATGGTTAAACTTAGTTTGATGCATCCGCAATCTAATTGTCTGTCACACATTCTGGGTGGCCTTGCCCTGTGCTGGGCGGCATCCAGCATGTGAGGAGATAGACGCAGATCTGGCTGAGTATGCAGCAATCTACGTCCTTCTCTGAATCAGGTCCAATGTTTCTTAAAATTATTTTTTTAATGAAGTATAAGTATAATACCATAGGGAGCAGGCATAGGCAAACTAGATAAATGCCTAGGAGGACAAGCAGTTTATGCTAATTAAAATGATATGCAGCATGCCCATATTCTGTGTGTGACTGCGGCTGTATCTGCATATGAAATGCTATGTTACAGTATATTCCTGGAAATCACTGTAACGTAGCATTCCGTATGCATATACAGCCACAGTTGCACACAGAATATAGGCAAGCCACATATTGTTTTAATCAGCCGAAGCTGCTTGTGCATCCTAGTCACATTGCAATGCAAATAAGATGCATTTTCAGCAAAAAAGGTGCCCAACATTGGCATTGTTGGCCGGTAGCTGCATGGCGTATTGAGGCAAGATGTATGAGGACACATCTGTATCCAAACAGAGGCAGAGGTCACAGTGTTAGTGGCCATGTGAGTTCTGTGTGCAGGTGAGTTGGTTGTGCAATAGTGTTCGGCATATGTGTATGGAGCATTATGTGTGTAGTGTATAAGGGCATTAATAATGTGCGGCAAAAGTGAAAGGGGCATTATGTGTATAAGGGCATCAATAATGTGATAATATGTGTAAAGGGCATTATGTGTGTCATTATGTGTACAAGGGCATTAATAATGTGGTCATATGTGTAAGGGCATTATGGGGATAATTCAGACCTGATCGCTGCTGTGCGTTTTCACACAGCAGCGATCAGGTCTGAACTGCACATGAACAGTGCGCCGGCACATGCCAGACAGCCAATGGCTGTCTTAGCCCTGCAATCGCCTCTGCCTGATTGACAAGCAGAGGCGGTTGCTGGGTGGGAGGGGGCGGGCCGATGGTGTTTGGCCGCCATTTAGGGGGCGCAGTCTGGGCAACGCAGGCATGCCCGGACCATTGGGGGGGCGGGCCGCGGTGGCTGCATGTAGTCACACGCAGCGGCTGCAACCCGGGCAGCAATGAATAGCTCCCTGCCAGCATGCAGGAGCTGCGCTGGCTGGGAGCTACTCTTCCAGTACAAAAGCATCGCTGCTGTGCAATGCTTTTGTAATTGTGTGTGTGGGGGGGTCAGGCTTGACATGCGGGGCAGGCAAGCCCTGTGCTGGGCGTCCCCCCGCATGTCTGAAGACTTATCGTAGATGTGGTAAATTTAGTACATCTGTGATCAGGTCTGAATTAGGCCATATGTGTATCATTATGTGTAGAAAGGAATTAATAAAGGTTGGCATAATGTGTAAGGCACATTATGTTTATAAGAACATAAATAATGTGTGTCATATGTGTAAGGGGCATTACTGTGTGGTATTATGTGTATAAAGGCATTACTAATGAGTGGCATTATGTGTATAGGGTACTGTGTGGCATAACATATAGAAAGGGCACTACTGTGTGGTCTAATGTGAATAAAGAGCAATATGGTGTAATGTAATGTGAATAAGGAGCAATTCAGTGTGATGTAATGTGAATAAGGGGCTCTACTGTGAGGAGTAACGTATATAAGGTAAAGTGGTACTACTGTGTGATGTAACGTGAATAAGGGACATTATCGCATGATATAATGTGAAAAAAATTGTACTACTGTGTGGTGCAATTTGAATTGGGAGTACTATTGTGTGGCCAAGCTCCTTCCCAGCATGAACATGCCCCTATTGGGCTGCACGCTGAATGTGCGCACTGTTCCTATTTAAAATATAGGGGGTAGGAACACCAAAATGAGGACTGCTGTGGTCAGGGCTGCCACCAGAAATTGTGGGACCCGGGACTGACAAAATAGGCAGGGCCCCCCCACACTTTTACAAAAAATATTTAACACCTTATTAAAAAAAATACAAATTTATACATTATGAAACGTGATGGGGGCTCGTGAAATATTTAAGGGGTGGGGGAAACATAAAATATTTATGAGGTAGGGCAACATTAAATAACGGATGAGCGAGGGTCATTATTATATAAGAATAATAGAATGTGTGTTTATATACACATAATTTATTCTTATATAATAATGACCCCCGCTCACCCCTTATTTAATGTTGCCCCACCTCATAAACATTTAATGATTCCCCCACCCCTTAAATATGTAATGAGCCCCCATCACGTTTCATAATGTATTTTAACACCTTACTAAAAAATTAAAAATAAATTATATATATATATATAACCTGCCAATGGGGGAGGCACAGCCAGGAGAAGCAGTACTGACATTAGGGGAAGGGGCCCGAGTCACTCACAACAATCACATACATATTACCCTTCCGTCCTGAGCGTCCTCTCATCCACTCTGTCTGCTCCTGTCCGTTGTCCAGCGTGGCGGCTCCTCTTCACTTCACTGGCGTGGCACGAAGTCATGACGTCACGCCGCGCCGGATCCGGCTCCACAAACAGCAAGTGGGGGGTGGGCGGTGGGCGGAGGGGGGGGGGGGGGTGATGGCAGCCGATGACAGTCTCACGTAAAGGGGAATGGTGGTGGCCTCAGGCAGTCTCACCGGCAGCGGCCGCCGGAATTAGGAGGTCTGTTTAGGGTCTTAGCATTAGCACATCCGCACTCAGTCCCACCGGCGGCGGCCGTCGCCGGGAATAGCAATGGCAGGCTGTTTAAGCAGCCCGGGCCCTCCACTCTTTGCCAGAGTGGCCGGGCCCGGAACAAGTGTACACAGGGCACCCCCTTGATGGCGGCCCTGGCTGTGGGTGAGGGGTGATGATGCTGGGAAAGGGATGCAGGGTCAGAGGCGGAACTAGCGGTGGTACTGGAGGCACCAGACAATATCTTGCCTAGGACATCATATTGGTTAGCGACAGCTCTGAGAGCAGGAATGGACACCCATTATATGTATCAGCCAGCTGCCAGAAACAATGATGAGAAACAATGATGAGAACAGTCAGTGTGTGATGATTGGTAATGGTGTGTTAAGTGTAATGCTCAGATGGTGCAGTACAACTACAATTTTTCTTGATCACTTTTTCTTCCTGATTTTTCTTATGTTTTTCAACTAATCAGTGTAATCAGTGGTAGTTGCAGAGGTGGGGCTGCAGCATAGTCCAAACTGCTTCCAGAAACACTGCCAAACATCGCCGACCGGGACTCAATGGCAGTTGGTGTGGGCCCCCTATTTGAATTTTGGACTGTGCTGCAGCCTCACCTCTGAAGCTGCACTGTTGCAACATCGTATATTTTTGGTAACTTTAATTAAATAAAGAATATTTTTATATCTGTCATACACCCTTTCCTCTTCCCTTTTTATTTTCTATGTTTTTAATAATAATAATATAGTATACTTTGCTAGTATTTTAGACTCATCTCATACTCTGGGTCACTAGCTATTGTGGCCAACATTACAGGGGTCATCCTCCTCTCCATTCTCTCTTTCTCTCTCCACATCTCTCTCTCTTTTTTAGTCCCTTCCTTAATTATTATATAGATTGTCTTTAATTATTGATATTTAATTAAAATAATTATCCAAAACTTTTTTCTATGTATTTAATTTTTATTCAAAAAATGTTTACAATTAAAAATGTTGTTCATTTTGTATTATAGAGCCATGTGCAGTGGCATGAGCTCTAAAAGTTCAAAACAATAAAAAAATGATCATGTGCTTACATGAAGAATACAGATGGACACACATCGGGAAAATAACTGTCCAATACCTGAAAACAAATGTGAATGGAACAGAGAATAGCGCTTGGTGGAGACAAAAGCAGCCTGGGTGTATTCTGGTGACCCCCAATCACCCAAATGACAAATGGACAACAGATATTTGTTGAATGCACCGTGGGCGCTCCCACCCTTTGAACAAGAGTCACGTGATAGTCTTAATAAATAGTCCCAAAGTGGATCCTATGTTTCACTTATAAAATTCTTCTTTCTGGATATTGGTTTCTTCTCCAAAAATAATTCAAGGTTTTCCTTATGTAGAGATATTCGTCATAGAGAGAAGAAATAGCACATATAGTGTAGTAATTTGAATAAAATTGGGTTTATTATAATGCATAAAATATTCATATCCAATGAAAGTGACAAATTCACTCTATAATAAAATTGGAACCGTACCGTGTCTAGCTCCCAGCATGGAGCAATGAAAAGAGTAAAATTGGAAGGTTCCGGAATTCCTCCCTCCTCCCTTCACGCAAAACACCGGCCGCAGGACCTGGTAGGGTTCTCCTATTTTTCTGAATGCAGGTAGATGGATCAATCAGTGCCGCCAACGCGTTTCGAGTTGTATATAACTCTTCCTCAGGGCAGAATGATCCATACCTGCACATGTCTTCTTTTTATACTACATTTGACCTGGAAGTGAAAACGTACTTCCTGTTGATTACTAGTCAATTTTTCATTAAAAATTGCTTTCATGACTTATTTCTTATTTCTTAATATCTACAACATTTGAAACAAGATGCTCTTATTATAAAATATTGCAAAACAAACATATCAATAAAATTGGATCACAATCTGCTTCCTGTGTGATCTCCATAATTACATGTATTCATTCTAAAACTTCATACTTAATATAGAGATTGTTGTGTTCATCAATAAATCGTTAGCTAAACACTTTAAAACGAAAAGTGATCTTTATCTTAAAAGGTATTTCATTAGGAACGCTGTGCGTTCCATTCGCGGCCGCACCCGGAAGTGCCGTGCGTTCCACCGCCGCCGGAAATGCATACGTACTTCCGGGAGCGGCGTGAGCGGTCTGCGTTTCAGCTCTCTGCGTGCCAAGGACGGCTTCCTATTACCAAAGAATAACTCCCTGGTGTGGCGGCCATGTTATATGGGATCCTACCATTATGCATGTATATATTTAAAGTGCAAGATAAATATGCATGATAATAAAACATATTAAAAAACCAGTAGATACAGTTTTAAAGGATCATAATTTTACAGCTCTCTATGTATCAAAGATATGAGAAGGCTTCCTGTTGTCAAGAATAACTCCCTGGTGTGGAAGCCATTATATATGTATATAGGTATGCATGATAATAAAACATATTGAAAAACCAACAGATACAAATACAGTTTTAAAAGATCATAATTTTACAGTTTGCGTGGAGTGTTCCTAATATGCATAAAATATTAAAGGAACCATTTTATTTCAAATTCCTTATTGAGTCCTTCAGGGGCAATGGTTTTTAGGTTAAAAATCCATCTCATTTCTGCTTTTGCCAATAAGCTCTCAGAATCCCTATCTTTCCAATTAATTTTTACATGTTGGATTCCTATAAACTGTTTGATAGCATTCACTTTGCAATGATGTTTTAATTTAAAATGATTGGATAAATTATGTGATTCTAATCCCTTTGTGATATTTCTCACATGTTCTCCCATGCGTGTTTTTAATGCTCGGGATGTACGGCCTACATAAAATAGCCCACATTCACATTCAATAAGGTAGATGACATTATTAGTGTGGCAGGTTATAAAGTTCGTAATTTTATACTCTTTATTGTTTACTTTAAAATTTGATATTTTTTATTTATTTGCTTTAACCGTCTTGCACATCATACAACTTCCACAACGATAAAAACCTTCTGATCTTATAGGATTGTTCTGTTGATTTGGTAGTGCGCTTTTTAGTACCTTATTTTTTAAATTATGTGATTTTCTATAAATAAATTTGGGAACCTCAGGGATTATATCCTGTAATATTGGGTCCTTTTTAAGGACACACCAGTGAGTTTTAATGATAGACTCAATTTTTTTATGGTTTGCTCCGAATGTCGTAACGAAGGCAACATTAAAGTTTTCTTCTTTTTTAGTGGATGTTTTATTTTTATATAATAAATCACTTCTATTAATTTTGGTTACTTCTTCATATGCCTTTTTCAATTCCTGTTCCGTATATCCTTGTGAGCGAAAATTGTTGAGCATGGCTTCACTTTGTTTCTCGCACTCTGCTTGATCTTTACAATTCCTTTTTATTCGTATCAGCTGACTTTTTGGAATTCCTTTGGTCCAATTCGGGTGGTGTTGGCTTTGTTTATTGATATACTGTTGGGAATCTGTTGGTTTAATGTACCCTTTAGTATAAAGACTGTTTTCTACTTTGTATATAGTTAAATCTAAGAAATTTCTTCTCGACTTTTATTGAAGGTCAAATTGATGCCAACACTTGTCATATTTAATTCATTACAAAAAGATATCAAGTCTTCTTCAGGACCTTCCCATAGAAATATGATATCGTCAATAAATCTCTTCCAGAGGACCAAGTTCGATGCCTCAGCTACACTACCCCACACATGGGTGTTCTCCCAATGTGCCATGAAGAGGTTGGCGTAGCTAGGCGCGAACTTGGTCCCCATGGCAGTTCCCACTAGCTGAAGGTAATAATTTCCTTCAAAGAAGAAGTAATTATTTTTCAAGATGAAAGTGATTCCTTCTATAATGAAATCTTTTGTCTTGGTTGGTATGTTTGATTGGTTCAAAAACTAATCAATAGCCTCTATACCTTTCTCATGCTCTATAGCTGTATAGAGTGATGTCACATCTGTGGTTGTTAAGATCGTGGAATCATTAACCTTGATATCATCTAATTTATTGATGATATCCATAGTATCCTTAATATAGGATTTGTTTTTAATTACTAGGGGTTGTAAAAAACAATCTATCATTTCAGATAGATTGCTTGTAAGACTACCAATCCCAGCTATGATGGGTCTACCAGGGGGAGCTGATGGATCTTTGTGCACCTTCGGCATCAATTTGACCTTCAAAGTGAAGCCATGCTCAACAATTTTCGCTCACAAGGATATACGGAACAGGAATTGAAAAAGGCATATAAAGAAGTAACCAAAATTAATAGAAGTGATTTATTATATAAAAATAAAACATCCACTAAAAAAGAAGAAAACTTTAATGTTGCCTTCGTTACGACATTCGGAGCAAACCATAAAAAAAATTGAGTCTATCATTAAAACTCACTGGTGTGTCCTTAAAAAGGACCCAATATTAAAGGATATAATCCCTGAGGTTCCCAAATTTATTTATAGAAAATCACATAATTTAAAAAATAAGCTAGTAAAAAGCGCACTACCAAATCAACAGAACAATCCTATAAGATCAGAAGGTTTTTATCGTTGTGGAAGTTGTATGATGTGCAAGACGGTTCAAGCAAATAAATCAAAAATATCAAATTTTAAAGTAGACAATAAAGAGTATAAAATTACGAACTTTATAACCTGCCACACTAATAATGTCATCTACCTTATTGAATGTGAATGTGGGCTATTTTATGTAGGCCGTACATCCCGAGCATTAAAAACACGCATGGGAGAACATGTGAGAAATATCACAAAGGGATTAGAATCACATAATTTATCCAATCATTTTAAATTAAAACATCATTGCAAAGTGAATGCTATCAAATAGTTTATAGGAATCCAACATGTAAAAATTAATTGGAAAGATAGGGATTCTGAGAGCTTATTGGCAAAAGCAGAAATGAGATGGATTTTTAACCTAAAAACCATTGCCCCTGAAGGACTCAATAAGGAATTTGAAATAAAATGGTTCCTTTAATATTTTATGCATATTAGGAACACTCCACGCAAACTGTAAAATTATGATCTTTTAAAACTGTATTTGTATCTGTTGGTTTTTCAATATGTTTTATTATCATGCATACCTATATACATATATAATGGCTTCCACACCAGGGAGTTATTCTTGACAACAGGAAGCCTTCTCATATCTTTGATACATAGAGAGCTGTAAAATTATGATCCTTTAAAACTGTATCTATTGGTTTTTTAATATGTTTTATTATCATGCATATTTATCTTGCACTTTAAATATATACATGCATAATGGTAGGATCCCATATAACATGGCCGCCACACCAGGGAGTTATTCTTTGGTAATAGGAAGCCGTCCTTGGCACGCAGAGAGCTGAAACGCAGACCGCTCACGCCGCTCCCGGAAGTACGTATGCATTTCCGGCGGCGGTGGAACGCACGGCACTTCCGGGTGCGGCCGCGAATGGAACGCACAGCGTTCCTAATGAAATACCTTTTAAGATAAAGATCACTTTTCGTTTTAAAGTGTTTAGCTAACGATTTATTGATGAACACAACAATCTCTATATTAAGTATGAAGTTTTAGAATGAATACATGTAATTATGGAGATCACACAGGAAGCAGATTGTGATCCAATTTTATTGATATGTTTGTTTTGCAATATTTTATAATAAGAGCATCTTGTTTCAAATGTTGTAGATATTAAGAAATAAGAAATAAGTCATGAAAGCAATTTTTAATGAAAAATTGACTAGTAATCAACAGGAAGTACGTTTTCACTTCCAGGTCAAATGTAGTATAAAAAGAAGACATGTGCAGGTATGGATCATTCTGCCCTGAGGAAGAGTTATATACAACTCGAAACGCGTTGGCGGCACTTATTGATCCATCTACCTGCATTCAGAAAAATAGGAGAACCCTACCAGGTCCTGCGACCGGTGTTTTGCGTGAAAGGAGGAGGGAGGAATTCCGGAACCTTCCAATTTTACTCTTTTCATTGCTCCATGCTGGGAGCTAGACACGGTACGGTTCCAATTTTATTATAGAGTGAATTTGTCACTTTCATTGGATATGAATATTTTATGCATTATAATAAACCCAATTTTATTCAAATTACTACACTATATGTGCTATTTCTTCTCTCTATGACGAATATCTCTACATAAGGAAAACCTTGAATTATTTTTGGAGAAGAAACCAATATCCAGAAAGAAGAATTTTATAAGTGAAACACAGGATCCACTTTGGGACTATTTATTAAGACTATCACGTGACTCTTATTCAAAGGGTGGGAGCGCCCACGGTGCATTCAACAAATATCTGTTGTCCAACTGTCCAATACCTGTCTATTGTTTAATTATTTTGAGGGTATTTGAAACCAATGCAGGGGAAATCTCTCAGTCAGTTCAACTGGTATTCCATTTTTTCTCTCCTGGCACATCCATGGGGTATGCGTTCAGGATCTTGGCAGTCATAATACCGATGCTGGAATCCTGACAGTAGACAGAATTCCGACACCGGAAATCCCGAGAGGATCAGGATCCCGATGACTATATCCTGACAGTCAGGATCCTGAAGGTAAGTATGCATTGCCGTCTTAGGTTTACCGTGTGGGAGGAGGGATTAGGTTTAGGCACACTCCATGGGGGAAGAAGGTTAGGGTATGGGGTGGGGGGAGGATAGGGTTAGGCTGCACAGAGAGGGGGTTAGGTTTAAGCACCACCAGGGGAGTGGTAGGGTTAGGCACTAAGGGGGAGTGTTAGGTTTAGGCTGCGGGAAAGAGGAGGTTAGGGTTAGGCTGCGGATTGGGAGGGTTAGGGGGTAGGGGAGGGAGGTTAGGTTACCCTGCGCACCCTTGTCGGCAATGCCACGATCAGGATACCGGCGTAGGTATACTAAACGCCAGCATCCTGACCGCCGGCTATTCATTCTGAACCCATCCATGGTCCACAATAACCAATATCATTTGGAGGTGGACTCAACACTGACATCTGTTATATTAACAACCACTAGTGATACTGTCTTTTCTTTCTATATTTTTGGGAGTTTTATATCAGAATATACTGAGGAGTTGTCTAGATTTTTATTGTCTATATTTTCGATACATCGCGATACATAGTGCACAGTGCTAATGCATAATGACAGGTGGGACTTGGGCTTGCTTGCATTTTTTAATTTTCAGAAGTCCTATAAATGCCTATTTCAGTGCTATTTTTGTAGAAAAATAGGATCAGGAACTCCCTGGGAAAGAGCAGGGTTGGCAGAGATGTGGGTGGAGCTTTAGTGAAGGTGGGGCTTCAAATGGGGTGCAAAAATGTTTCTTTTTTAAAATGTTAATAGAGGGATATACTGGGACTAGCAGAGCAGAGGAGTACAGTGGGACTAGCAGAGGGGAGCAGTGGGACTAGCAGAGCAGAGGGGTAAAGTGAGACTAGCAGAGGGGAGCAGTGGGACTAGCAGAGCAGATGAGTACAGTGGGACTAGCATAGGGGCACATTTTGAAAAAAAACATGCTTTATATTTTTAATTTTGGCTGCCTGATAAATTCTGTAGCAGAAGAGTAATGATTGCAGCAGACTACTTACATTTTTCAGTTTTCTGCCTTTACAGCTTTTTATTTACTAACATGCCTCAAGATAAACAAGCCAGGACAGGAGCTCTCTTCATAAAGCCTCTCTGCGGGAAACCAGTGGGTGGGCCGTTTGGATGGAGGAGGTCCTGCGCTCGATTTTGACGTGTGTCTGTGGCTGACCTTAGGAATTTGGCTGGCAGCTCAGGGTCCTAACTCCTGACAACCAAAAGTCTCCAGATTCCCCAGCATTTCTATTATTCTACAAGCGGCCGGCCTGCCCCTAACACACCCAGTACTCAGTAAAGCTGCTAAGCAGCTTACACTACTGTGGGGCCTGGTGGCAATAGTATATAGGTTGTTTGGCCAAGCAGGCATGTAATGTGGTACTTCTAATACTTAATGACCAGGCATTTACAAGTGCTGGCATGATAGGGCAGGCTTGCTGGGACCTGTAATGCAACTGTAAAGACTAATATTATAATCTATTGTTTACACATTAACCTCACACCCACTGCCACAGGGGGTGTTGGGAATAGCGTCGGGCTTTCAGCCCAGGCCTGGGCATTCCTTGGGAGGGGGAATAAAACATTTTTGGGTCATCCCCAGGGGTTAAAATGAGCCGAAACGGGGTGGAACTGTGTTCCGTCAGTTCCACTTGGAGACGGAATGCAGTTCCGCCTCCTCCGGCTCACCTAACCCGATGTGTGTCGGCGCCGCAGGGAGATGCCGGGCACCTGCTGTGATTGTGTTATCAGCGGCGCCCGGCTCTCCCTGCACAGCCGGCGGCAGGAGCTCACAACTGAACTCCTGCTTCCCGCTCCCGGCTCAGTGCGCGCTATGAACAGAGACGTCATGACGTCTCTCTCATAGTGCTGGGGAGCGGAGTGAAGTGGACACCAGGAGGATCACAGTGGGAGCGGGGATTGGTAAGTATGTTTTTTTTTTAAACGTGTTACTACTACTGAGGGCATAACTATAAGGGGTCTAAACTACAGGAGCTAACTACAAGGGGGCAAGCTACCGGGGGCATTACTACTTGGGGCAAACTACTGGGGGCAATCTCCATGGGGCAAATCTACAGTGATGTATTACTACTGAGGGCATAACTATAGGGGCACATTACTATTGGGGGCATAACTACTGGGGCCCATTACTACTGGGGGTATAACTACAGGGGCATTACTACTGGGGGCTAAACTCCTGGGGGCATTACTACTTTGCGCAAACTACTGGGGGCAAACTACATGGGTCTAAACTACAGGGGCGAATCACTACTGGGGGCATAACTACATGGGCGTATTACTACTTGGGGCATTACTACTTGGGGCAAACTACATGGGGCTAAACTACGTGGGCTAAATGACTGGGGGCATTACTACAGGCGACATTACTACTGGGTGCAATACTACACAGGGGCATTACCATTAAGGGCATTAGTAATGGGGGCACTACTAATGAGGGCATTGTAAAGGGGGCACTTCATAAGAGGCATCACTCCTGGGGACATAAGGCGCACTACTACTGGGTGCATTGCATAAGGGGCACCACTACTATGGGCTCTATATAAGGGGCACTACCACTGTGGGCACTACCAGTACAGTGGACACTGAATAAGGAGCACTACTACTGTGGGCATTGTGTATTACGGGTTGCTACTACTGTCGGCATTATGTGTATTGGGGGTGCAACTACTGTGGGCATTATTACTATTGTGTGACCACACCCCTTTCTTTTTAGACCACTCCCCCTTTACTGCAAGGCCGCGCGGGGGGGGGTGAGTTCCACCACCTCTCTACGACCACTTTAAGCACTGGTCGTCCCAACTTCCAGAGGAATTACAGTCCTGGGTGACCAGTTTGGTGCTGGTTACATTATGAGTTATGATAGACTTTTAGTAAGTTTAGCCTTAATTATCATAAGAATAGCTTGAAACAGTGTAAGAAATTTGCATGAACATGAAATACTTGTTCACTTTATTTGATATAGATAAGACAGTAGTGTCTTTAATTATTATCGGAAATGTGTTGAAACACAAAGAATGCCATTGATAGAGATTTATTAAGTTAATATCAAGTTAGCATTGAAGTTAGAAGATGCCAGTAAGTCCACATATTGTACCTATATGTCTGGATTTTAAATGTTGACATGTTGAGCATATCAAAATGTTAACATGGTCAATATGTTGACATTCAAAATATAGTTAACTGCACATACAGTAGTGTAACCTGTAGTCAAAATATAGGCATGACAACATTTTCACTGTTGACATTTTGACCATATTAAAGTATAGACATGGTCAAAATGTCAACATTCATAATACAGGTAGAGATGTGTGCGTACCCCCGTGTTTTGGTTTCAGTTCTAATTCATCACCATGTTTTCATTATTTGAAAAACCACCCTCAAGTGGTTTCCATTCAGATTTCGGTATGGATTACAATAGATTAAATATTGATAATCATTGATTAAAATCAATAAAAATTGATTCACAAAAAGAGATAAAATCATGTTATTTTTGGAAATCCAAAACCCCAAAATTCGGATTTCAAATTTAAACTGGGACTCTGTTCGGATCTCCTCAGGGGATCCAGACAGGGTTTTGGCTCGGTGTAGATCCACAAAATTCAGGTGGATTCAGATTTCTGAGGATCCGAACTGCACATCTCTAAATATAAGCATACTATATTTTGTTTTTTGACATTTTGACTATACAGGTTGAGTATCCTATATCCAAATATTCCAAAATACGGAATATTCCGAAATACAGATTTTTTTGCGTGAGACTAAGATAGTGAAATCTTTGTTTTCTAATGGATCAATGTACACAAACTTTGTTTAATGCGCAAAGTTATTAAAAATATTGTATTAAATGAGTATAAGGTGTATATAAAACATAAATGAATTGTGTGTAATTGTGTGTATGTACACAAAGTTTGTTTAATGCACAAAGTTATTAAAAATATTGGCTAAAATTACCTTCAGGCTGTGTTAAGGTGTATATGAAACATAAATGCACTCTATGCTTAGACTTGGGTCACATCGCCATGATATAGCATTATGGTATGCAATTATTCCAAAATTCTGAAAAATCCGATATCCAAAATACTTCTGGTCCCAAGCATTTTGGATATGGGATACTCAACCTGTATCAATATCTGTACAATGAAAATGTTGACACTTAAAATATAGCTAACTACACATATTTTAACCTACATTTAACTTGCGTTCAAAATATAATCCGGTGTACATGCTTTGCTTGTCATTTATTACTGCAACTATGAAGAGGATTATCGCTCCGAGGACAAGATTTAGCACAACGGTCATAGCAATTAATGTATGATTCAGCACATAATGGACAAGCAGTTAGACTGTGCACAGTTAACTAGCGGGGAAGGTTACAAAGATTTTTTTTTTACTATGGGACATTTAAGGAAATGTGACCATATAGCTAACATAAGAGGATGACTGTGCATATGCAGTGTACTTCTTTCATTGGGACACTGGGGATCATTCCGAGTTGTTCACTCGCTGATGTTTTTAGCAGAATTGCGATCAGGCTAAAAACCGCCAGTTCTGCGCATGGTACGGGCCGCAGGGCGCACGCGCTACGTACTTTCACACAAAACTATGCAATTTTACACAGGGCCGAGCGACGCTTTTCAGTCACTCTGCTGATCGGTGAGTGATTGACAGGAAGTGGGTGTTTCTGGGTGGTAACTGAGCATTTTCCGGGCGTGTGCTAAAAAACGCAGGCGTGCCAGACGAAAACGCAGGAGTGGCTGGGGAAACGGGGGAGTGGCTGGCCGAACGCAGGGCGTGTTTGTGACGTGAAACCAGGAACCAAACAGTCTGCAGTGATCGCAATCTAGGAGTAGGTCTGGAGCTACTCAGAAACTGCAGGGAAATAATTAATAGCAGAAATGCTAACCTTTCGTTAGCAATTCTGCTAAGCTAAAATACACTCCCAGAGGGCTGCGGCCCAGCGTTTGCAATGCTGCTAAAAGCAGCTAGCGAGCGGACAACTCGGAATGAGGGCCTCTATCTTATATATTTGCCCATTATATACAAAAATGGTAAGTTGCTCAAATCAATTTACAGTATTAGTCCATTACTGGTGCTTGCAAGGATGGGCTAATCTAGACAAGAAAAAAACAACACAGAATTGCCCCAGCACACTCTAATGGAGCAGTAAATTACATTTACATCCTATATAATAGTAGAAATGCAGAGATCTCATTTACATATATTTGCAAATATATGATAAAGCCACCAGCCACTTCACGGGATCTCTGATATGGTGGTCCTAACACTATATGATCAGAAATGCAAGATAACCTTTGAATTCTTCAGTGTGTGTAATTGAGAAATATCGGTTAGGGGGTTACAAAAACAATTTTTTATTTACATTTTCAATTTCTTTCACAACAGCCACTTTTGTGGGAACTTTATTGTTCCATTTCTAATTGGAGTAATGGGGGTGTATTCAATTAGCTCCAACAATTTTGGAGCTATCGAATTCACCCTCCTGTGTATTCAATTGAGGGCCATTTTTAGCCCGTTTTTAAGGCATTTTTGCCAATGCCTTTTCACTCTTTTTTTCTGAAAAGGCTTTGGCAAAAAATTGCCTCAAAATCTGCGAAAAACTGCTAGCATTTTCTCCAGCCCAGGTGCGAAAACACGTGGCTTCCCTGGAACACGTATTTTTCGCTCCTGACAAATTTTTCGCCTTCGCAAAAAAAAAGCCCTGCTTCTGAATCGCCCAAATTGAATACCCCCATAAACAGTGTAGGTCTTGCTCCTATGTAATATTGAGATTGTCTTTCTTGTTCTAATTCACACTTGTAGTATCTTTGAAATTCATGTTAATTAAGATGTACAGCACATGGTTTTATTTTTTGAATAAAATGCACATCTTTGTACTGTGCAGAGGCACTAAAAACTTTTACACTTGCATTCATTAATTGCACTCCTAATTACGCTTAGGAGGCAGAATGGGGAGTGAAATGAAAGGCTAGAGTAGAACTTTTACCATATGGTATTCTCCCATAATTGCACAATCAGAAGCAGCCACTGATACACCTTCCAGGAGGCTTGTAATGTGGGTATACAATTCTTGGTGCACATTCCATACTGATGATGATGATGATCATCATCATCATCATCATCATCATGATTATGGAACTTTGCAGTGTTAAAATAAATTAGTAAATGAATAAATACTAGATGTAAAATGTAGTGGTATTCTTATTGGGATTGATAACTCCAAAAACATTGGGAGTGAAAATCTGTACTGTAACAGAAATGTGTAAAAACATATCAAATGCAGCAAAACATCTTAAATAACTCTATTCACTAAGAACAGGGTTTCCATAATAAAAAAATGAAAAGAAAAAAAAAAAAAAACAGGTTGCGCTGAATGTATAGATACTATATACAAGGTTACAAACCTGTGAGTCTGTCAAAATGTGCAAATTATGATTGGTGCAGACAGGCAGTTGGACCTAAATGGAACTTGTTGTGTGAAGCTGACGTTACGGAGTCAGTTGCTCAGTTGCTTTAGTGTTCTGTTGTAAGAAACATGGTGGACTTTTTGTTTGTCATGGGTATGGCCGGTGGGAGAATGGTAGTTACTGACACAGTCAGTATCACAAGCAGGAATCAAGACTCTGAATTAGAGGCATTGCAGATTCTTTCACATGTAAAGAGTTCCTGAGGGGGGGAAGAAAATATTTGTTAAGCATGTGTAATAAACTAATGGGGCTATATCTTCTTGTACAACATCAATTTGTAAAGAAAGACTTCCTCTTTTAGATCATTAGAAAGACTTTTCCAGAAAAAGTGAGCAGAGTATCATGAAATGCGTAGAAAGTGTCAGTTTGGACACTGCATGAATTCTTTACACTGTCCGTATTAGCTATTCAAATTCTTTTAAGTTTGTTTTTCAAGATGATATCACACCTTTATTTTGTTTTTCACTTTTATGCAATAAAGGCCATATTTTAAATTTGTTTATGGTTGATCATAAAACTAAGGGGCAAATTTAACAACGAGTGATATTGACATTGGCCCTCATTCCGAGTTGTTCGCTCTGTAATTTTCTTCGCATCGCAGCGATTTTCCGCTATTTGCACATGCGCAATGTTCGCACTGCGACTGCGCCAAGTAAATTTGCTAAGAAGTTTGGTATTTTACTCACGGCATTACGAGGTTTTTTTCTTCGTTCTGGTGATCGTAATGTGATTGACAGGAAGTGGGTGTTTCTGGGCGGAAACTGGCCGTTTTATGGGAGTGTGTGAAAAAACGCTGCAGTTTCTGGGAAAAATGCGGGAGTGGCTGGAGAAACGGGGGAGTGTCTGGGTGAACGCTGGGTGTGTTTGTGACGTCAAACCAGGAACGAAACTGACTGAACTGATCGCAGTGGCAGACTAAGTATCGAGCTACTCAGAAACTGCAAAGAAATTTCTATTCGCAATTTTGTGAATCTTTCGTTCGCAATTTTGCTAAGCTAAGATACACTCCCAGTAGGCGGCGGCTTAGCGTGTGCAATGCTGCTAAAAGCAGCTAGCGAGCGAACAACTCGGAATGAGGGCCATTATCACTTATTACTAATCTTAAATGGTGTTCCAACGAATCAGCTTCAGACATTTTTTAAACACATGACAGTTAGTTGCTGATTGATTGGAGAAAAATGTAAGATTAGTAACTAGTGTTAAAAACAATATCACTTGTTAAATCTGCCCCTAAGCCTGATGAGATGTGAATGAATATATGCTGGTTCAACGTGAGTGTGAAGTCACCACCTCACATTAAAACACTTTTTACACTGTTATACACATTTATGATTTTTCTTGGAGTGTATAGAATTCTGAAGTATTACTGCAAATTTCTAACACCATATATTATGAGATATACTGTAGATTTCTCACATCATTTACTGTATTATGAGCTATAGAAAATTATCATACGATAATCACATAGGTTTATATTAGAGATGTGCGGGTTCGTATTTACGCGGTTCTTAACACCAGAATTAACGTGAGTTCAGATTTATCCAGAATTTTCTTATTGACTATACAAAACATAATAATAATAATAATAATAATAATAATAAAAATAATTTTATTTATATAGCGCTCTTTCTCCAAACAGGACTCAAGGCGCTTTACAGACATTAGAACAATAAACATAATACAGAGGATTAATACAGCAATACACACAGGCATAAAAATGAAAACCTAGAATGCATATAGTAATCATAGTCCACCCCTAGAAGAGATGACACAAAATGGGGGGGATTGCAGCGTCCTAACGTTCAGAGTAGGGTACCGACAAAACTATCAGGTCCATGTATTTTCATCCCATCCACAAGCGTACCAGATGAGGCAGCCATGTTGGGCGCACTACGGAGGTTACACTGGGAGGTAAGCCATACATGCACCCAATGCATACATGGGAGAATGGGCACTAGTGTAGTCATATGATATAACCTGTATGAACAATCCATGTGAGGCACAACCTGCCCGCAGAGGAACCATCAGAGGCCCCCATTTGGGGTGCACTATGTTAGATGCTGCTGGCAGAGTGTGTAATCAGTGGAGGTACACCTCACAGGAATACCACACGGTGGGGTGGAAGTATGCAGTAAAAGTTTTTTTTGTTTTTTTTAAAGCACATGGTGAGATCACCTTTGCAGGTAAACAACGAAAGGAGGGAAATTATCCTGGTCTAATAGGAGCAGTAAGGGGTGGTATGAGAATGTGGGGAGCACACCAAAATCCGATGAAAATGACCCTGCTGGCCCTGGCCTAGGTGCTCTCCCCCCCAGTGCTCCCTGCTCACCTTGAGGGGTAGGCATGTAAGGCACTACTGATATTCTCTGCCAGAGGGTTAGTAGGCCTGGTCCTGGTGATTTCATTGCAGAGGTTTGGTGAGTAAACAATGTTCCTGAATTCTTTCTTGATGTTGTTCAATGTTTGTTCAACTGTTTTTTTAACTGATAATTTTCAAAACGCTTAGAGATAGGAATGCTTTGAGTATTGGAACGCACAGCTGACACGCACAGCTGTGCATGGTTGAAGCTACAGATATACTATGGTAAATTGACACAACTACAGCTGAGGCAAATGTCCCACTAATCAAAGGGGTTAAATTGCACAGTGTTTGACTATGCAAACACCAACCCAGTCTGCCTTCATTAAATATGCGGCACTGACCAAAATTTCAAACACAGGTATTTTAAATTACAAACAAATCCTGAAATCACAGATCTATCTAACAAATTGTTTGCATATTGTTCATTTAGTATAGAAATGGTTTGCAGAGCTTCAGATTGCAGTAAACAGATTACAGGGTAAAATATGAACATACATTTAGTACAGAAATGGTTTGCAGAGCTGCAGATTGCAGTAAACAGATTACAGGGTAAAATATGAACATACATTTAGTACAGAAATGGTTTGCAGAGCTGCAGATTGCAGTAAGAAGATTACAGGGTAAAATATGAACATACATTTAGTACAGAAATGGTTTGCAGAGCTGCAGATTGCAGTAAACAGATTACAGGGTAAAATATGAACATACATTTAGTACAGAAATGGTTTGCAGAGCTGCAGATTGCAGTAAACAGATTACAGGGTAAAATATGAACATACATTTAGTACAGAAATCGTTTGCAGAGCTGCAGATTGCAGTAAACAGATTGCAGGGTAAGATATGAACATACATTTAGTACAGAAATGGTTTGCGGAGTTTCAGATTGCAGTAAACAGATTACAGGGTAAAATATGAACATACATTTAGTATAGAAATGGTTTGCGGAGCTTCAGATTGCAGTAAGAAGATTACAGGGTAAGATATGAACATACATTTAGTATAGAAATGGTTTGCAGAGCTTCAGATTGCAGTAAGCAGCACAAAACATGTCACATCTGAGAGCCAATAAGATACCGTTTTGAGATCCAGGTAAATCCAAACCCGCACATCTCTAGTTTATACAATATTAATGATCCCATAAAGTTTGGCTCTAGGTTTCTTTTTTCATTTCATGAGTTTTATGGGTTAAAGTAAAACATGGATGAAATTTTGGAGGAGGAGGAGGAGAAGGATTATGTATTATTCATTCTGCCCATGAGAATACCAGGTGTGGTAGCCATCTTGGGCACACTACCTATGTTACAATGTGTGAGATAAGCAGAACATGGAAATATGATACATACAAGTAAATGAAATGTATCCAACACAATACCCACTGCATATATATATATATATATATATATATATATATATATATATATATATATATATATATAATTGTTCGTCATGCACATATTAATGTTACACAAAGTGATGTTCTTGCTGACAGGCAAGGTAAGGCATTACTGGCTGTTGGGGCAGGTACATCAAAGAAATTGTTGGAGAGCTAAAAGAACAGAGCATCTAGGCCAGAGGTGAACTGGGATAATTTGCAGACATGGTGTACCCAAGGATGTTTTTTGTGTAGAACTGCTGCCCCGGGCTGCATATACTGGAAGACAGAAATGGACCGTGGTGGGTGACAATAGACACTGTTGAATTTATGTTTAATTCTGAGTTTCTGGAAACAAGTCTTGTTTTAGGCTTCAGACAGCTGGAATTTGGGATTATCTATTTGATACCCCAAATATTTGTGTTTTTGGAAAGTGTACTTCAGAGCGGAAATCTGATCATTTGTGAAGGCCATTCTCAGCTACAATTATGATTTCATCTACAGAGCAGACACAATGTGGGGGATTCAAATGTTATTGACCCTGATCTTCTGTCTATCCCACCCATTATCGCGCTGATCGCACCCATTAGAGTCGGATATAGCCACGTAAAGTGGCTAAACCCTACTAAACTAATAGGTGCGATCGGGAAAAGTGCCATTTGGAAATGTAGACAATGGCAACCGATCACGCCCAAACGGAGCTACATTAGAATAGCTCCGTTCAATGTCATCTAGTGGCTGCTGGCCAGAAAAGCATTTGAATTCCACCCAATTACCCATGCCGAAACATTCCTTGCGACGGAATTAAATTACTCCATTTAATTAGATGTTAACTGATGTTTATTTACTTCTGGCTTTATTTAAGCAGCTTATACTATTTAGATATGATGTTCTGTAAGGGTTGCCTGGTCAATGGACACTTGAAATCCACTTGAAACCCATTTCACATGATATATAAGGACTCTACACTGTAAAGTGGAACACTGTCCCAAACATAAGCAAATAAGTCTAAATTCCCAAACTTGATAATAGTTTTCACAAAACAATTATATTCCTTTTGTTCCAGACCAGACCATCAAAAGAATCAAAGGCTATATTTTCATACAAGAATCATTAGACACTGGAAGAAAAATTGTTTCATGTAGAATTTTGTTTTTGGTTTTTTAAACAGTAGTCTATACCCACTGTTATTCACACAAATGAGGATTTGCTCATTAAGCCATGGAAATCCTTGAGATAAGGCACATCACTAAAGCACCTTAACATAATTTTTTTCTTCAGCCACTTGTAAAAAGTTATATCCAGGATATTCCCTTTGAATCGAGCAGAGCAACAGGTGTAATTTATATGTTGATTCATGTGGCAGCATCAGTGTGAAAAGTGCACAGCGATGAGACTATCCATTTTGACAAGTGGTGTGTGTGTGGTAACAGTCCATGCAGGTGGGGTATATGTTTTGGGTTCTTGGGGGTATAAGCTAGTTGCCTAATGCTTTTCCCATAATGAATCCAATTGCATGATAGTTCACAGCAATCTACTGGAGCCCTGGCTGTTGTCTTTATTGCTGTCCAGTGTTTCTCATCCTGTATTGAATTAACTCCTTGTCTTGTGTTTGCAGATGTCTCAATGAAAGGCCATAATTCCTGGCCAGCTTCTCCATGCTATGCTGGCAGATCACATTTGTTACCATCAAGTACCATAGGAACATCATCTGAGTCTTACTCTTTTTATTTCCTTACATACAGTAAGGAAATAAAAAGAATTGATATCAGCAAATGAATTACTATTGTTGATTGCAAACATGCAAAGGAAACAGTGTACTCCTCTTGTCCTGCAGTATCCACGATATCCAGTAGGCAGGTGTAGAAGTTCTTTTTTGTATGTTCATATTCTTTACCAAAATAGTTCTGTATAAGTTGTATTGTTAAAGCACTTTCCCAACACCTCAGACTCCGGCCACCACCAACTTTTATTCCATCATTTCTGTAGAGTGGATCCCGTCAGCATTGCGCAGCCACGCTGTACTGGTCCTTCTGCTCCCCACCTTCCACCGCTCCTTTTCAGGAGATTCACCTATCTCCAGGTGCACCTAGCACCCCCTACTCCTCCACCCAAGAAAGAGAAGAGAGAAAAGGGGAGAGTAAGCAGAAATTGGAAAACTGAAAAAATAGACACTGAGATAGAGGAAGGTGGTTGGAAAGTAAGAGAAAGGAAAGGAAATGGAAAATAAAGGAAAATAGGTTCAAAATAAAAAATGACCCTTTTAAAAACAGTTCTGGTTATACTGAAACATTGGGAAAAAGAAAGGAGGGAGGTCAGTAAGGGAAAGATCAGCAGAAATCTTGGCAGCCCTTTTGTTTGTTTACTTCCTTTTACATTATTACTCTATCGCCTATTTATCAAACAATATTTGAGGAATATTCCCCTTAAACAGGCAATTTTGGGGTATACATGCAAAGATTAAGTATCCCACGAATGTACCATGGAGGGACAGCAGTACATATCTCCATATATACCTCTGTCCCTCCATTTCTGACAGCAGAAAGTCTCGGAGTTCCATCCGTCCTGCAAGCCATTGCATCCGGCCCAATGTCTATAAATTGCTTCTGCAATTATAATTATGGTTGTCAAGTCCAGACAAAATGTCTAAAACTACTGATAATTAAAACAGTTTAATTACTTTTTGGCTGTATTAATCCCCAAATAACTATTGACAAAGGCAGTAGGAGTAGTTGTGTCACTGGTGCAACCAGTCGCTGGCCCCTGGGAGAATGCAGGGTACTTCTGTATTCAGACGGGATGTGTTTGGCATCCCAGCGGTCAGGATGCTTGCGGCCATGTGACCAACACCGGAATCCCGACACCTCTCTGGAGACAGGCACCGGAACACTGATGCTGACATCCGGAAGGTAAGTATCAGGGTTAGGGCCTAGAGGGGGGGAGGGTTAGGCACTGGGGGGGGGGTGTAGTTAGCCCTAGCCGAAACCTCCAGAGAGGTTAGCCCTAGCCACCACCACTGGAGGGTTATCCCTAGATTCTACCCCTAGAGGGTTATGGTTAGGGTAGGGGACGGGGGAGGGTTAAATAAAACCTGCAATGTCGGGAACTTCAGTGTTGGGATGCTGCTGTCGTTGATTTGACTGCCGGCATCCCAATCGCCATTATTTCATACTGAACCTGTTCAGACTGCTGTAGGATCTGTCTTTCATAGTAAATGTGTGAGAGTAAGGTAGTCGGGATCCCGATGGTCACAATTCCGACAGCAGAATCCCGATGCTTACAATACCGATGGATGCCCATGGTGAGTATTAGGGTTAGGAACTTGGGGAAGAGTGTTAGGCTGCAGGAGGGGATGGGTAGGGTTAAGCTGTGGAAGGGGAGGGTTAGGGTTCAAATTCTCACCATTATCCAGCATTCTGAGCATCAGGATTCCACTGTCTGAATTCTGACCATTGGAATCCCGATCATCTGTATTTCATATCCAACCAATGTGCCTGAACACTGTGACTGTGATGGGGCGGACCACCAGTCTGCCCTCAGTGACAGTGGCCATGGCTGTCCTCCCCAGAAAACTGGAACATTTGGAGGTGCCATGATGCAGACAACAATTCGGTACGATCCCAGGAAAACCATGACATATAGCAACTCTACATCTCATACATCAAAGAAAAACAACAACTGTGTTATCTGAAGGTCAGTTCATATAAACATGTACATTATTAACAGGGACACACACCAGCCCCAAACTCATATCTAGTTTAAACAGATCTCAGACCTTTTGTACTCACTGCTGGGCACAAGGACATAAGCATATTTACAATGGTTCAACTTCTACTATATGTCTATTATTACAGCTAAAACATGTTACTGCTAACAACACTTTGTTACTGCTTTATTTTGAATCAAATGATGTAACTGCTGCTGAATACTGTAACTATAGTCTAGCTATGCGATAGCTGTCATCTCTTATTCTATATCTTGCCTAATAACTACTACTTATAAACCAGTCATCCCATTAAAAATACAGGATGCGATTTTCACTACCAACTCACAGCTAGTACAAAAATCAAGTCTGTTATTGGAGTGGGAATGGCAGTGCTCCCTTCAGCACAGTAAGCAGAGCCGGCCCTACCCAATATGATGCCCTAGGCAAGATTTTGGCTGATGCCCCCTAGCACCAACGTTAGTTCCGCCTCTGACCCTGCACCTCTTTCCCAGCACCATCACCCCTCACCCATAGCAGTCCTTATTTTGGTTTTCCTACCCCCTGTAATTTAAATAAGAACATTGTGCACATTCGGCGCACAGCCAAAAAAGGTATGTGTTCTTACTGCAGTACTACACAATAGTACCCCCAAATCAAATTATGCCACACAGTACTGCAACTTTGTTTGCAATTTATCATGCGATAGTGTCCCTTATTCACATTACATCACACAGTAGTACCACTTTACCTTATATACGTTACTCCTCTCGGTAGTGCCCCTCATTCACATAACATCATACTGAATTGCTCCTCATTCACATTACACCACACCATATTGCTCTTTATTCTCATTACACCACGCCATATTGATCCTTATTCACATTACGCCTCACCATATTGCTCTTTATGCACATTAGACCACACAGTAGTGCCCTTTCATTACGTTACACCACACAGTAGAGCATTTTTTACACATAATGCCACACATTAGTAATGCATTTATACACATAATGCCACACAGTAATGCCCCTTACACATGACACACATTATTAATGTCCTAATAAACATAATATGCCTTACACATTATGACAACCCTTATTAATGCCCTTATACACATAATGTCATTTACACACATGCCACAAATTATTAATGCCCTTATACAGATGACACACATAATGTCCCTTACACATATGCCGCACATTATTAGTGCCCTTATACACATAATGACACACATAGCGCCCCTTACACATATGTCCCACATTATTAATGCCCTTATACACATAATGACACACATAGTGCCCTTTACACATTTGCTGCACATTATTAATGCATTTATACACATGAAACGCATAATGACCCTTACACATATGCTGAACACTATTGCACAACCAACCAACTCACACACACACACACAGCACTCACACGACCGCTAACTCTGTGACCTCTGACTCTGCTTGGATACAGATGTGTCCTCATAAATCTTGCCTCCATACACCATGCAGCAGGAGATGCCTGGCGCGAGTCAACTGGTAGCTCTGATAACGTCGGGTGCCTATTTTTGATGAAAATGCATCTTATTTGCATTGCTATGTGGCTAGGATGCACAAGCAGCTTCTCCTGATTAAAATGATATGTGGCATGCCTATATACTGTGTGTGACTGTGGCTGTATCTGCATACGAAATGCTACACACAGAATATAGGCATGCCACATATCATTTTAATCAGCAGGAGCTTCTTATGCCCCTAGGCATACCAGATGCCCTAGGCAATTGCCTAGTTTGCCTATGCCTAGGGCCAACTCTGACAGTAAGTAATGTCCCTTAAAATAAATAGCACTGGGGGCGTGGCTTGGACGCTGTGCTTTGCAGTCACCTCGGGCTAGAGCTCCTGCAAATAAGGAACTCAAAACATCCACAAAGCATCTAATATACCCTCTATTGGCCCCTGACTTATACCCCAGTGAGCTGCTGACAGCGTTGGGCTCTCTGGAGAGAAGTCCCGCACCGCTGAGAGTCTATTTCCGCCACTACGAGCTTGCGGCCTATACCACTTCCAGAAGCCGGGGCCTCGAGTTAGGAAGCATCCCGGCGACGAGCTCCGGGACCCGTTCGCGGCCGCGGCGGGACCCGGCGGACCTCCTGCGGGCGCTCCACACATCCCCTGGCCAGTGGAGACACTCCCCAGACCCCCAGGTACCTGCAGGGGGCTGAAGGCTCCTCTCCTGTGCCTGGATTAGCAGGTAGAAGGAGAGACTCCTTGCTGGCACTTCTGGCGGCGGCCATCTTGAAAAGCATCCCACAGCTTTTGTCACCACAAGCAGCATAACACAGGGACACTGCACAGCAGCTCTATAGCAGCATTTCCATTCACAAACCCTGCCTGCTATATATATATATACAAGTGGCCTAAACCTATTGAAGACATATAATACACTGCTGGCTGCAGTACGTTTGGCTATCTAATCGTGCCCTCTCATAATAATCTGAGACTGCTCTCAAGTGCTGTCTAGTGCTTTCATACCATCACTATCGGGTTTGAGACGACCCTCGCCTCTACACTCCTACAGCCCGTCGCGATGTGACCTCTAATATGTGACCTCCCCACCCAGAGTCTTACCGTTTAACATGGAACTACGTTTGAAAACCAGTATCCTGTCTACTTTATAACGCACCAGCCTAGAGGGATCCGTCTGCTGCAACACTCTCAGATCATTCATTTATTTTTTCTCCATTGTGTCTTCTATCTCACTATGGCGCCTAAAAAAGCAAAAGGCACACTACCTCCTCAGGTATCTCTCCCGATCCGGAAACAACATCAGGCGTCCCCGCCATCTCGAGGAGTGTCAGCCCCTTCTACGAAAAGCCCCTCTTCATCTGTTCTGACCAGCTCGCTTTCAGTGTCGGGCGTGGATCCGAATTCTGATGCTCCCCTTACTGTGAAGACCCTTTGCCAGGTCTTGACGGCCTTCAAATCGGACTTAACTCATGACCTCACAGCTGCCATACGTGAAGTCAAGGTTGAGCTGACAGCCATTGGGGATAGAACCGACACTCTAGAGCGCAAATTGGAAGAACTGGTGACGTCACATAATGATCTCATTACAGCTCATGACCAACAACAAAACGAGTTGGACACATTTAAAAACAAAATGGCAGATATGGAGGATCGTTCCAGACGGAACAATATTAAAATACGAGGAATACCCGATTCAGTCGATAACTCGGATCTGACGAAATATGCCATGGCCCTGTTCCGTAAACTGCTACCTGGAGTACCCGATGCGGAACTGTTAATTGACCGACTCCATCTCCTTCCTAAACCTCGGTTTCTCTCCAACTCCTCACCTAGAGATACGTTACTCCGGGTACATTTCTTCACCGTCAAAGAACGTATTCTCCAAGCTACTCGAGATGCAGAGAACTCGGATACTCTAGGAGGATTGCAATTGTTCCCGGACTTTTCCGCACTCACTCTCTCTAAGAGACGCAGTTTAGCTCCGATCACCTCCTCCCTCCGGGCCCAAGATATCCGATATAGGTGGGGCTTTCCAGTGAAGCTGATTGTATTTTACGACGGCTCTTCATTTACTATATCGGAGCTGGAAGCCGGAGTGAAACTACTCGAAGACTGGGACATCTCAGTGAAACTGCCATCTTCTCACGAAAGACGTCCTCCACCTCGTTCGGAATGGTCCACTGAGTGAACGCACTACGTAATTAATGAATGTTCTAACATGCCTTTCTATATTTCGTTAGAGATATTAACTTTACTATAATTCTGTTTATTGCTGCTCTTATGGTTATTGAATTCCTCTAGGTCAGTTACATTCTCTCCTTGCTGGATTTCATACTGCATACTCTCCTACTTAAAAGTGGCTGTTCAGTTCATGCCCCAGTTTACCTGTTTATCTGTTTAAATGGCCTATCTTTACAGTACACGCTGATTACAGCAGTCGGATGTATTTCCGCTAGTAAGATATGCCATACCATTTTGTGCTGCATTTGTGTTTCTTTAATAGATGTTTGTTCCCCATGTGCCACTTTTGTTTGGAGGGAGATGTGCATTTATTCTCCCTACACTTTAGCTATCTGTTTTCTCAATGACTCTGGGTGGATTGAAGAGTCCGCCTGCCCCTCGTTTATCTACTGCATTCATTTTCCCCTGCAGTAGCTATGCAGACCCGATGTACTGGGTCAGTTTACTTTTCCTTCCCCTTTGTTTTATTGCTTTTGAATCTATCGCCCCTTCTCCGTGTTTTTTATATCCCTCCCCTCCCCCCCCATCCGGATGGGATGTCGTCACTTGCATTGTATTTTTACTAAATAAGTATGGTTGGTATTCTCTCATTAAATGTTAAGGGTTTAAACTCCCCCAACAAACGTAGATTAGCTTTATCCTCCTTTCATAAATACAAAGCTGATATAGTCGCCTTACAAGAAACTCACTTTTCCTCCCATAATCCCCCTGTGTTGAAAGACCACAGGTTCCCTATAGGATATTTCGCTAACGGCCCCTTTAAAAGAAATGGAGTAGCTCTGTTGTTTAGAGATAATGTTCCTTTTACTCTCCACTCCCAAATTGCAGATAAAGCAGGCCGATACCTGATCCTCACGGGTGTTTTGGAAAGTAAACCTGTCACTATAGTCTCTCTATACGCACCTAACTCAAACCAGGTGGCCTTTATTCGGAAGCTCTGCTTGCTTATCCAAAAGGTCCGGGTCGGCTCCTTAATCCTCCTAGGAGACTTTAACTTCGTATTAGATCCCAAACTTGATAAATCGTCCCAACCCTCTTCAACTACATCTAAATCCCGCCCTGGCCCCTCATTAGCGCTACGTAACGTGTTAGCAGAGTTCGACCTGTATGACATCTGGCGCATTCACAACCCCTCAGGTAGAGACTACACGTTCTTTTCACCGGTTCACAATTCATATTCACGAATTGACCTTGTGTTATGTGATAAATGGACCTTACAGGATTCTGGTGCGGTCGATATCCTACCTATCACCTGGTCCAACCACGCACCGCTATATTGGAAATGGCACATTAACTCTGCTCCCGTGCCCCCCAGACCATGGCGATTATCTCCCCACCTATTGCACGACCCGCTGGCCAAAAAAATTATCTCCGATTGCATGTCCCTGTATACAGACACTAATTCCCCTTCGGACACCTCCTTGCCAAATTACTGGTGTGCGTTAAAAGCGGCTGTCCGCGGTTCTGCTATCCAGGCTGGAGCTACGCTTAAAAAGCAAGCCAAACAACTCCAACTAGACCTAGAACAGAGACTTAAAATAGCTGAAGATAAGAATAAGAAACACCCCACCCGGCTCTTGCGTAAGGAACTATCTGACATTCGCAGCCAACTACAAAAACTGTTGGTTTTTAGAACCCAAGCAGCCCTCAATAGATTACGACAGAAATTCTATTTAGTAGGTAATAGACCCGGCAAAATGCTTGCTCGCAGACTTCGTGTTCATCGAGCTCGCAATAGAATTAAACTTATTCTCTCCTCTACAGGCTCTAAGCTTGCAAACCCTCTAGATATTGCTAACCAATTCGCAGACTACTATACTAAATTGTACAATTTACACGCTGACCCCCTCACATTCCAGCCTACTCCTGACTCTATACAAGCGTTTCTTTCTTCTGTCAACCTTCCTACCTTAACCCCTGGTCAGTTAGATGCCTTAAATGCCCCTTGGACCGCACTAGAGGTCGAATCTACGATTAAATCCCTCCCTAAGGACAAGGCCCCTGGCCCCGATGGGTTTATTAACGACTTTTATGCTTCCTTTACGGACCGTCTCTCCCCCATTTTGACTGCTCTGTTTAATGATATAACCAGTACTGGTACCATCCCTAAGGAAATGCTGGAGGCCCAGGTGGTAGCTATCCCCAAACCTGGGAAAGACCCTGCCCATTGCCACAATTACAGACCAATCGCATTGCTTAATAGTGATGTTAAGCTCTATGCTAAAATGATAGCATCCCGACTTAGTGCCTATTTACCATTGTTGATTCACCCTGACCAGGTTGGATTTGTATCTGGAAGACAGGCCTCGGACAACACCCGTAGGGTCTTCAACTTGATAGACAGGGCCCCCGGCACCGAGGGATTTTTATTACTCTCATTGGATGCTGAGAAGGCGTTCGACAGATTAAATTGGCTGTATATGCGTACTGTTTTAGTTAAATTTGGCTTTTCAGCCCAGATCCTGACGTCAATCTTAGCATTATACACTCTACCGTCAGCAAGAGTATTTAGCAATGGATTCTTGTCGGACGCCTTCCCAATCACTAATGGAACACGCCAAGGTTGCCCTCTCTCACCTTTGATATATGCCCTTGACATTGAACCCCTGGCGGCTAAAATCAGAGTGGATGCTGCATTCCCCGGCCTGACCCATGGGAGACTCTCCCATAAGTTGTGTCTCTTTGCCGACGACGTTCTTCTCTTTGTATCTCGACCCTCCTCCTCTCTCCCGCATCTACATTCGATACTACATAGCTTCAGTGAGGCCTCATACTACAAACTGAACACAACTAAAACTGACGCTTTACCTGTCCACTTACCCGATACACTCACGGCTGCTTTACGATCTCAATACCCATACAACTGGAAACTCGACTCACTTACATACCTCGGGATACATATTCCTCCTATCTCCTCTACTGTTTTTGATTTAAATCTCCCTCCCCTGATACTCACTCTCCAGACCCTGACATCCTCGTGGCTTTTGTATGAGATATCCTGGCTGGGTCGTTTATCTGCCTTTAAAATGTCCCTTTTACCCAAACTTATGTATTTATTTCGCACTATACCTTATACTTTCCCCAAACCATATCTTGATAAATGCAGAATTGTCCTGACGAAATATCTGTGGAAATCGCACCCCCCAAAATTGGCACATGCTAGAATGATACTTCCTCGACACAGAGGAGGTCTCGCGTAACCCGACCTGAGTATGTATCAGGAAGCATGTGTGCTTGCCCAACTGAAATCCTGGAACCCCTCCAATCCTGTATCCTTGTGGGCCCATATCGAAGATGTTAGTTGCATAGGATACCCCTTAGCAGATCTGCTGTGGACTCCCAAAGCCCTACGTCCCAACGACTTGACCATCCTTCCATCTACGGCTTCTTCTTTACGAATATGGGATAGTTTGATAAGTAGGCTCCCAGGCATTACTACCCCCTACAAGGCCCTTTCACTTAAAGCAGTGAGTAAGTTAATTCCCAACCTACATATCTCTGCGTGGAATGCTTGTAATATTCATACCCTTGGAGACTTACTAGAGGGAACCGCCTTTCTTTCATTCGCCCAATTGCACGATAAATTCTCCCTCCCGAGTACTGAACTATTTCACTACTTTCAAATCAGACATTGGTTTAAGGGTCTACCCATCGTACAAACTCCCCCCAACTCTCTAGTTCAGTCTATCCTATCCCGCGTGGTATTACCTACATCAACTAAAGATATTACCTATTGGTACAATGTGCTCATCTCATTGGTCCCATACCACAAGTCAAATGCTCAGAGGCGATGGGAGGGGGACTTGGGTATTCCCATAGCAGAGTCACAATGGGAGAAATTATACTGTTTAACATTCCGCATGTCACGCTGTTTAAACCATTCAGAAATGCATGTTAAATTACTGAATAGATTATACCTGACCCCGGACAGACTGCACACATTCTGGCCTTCCTGCTCACCACTCTGTTGGAGAAACTGCGGAGAAACAGGACATTTGTACCACATTTTCTGGTCATGTCCCCTTCTCCATGCTTTCTGGGCAGAAGTATTTACGCTGATAAATAAAGTTTTATGTCTATCTTTAACCCCATCCCCAGCTTTAGCTCTCCTACATATGTATCCCCTAGAGGTCTCGGCCTCCCAAAGGTACTTATTGGTAGAGATGAGCGCCTGAAATTTTTCGGGTTTTGTGTTTTGGTTTTGGGTTCGGTTCCGCGGCCGTGTTTTGGGTTCGAACGCGTTTTGGCAAAACCTCACCGAATTTTTTTTGTCGGATTCGGGTGTGTTTTGGATTCGGGTGTTTTTTTCCAAAAACACTAAAAAACAGCTTAAATCATAGAATTTGGGGGTCATTTTGATCCCAAAGTATTATTAACCTCAAAAACCATAATTTACACTCATTTTCAGTCTATTCTGAATACCTCACACCTCACAATATTATTTTTAGTCCTAAAATTTGCACCGAGGTCGCTGTGTGAGTAAGATAAGCGACCCTAGTGGCCGACACAAACACCGGGCCCATCTAGGAGTGGCACTGCAGTGTCACGCAGGATGTCCCTTACAAAAAACCCTCCCCAAACAGCACATGACGCAAAGAAAAAAAGAGGCGCAATGAGGTAGCTGTGTGAGTAAGATTAGCGACCCTAGTGGCCGACACAAACACCGGGCCCATCTAGGAGTGGCACTGCAGTGTCACGCAGGATGGCCCTTCCAAAAAACCCTCCCCAAACAGCACATGACGCAAAGAAAAAAAGAGGCGCAATGAGGTAGCTGTGTGAGTAAGATTAGCGACCCTAGTGGCCGACACAAACACCGGGCCCATCTAGGAGTGGCACTGCAGTGTCACGCAGGATGGCCCTTCCAAAAAACCCTCCCCAAACAGCACATGACGCAAAGAAAAAAAGAGGCGCAATGAGGTAGCTGACTGTGTGAGTAAGATTAGCGACCCTAGTGGCCGACACAAACACCGGGCCCATCTAGGAGTGGCACTGCAGTGTCACGCAGGATGTCCCTTCCAAAAAACCCTCCCCAAACAGCACATGACGCAAAGAAAAAAAGAGGCGCAATGAGGTAGCTGACTGTGTGAGTAAGATTAGCGACCCTAGTGGCCGACACAAACACCGGGCCCATCTAGGAGTGGCACTGCAGTGTCACGCAGGATGTCCCTTCCAAAAAACCCTCCCCAATCAGCACATGATGCAAAGAAAAAGAAAAGAAAAAAGAGGTGCAAGATGGAATTGTCCTTGGGCCCTCCCACCCACCCTTATGTTGTATAAACAAAACAGGACATGCACACTTTAACCAACCCATCATTTCAGTGACAGGGTCTGCCACACGACTGTGACTGATATGACGGGTTGGTTTGGACCCCCCCCAAAAAAGAAGCAATTAATCTCTCCTTGCACAAACTGGCTCTACAGAGGCAAGATGTCCACCTCATCTTCACCCTCCGATATATCACCGTGTACATCCCCCTCCTCACAGATTATCAATTCGTCCCCACTGGAATCCACCATCTCAGCTCCCTGTGTACTTTGTGGAGGCAATTGCTGCTGGTCAATGTCTCCGCGGAGGAATTGATTATAATTCATTTTAATGAACATCATCTTCTCCACATTTTCTGGATGTAACCTCGTACGCCGATTGCTGACAAGGTGAGCGGCGGCACTAAACACTCTTTCGGAGTACACACTTGTGGGAGGGCAACTTAGGTAGAATAAAGCCAGTTTGTGCAAGGGCCTCCAAATTGCCTCTTTTTCCTGCCAGTATAAGTACGGACTGTGTGACGTGCCTACTTGGATGCGGTCACTCATATAATCCTCCACCATTCTATCAATGTTGAGAGAATCATATGCAGTGACAGTAGACGACATGTCCGTAATCGTTGTCAGGTCCTTCAGTCCGGACCAGATGTCAGCATCAGCAGTCGCTCCAGACTGCCCTGCATCACCGCCAGCGGGTGGGCTCGGAATTCTGAGCCTTTTCCTCGCACCCCCAGTTGCGGGAGAATGTGAAGGAGGAGATGTTGACAGGTCGCGTTCCGCTTGACTTGACAATTTTGTCACCAGCAGGTCTTTCAACCCCAGCAGACCTGTGTCTGCCGGAAAGAGAGATCCAAGGTAGGCTTTAAATCTAGGATCGAGCACGGTGGCCAAAATGTAGTGCTCTGATTTCAACAGATTGACCACCCGTGAATCCTTGTTAAGCGAATTAAGGGCTGCATCCACAAGTCCCACATGCCTAGCGGAATCGCTCCCTTTTAGCTCCTTCTTCAATGCCTCCAGCTTCTTCTGCAAAAGCCTGATGAGGGGAATGACCTGACTCAGGCTGGCAGTGTCTGAACTGACTTCACGTGTGGCAAGTTCAAAGGGCATCAGAACCTTGCACAACGTTGAAATCATTCTCCACTGCGCTTGAGACAGGTGCATTCCACCTACTATATCGTGCTCAATTGTATAGGCTTGAATGGCCTTTTGCTGCTCCTCCAACCTCTGAAGCATATAGAGGGTTGAATTCCACCTCGTTACCACTTCTTGCTTCAGATGATGGCAGGGCAGGTTCAGTAGTTTTTGGTGGTGCTCCAGTCTTCTGTACGTGGTGCCTGTACGCCGAAAGTGTCCCGCAATTTTTCTGGCCACCAACAGCATCTCTTGCACGCCCCTGTCGTTTTTTAAAAAATTCTGCACCACCAAATTCAAGGTATGTGCAAAACATGGGACGTGCTGGAATTTGCCCATATTTAATGCACACACAATATTGCTGGCGTTGTCCGATGCCACAAATCCACAGGAGAGTCCAATTGGGGTAAGCCATTCCGCGATGATCTTCCTCAGTTGCCGTAAGAGGTTTTCAGCTGTGTGCGTATTCTGGAAAGCGGTGATACAAAGCGTAGCCTGCCTAGGAAAGAGTTGGCGTTTGCGAGATGCTGCTACTGGTGCCGCCGCTGCTGTTCTTGCGGCGGGAGTCCATACATCTACCCAGTGGGCTGTCACAGTCATATAGTCCTGACCCTGCCCTGCTCCACTTGTCCACATGTCCGTGGTTAAGTGGACATTGGGTACAACTGCATTTTTTAGGACACTGGTGAGTCTTTTTCTGACGTCCGTGTACATTCTCGGTATCGCCTGCCTAGAGAAGTGGAACCTAGATGGTATTTGGTAACGGGGGCACACTGCCTCAATAAATTGTCTAGTTCCCTGTGAACTAACGGCGGATACCGGACGCACGTCTAACACCAACATAGTTGTCAAGGACTCAGTTATCCGCTTTGCAGTAGGATGACTGCTGTGATATTTCATCTTCCTCGCAAAGGACTGTTGAACAGTCAATTGCTTACTGGAAGTAGTACAAGTGGGCTTACGACTTCCCCTCTGGGATGACCATCGACTCCCAGCGGCAACAACAGCAGCGCCAGCAGCAGTAGGCGTTACACGCAAGGATGCATCGGAGGAATCCCAGGCAGGAGAGGACTCGTCAGAATTGCCAGTGACATGGCCTGCAGGACTATTGGCATTCCTGGGGAAGGAGGAAATTGACACTGAGGGAGTTGGTGGGGTGGTTTGCGTGAGCTTGGTTACAAGAGGAAGGGATTTACTGGTCAGTGGACTGCTTCCGCTGTCACCCAAAGTTTTTGAACTTGTCACTGACTTATTATGAATGCGCTGCAGGTGACGTATAAGGGAGGATGTTCCGAGGTGGTTAACGTCCTTACCCCTACTTATTACAGCTTGACAAAGGGAACACACGGCTTGACACCTGTTGTCCGCATTTCTGGTGAAATACCTCCACACCGAAGAGCTGATTTTTTTGGTATTTTCACCTGGCATGTCAACGGCCATATTCCTCCCACGGACAACAGGTGTCTCCCCGGGTGCCTGACTTAAACAAACCACCTCACCATCAGAATCCTCCTGGTCAATTTCCTCCCCAGCGCCAGCAACACCCATATCCTCCTCATCCTGGTGTACTTCAACACTGACATCTTCAATCTGACTATCAGGAACTGGACTGCGGGTGCTCCTTCCAGCACTTGCAGGGGGCGTGCAAATGGTGGAAGGCGCATGCTCTTCACGTCCAGTGTTGGGAAGGTCAGGCATCGCAACCGACACAATTGGACTCTCCTTGTGGATTTGGGATTTCAAAGAACGCACAGTTCTTTGCGGTGCTTTTGCCAGCTTGAGTCTTTTCAGTTTTCTAGCGAGAGGCTGAGTGCTTCCATCCTCATGTGAAGCTGAACCACTAGCCATGAACATAGGCCAGGGCCTCAGCCGTTCCTTGCCACTCCGTGTGGTAAATGGCATATTGGCAAGTTTACGCTTCTCCTCCGACAATTTTATTTTAGGTTTTGGAGTCCTTTTTTTACTGATATTTGGTGTTTTGGTTTTGACATGCTCTGTACTATGCCATTGGGCATCGGCCTTGGCAGACGACGTTGCTGGCATTTCATCGTCTCGGCCATGACTAGTGGCAGCAGCTTCAGCACGAGGTGGAAGTGGATCTTGATCTTTCCCTAATTTTGGAACCTCAACATTTTTGTTCTCCATATTTTAATAGGCACAACTAAAAGGCACCTCAGGTAAACAATGGAGATGGATGGATTGGATACTAGTATACAATTATGGACGGGCTGCCGAGTGCCGACACAGAGGTAGCCACAGCCGTGAACTACCGCACTGTACTGTGTCTGCTGCTAATATATAGACTGGTTGATAAAGAGATAGTATACTCGTAACTAGTATGTATGTATAAAGAAAGAAAAAAAACCACGGTTAGGTGGTATATACAATTATGGACGGGCTGCCGAGTGCCGACACAGAGGTAGCCACAGCCGTGAACTACCGCACTGTACTGTGTCTGCTGCTAATATATAGACTGGTTGATAAAGAGATAGTATACTCGTAACTAGTATGTATGTATAAAGAAAGAAAAAAAAACCACGGTTAGGTGGTATATACAATTATGGACGGGCTGCCGAGTGCCGACACAGAGGTAGCCACAGCCGTGAACTACCGCACTGTACTGTGTCTGCTGCTAATATATAGACTGGTTGATAAAGAGATAGTATACTCGTAACTAGTATGTATGTATAAAGAAAGAAAAAAAAACCACGGTTAGGTGGTATATACAATTATGGACGGGCTGCCGAGTGCCGACACAGAGGTAGCCACAGCCGTGAACTACCGCACTGTACTGTGTCTGCTGCTAATATATAGACTGGTTGATAAAGAGATAGTATACTCGTAACTAGTATGTATGTATAAAGAAAGAAAAAAAAAACACGGTTAGGTGGTATATACAATTATGGACGGGCTGCCGAGTGCTGACACAGAGGTAGCCACAGCCGTGAACTACCGCACTGTACTGTGTCTGCTGCTAATATATAGACTGGTTGATAAAGAGATAGTATACTCGTAACTAGTATGTATGTATAAAGAAAGAAAAAAAAACCACGGTTAGGTCACTGGTATATACAATTATGGACGGGCTGCCGAGTGCCGACACAGAGGTAGCCACAGCCGTGAACTACCGCACTGTACTGTGTCTGCTGCTAATATAGACTGGTTGATAAAGAGATAGTATACTACTAATATTATATACTGGTGGTCAGGTCACAGGTCACTAGTCACACTGGCAGTGGCACTCCTGCAGCAAAAGTGTGCACTGTTTAATTTTAATATAATATTATGTACTCCTGGCTCCTGCTATAACCTATAACTGGCACTGCAGTAGTGCTCCCCAGTCTCCCCCACAATTATAAGCTGTGTGAGCTGAGCAGTCAGACAGATATATAATATATATAGATGATGCAGCACACTGGCCTGAGCCTGAGCAGTGCACACAGATATGGTATGTGACTGAGTCACTGTGTGCTGTGTATCGCTTTTTTCAGGCAGAGAACGGATTATAAATAAAAGTGGTGGTCACTGGTCACTATCAGCAAAACTCTGCACTGTACACTACTGAGTACTCCTAATGCTCCCCAAAATTAGTAAATCAAGTGTCTCTCTAATCTATTCTAATTCTAAACGGAGAGGACGCCAGCCACGTCCTCTCCCTATCAATCTCAATGCACGTGTGAAAATGGCGGCGACGCGCGGCTCCTTATATAGAATCCGAGTCTCGCGATAGAATCCGAGCCTCGCGAGAATCCGACAGCGTCATGATGACGTTCGGGCGCGCTCGGGTTAACCGAGCAAGGCGGGAAGATCCGAGTCGCTCGGACCCGTGAAAAAAAACATGAAGTTCTGGCGGGTTCGGATTCAGAGAAACCGAACCCGCTCATCTCTACTTATTGGGACACATTTGTATAGCAGCAAGGGCAACCTTGGCCCAAGCCTGGAAACAAGCGGTAGTCCCTCCTGCTCTAAAAGTGTTTCATAAAGTTCACTTCCATTATACCATGGAAACTGAGTATGTGCCTTATTCCTCCTCTGCTTCTTCTCCCATTGTAAAATGGTTCCAATGGCACGAATACGTCACGGAGGGGAAGGATCTGCTCTCATAACACACCCAGGGAAGACTTCCCCATTACAATTTAGCCTAAATGAGGAATCTTCCACTTCTTAAGTGCTTCATCTCCCAAGATTTCCCTTTTCGTTTATACTAGCCATTACGTCTATAATGCTATTAAATGCTTACACCCTATTGCTAGGGGCGGAGTAGATAAACCCTATTGAACTAGATCTGCACACTTCCCTCTGTTAATTTGACTAGGATACCTGAATACCTGCTTAGTGCTATGTTATCTGTCTTATATGTATGTTGTATTATATTGACGTGTACATCCCTCCCCACCCTGTTTTCTTTTTTCTGTACCCCCCCCTTTTCTTTTTGCATTTGACATAAAATCCAATAAAAACTATTGATGTTAAAAAAAAAAAAAAATAGCACTTACTCTGTACTTATAAAGAATGGCCTCACTATGCCCAACCACACACATCTGCTGCTGCAAACTTTTGCACGTATGAAACCTTCAGGGGCGGATTGGGAACTAACAGCGGCCTGGAAAAATTTGTATAACTGGCCTCACATAGGGGGTCATTCCGAGTTCATCGCTCGTTAGCAGTCTTTAGCAGCCGTGCAAATGCTAAGCCGCCGCCCTCTGGGAGTGTGTTTTAGCTTAGCAGAAATGCGAACGAAAGGATCGCACAGTGGCTACAAAAACAAAAAGGGGAAGTTTCAGAGTAACTCCAGACCTACTCCTACCTTGCGATCACTTCAGACTGTTCAGTTCCGGATTCGACGTCACAAACACGCCCTGCGTTCGGCCAACCACGCCTGCGTTTTTCCTGGCATGCCTGCTTTTTTTTTAAACACTCCCTGAAAAGGTCAGTTGACACCCAGAAACGCCCCTTTCCTGTCAATCACTCTGCGGCTGGCATTGCGACTGAAAAGCGTCTCTAGACCTTGTGTAAAAATACATCAGCCGTTGTGAAAGTACGTCGCGCATGTGCACTGTGCCGCATACGCATGCGCAGAAGTACCACTCTTTCACTCAATCGCTGCGAACATTTTTCACAAGCAATCAACTCGGAATGACCCCCATGGTCAGCACCAGAGATATACCATGTAACCATGGTGGCAGCAACCTGACCCCTCACATGTCAACAGACAAAACAGGCCCCACATGTACATCGGCCCACTGGGGATCTTTCTCCATTGATCTTATGAGCAATCCATCCCTGTAAACCTTACAACATGAGGGAGAGAGAGAGAGAGTAGGGGAGGAAAGACGCTTTCTCAGGTAATCAAAGTTCAGTAAGTTTGTATTCACGCAGATGCGGCACATGCAGATGTGTTACGAGGTGTAACTTTTGCTTCAGCAGATCCAAGAATACACTAATGATGAGGACTTGCAGAAAATTAGGAGCATATGCTACCAATGCACAATGTATACAGCTCTGCATATTTCTTTATAAACACTATTTTCTGTGCACTTTTAAGCAAATTACACCCACTTTCCTACCACTTCTGCATCAGCCCAATTTTTTATTTATGAATTGGAAATAACAGTGATAAAATAAAACAGAACAATTGGAAACAACAGTGATAAAACAAAAGTGGGTAATAACAAATAGTCATAGACGTAGGCTGTCCCTGCTTTCAAGCTTACAATATATAGGGAAGTAGGCATTGATACACAAAGATATGTGTTATTTATTGCATAATGGTCTACCAAATTGCAAAGGTTCTTGCTAGGCTGTATGATATGGCCACATAGCAATGTTGGCCTGGGGTCAGGAGGATAGGAAAGTGAAGAAAGAGAAAATATGTGTGGAAATATGTGGACTCAACAGTGGGGCTGTAAATGGATAGGAAAGTTTATGAAGGTTATGTGTGCGGTTCCAGAATTGGATAAGCTTGCCTGAAGAGGTAAGTTTTCAGGTAACACTTGAAGGTTCCGATACTAGAGGAGAGTCTTATTGTGCATGGGAGGGCATTCCACAGAGTAGGTGCAGCCCGAAGAAAGTCCTACAATCGTGAATGGGAGCGAATAATGAGAGACATGGATCTTGTGAAGAGCAAAGAGGTCGGGTTGGGAGATATTTTAAGAAAAGCGAATAGATGTATGTTTGTGTCGTTTGGTTAATGGCCTTGTGTGTAAAAGTATTTTATATTGAATACAATAGAATACAGGTAATTAATGAAGGGACTTACAGAGAGGATGCACAGACGATGAATGTCTAGCAAAGAAGCTGCATTCAGAATGGATTGATATGGTGAGAGTCTCTTTTTGGAAAAACCAGCAAGAAGATTATTGCAATAATCACTGCGGGAGATAATGAAAGCATAAATTAGAGTTATTGCAGTGTTTTGCGTAAGGTATGGTCATATATAGGATATATTTTTAGATACATGTAGCATGATTTAGAGACAGATTGAATATGAGGAACAAAGGACTGTTCAGAGTCGAGGATGACACCTAGGCAGTGAGCTTGTGTGGTAGGATTGATTGTCGAGTTTTGAACAGTGGTAGAGATAACCAGGTTTGTTACTACTATTGGTCGGTGGAAATATAATTAATTCTGTTTTGGGTTTGCGCAGACATTTTTCGGTAATAAATTCCACTGGTTACGTAACCCACCCATGAAAGATACCAGGCAATGCAGCCATATTAGGCAAATTACAAAGGTTACCCTGGGTAGAATAGAGATGACACAAAATGGAGAAGTTGCAGTGTACTAAATCTTGAAGCAGAACGCTTACATAAACATCAGTTCCAAGTATTTTTCATCCCACCCACAAGTGTACCAGGTGATGCAGCCATCTTGGGTGCCCTATAAAGGTTACAGTGTGTGAGATAAACCATACAAGCTCTTCCTTATGTACCAAACCTCAATACATCATGCAGTATGAGACACCCTGCGTGAGTGAGCCATGCCAAGCAGTGTAGTTTAGCGACTATTTCTTTACATTTGCACCACAGAAATACCACTCAATCTGCACCAGAGATGCCAGGTTATGACTTTAATCACACAGGAATTAGTTTTATATACTGTAGGTACAAAGTCACAATTGAAGCACAGCACAACTTGGTATGAAAATAAAGCCACATTCACAGCATCATGGCACTTCTTATACGGATAAAGACTCAATCACATATCAAATTGATCAGTGCAGTCTTGTTACGCAGTTAAATTTGTGCGACTAAGACACACATTCAAGCAGTGCCAAATTAAGGACCACATGGGCCTGGAGCTGAAATTGATGAAGGGCCTATTGTGTGCCACCACCGGGGTGTGACCAGTGCTGTGGAGGAGGGACTAGTGATATTGGGGTGTGCCCTGTGCTGTGGGGTGGCATCCATGGATGCAATTCCAGTGGTAAGTTAGAATTTGGAGCTCATGTACTTTCCTATATCTTTAGGTGCCTATATGCCTATGTCTATATGTGTTCCTCTATGTCCGTATGGACCTGTATGTTTGTATGTGTCTATGTCTGTATGTGTTCCTCTATGTTCATATGTGCCAATGTCTTCATGTGCTCCTCTATATCTGTATGAGCTCATGTATGTCTGTATGTGCTCCTCTGTGCCTATGTCCATATGTGCTCCACTATGTCTGTATCTGCCTACAATGCCTATATGTGCTTCTCTATGTCCAAATGTGTCTGTCTGTATGTGTCCTATATGTCTGTATGTGCTCCTCTATGTCCATATGTGCCAATATCTATATGATTCCTCTATGGTTTGGGTACAGGATTGCAACAGTGAGGATGCCGATGGCTAGTATACCAACAGCAGCATCCTGATGGTCAGAATCCCAACAGTTCTTGGTAAGTAAACTAACCATACCCTTTACCCTCTCTCTAACCCTACTGCAGACTAACACTAACCCTCCCCTCATGCAGCCTAACCCTAACCATACCCTACCACAGGCTAAATCTAACCTCCCCCTCCCACAACCTATCTCTAACCTTCACCCTAGTGCCTAACCCTAACCTCCCCTACCGCAGCCTAACCCTAACCCTCTATGGCATACTTCAATCGGGAAGAGAGAGAGAAAAGGGGAGGGAGAGAGAGAAAGGGGGGAGGGAGAGGCAAAGGGGAGAGATAGAAAGGTGAGAGAGAGAGAGAGAGAGAGAGAGGGGGAGATGTACTAAGCCTGAAAAGTGATAAATATCACTGTGATAAAGCACCAGCCAATCGGCTCCTAACTGTCATGTCACAGGCTGTGTTTGAAAAATGACAGTTAGGAGCCGATTGGCTGGTACTTTATCACTGTTATATTTATCACTTTTCAGGCTTAGTACATCTGGCCCAATAAGAGGGAGAGAGAAGAGGGCACACAAAGAGAGGGGGAGACAGAGAGAGAGAGAGAGAGAGAGAGAGAGAGAGAGAAGGGAAATACACAAAGCGAGAGAGAAGGGGATAGTCATAGAGAGAGAGATAAGGGAGAGACAGAGAGAAAGGGGTAGGGGAGAAGTGAGAGTAACAGAGAGAAAGAGGGAGAGAGAGAGAGGGAGGATAGAGGAGGGAGAGAGAAGGGGGAGAGAGGGAAGGTATGAGAAACAGAGAGAGAAGGGGGACAGAGAGAGAGAGAGAGAAGGGGAAGGGGCACTGTGAAAGAGAAATGGGGGGAGACAGAGAGAGCGAGTGAAGGGAGAGGCAGAAAGAGACACAGAATGAAAGTGAGGGGGAGACCCAAAGAGAGAGATAAGAGGGGGATACGTGGAAAGAAAGAGAAGGGGGGAGAAGGAGGGAGACAGAGAGAAAGAAAGAGAGAAAGAAAGAAAGAAAGAAAGAAAGAAAGAAAGAAAGAAAGAAAGAAAGAAAGAAAGAAAGAAGGAAAGAAGGAAGGAAAGAAGGAAAGAAGGAAGGAAAGAAGGAAGGAAAGAAGGAAGGAAAGAAGGAAGGAAAGAAGGAAAGAAAGAAGGAAAGAAAGAAGGAAAGAAAGAAGGAAGGAAAGAAGGAAGGAAAGAAGGAAAGAAAGAAGGAAAGAAAGAAGGAAGGAAAGAAGGAAAGAAAGAAGGAAGGAAAGAAGGAAAGAAAGAAGGAAAGAAAGAAGGAAAGAAAGAAAGAAGGAAAGAAAGAAGGAAAGAAAGAAGGAAAGAAAGAAAGAAGGAAAGAAAGAAGGAAAGAAAGAAGGAAGGAAGGAAGGAAGGAAGGAAGGAAGGAAGGAAGGAAGGAAGAAAGAAAGAAAGAAAGAAAGAAAGAAAGAAAGAGAGAGAAGGGGGGATACACAGAAAGAGAGAGAGAAGGGTGGCTGACAGAGAGAAGGGGAGGCAAAGAGATTGAAAGAGAGAGAAGGTGAGGACACAGAGAGAGAGAGAGAGAGAGAGAGAGAGAGAGAGAGAAGGATGAGACAGAGATAGGGGAAGAGGTGAGAGAGGGGGAAGAGAGAAAGGGGAGAGAGAGAAGGGGGAGACAGAGAGAAAGAGAAGGGGAGTCAGAGAGAAGGGGGGCATAGATAGAGAGAAAGGAAGGAGACAGAGAGAAGGGGATGAGACAAAGAGAGAAGGTGGAGACACATAGAAGGGGGAGGTAAGAGAGAGGGAGAGAGTGAGAGAGGAGATAGAAAGGAGGAAAGGGGAGAGAAAGAAAGAAAAGAGATGGGAGAAGACAAAGAGAAGGGGGAGACACAGAGAGAGGGGAGGAGTGAAGTGTGTGAGAGAGAGAAAGAGAGAGAGAGCGAGAGAGAAGTAATGGGTTGAGACAGACATCCCCTACCTCTCCCCCTAGTACAGACATCACTGTGTACTTCCGATTCCCCTTTCCCTCCCCTTCAGTACAAGTCGAACTATGTTCTTCCACCCTCCCCCTCTTACCCAGTAGAGGTGTCATTGTGTACCTTTGGTAGTGGGTCCAACTCTCATCAGCACTGGCAGCAACGGGTTCCCATCATCAGTGCCTGCAGCATGTCCCCCTGTCATCTGGTTTTTTGCCAGGGCCAGTCACTAGATCGTGATATTGAGCCCTGGTAACAGTATCAGAAAGTAGGAGGTAAGTGGAGGGGAAAAAAACGTGGACCGTCTCATCCTGTTTTGCTTCAGCCCACAGCAGCATCTTAGCACTTGATTCACCAGAGGTGCAGGGAGTGCATTCTGCTGCGCTGCACTTAAAACAGCGATGGTGTCGGTGGAGTTTATGTGGGCACTAGGTAGGATGGAGGGGGCAACGGAGTGAGTGGGCGGGGCTTTGGGCAGCTACTGATGGTGATAGAAAAAAATATATTTTTATACCAATGTCTACCAGCACCGTCTGGGCCAATTTTCATGGGAGTCCTGAAGCTGTAGCTCCACCCACCCCATTGTTAAACCGGTCCTACATTCAAGCTAAAAAGAGGCACTAGTCGAGTCACACAGGACCTCTAACTCTACTCCTGCATACAGGCACACAGGCAATCTCACAAAAAATAAAAAATATTACACAATATACAACAAATATGTACAGATGTAACTGTGGTCATCCAGCAATCCAGGAGTGGCAAGTGTGCCCGCAGCTAGGAATATATGGACATACTAAGTCGTACCAGCACCTCAGCATGGCGCATGTGCTCGTGTGGCCAAGCCACAGGATGGATGAGCGTGGCTACATCTGTACAAGGTTGAAAAATAAGGTGATGGTGTGAGACAGAAGGCAGAGTCTGTCATGCCAGTTAACACATGATTCTCAACTAGCAATACTTACTGTATCATTCAGGAGTACAAATAAATGTTCTGTAATAGCAGGGCATGGGTATCCTCCCAAGGCCATCTTAATGTATGGGCACACTGGCCAGCTGCCTAGGGCCTTTGAGCAGGGTCGAGCTTGGCCCCAGACTGGTGCCTCTGGAGCTTCTTGGAAGGCACGTAGAGAATGCTGCCCGGCTACTAAGATTGTGAATTACACTCAAAGTGGCCAGGCAGCATTCTCTACCTGCCTCCCAGCCTGGAGCAAGTGAATGGCTGTCAGCATGCTGATTGGTGGATGCCTGGAGCTATCTACCAATCAGAGTGCTGCGTTCTGTACTTGCCTCCAAGCCTGCAGCCAGTGAATGGCTATCAGCATGCTGACTGGTGGATAGCTGGTACTATACTACACCAGAGTGCTGACAGCCAGTCACTGTAAGGACGCATGTAGAGAGATGGCAAGGGACCGCAGGTTGGGAAAGTTATGATTTTTATTTATTTATTCCCATGAATGGGTGGGTAGGGAATTGAATCTAGTGAATTCTAGATACTTTTTTGACACAGAGTTTCTAATGTCAGAACCTGTAACATGACATCAGCCTATGACTTTGCATGTTAACATATGTTTTACCAGTTTCTAGTTGATTCAAAATAATATCCATGTAATTACCCTGGAAGTGATGGTATGGCCCCGACAGAGACCTGATCTCAACATCATCAAGCCTGTCTGGGATTACATATAGAGACAGAAGGATTTGAACAAGCCTACATCCACAGAACATCTGTTATTAGTTCTCCAAGATGTTTGGAACAACCTGCCTGCCAAGTTCCTTCAAAAACTGTGGTGCAAGTGTAACAAGAACTTATGCTGTTCTGGAGGCAAAGGGTGGTCACAGCAAATATTGATTTGATTTAGATTTCTCTTCTGTCCATCACTTTGTTAATTGATAAAAATAAACTATTAACACTTCTAATTTTGAAAGTATTCTTACTTTGCAGCATTTTTTAAATACCTGCCTAAAACTTTAGCACAATACTGGGTATGTACAATTCATTTTAGTCTTGTGTATTTTATTGCTTAATCTTTTATACACGGCAATGCCTAAACGTATTATCTAATAGCAATTAAATACATTAAAAATGTTTTGTTTTGCATATATTGGGGTACAAATAATGTAAGTGGGCTGCCAGGAGGTACCAAGGTGGAAAATTATTAAGAACTCCAGATCTAGAGGATAAACTCAGTGCTTAGTCTATTTTCTATGCACAGGGGGAAAAAAGCATATAAATTACCTAGGATAAAATGTGCAATTAGCTTAAGGTATAAATTATCTGGCTTGGAGATTATAGGTGTAATGTTTTACTGTTAAGTTAATGCCAAATTGTGTCACCCCTAAGGCACAAAATAATTCAAGTTTGCTATGTATATTGTATGTGGCTATTGGATGAAAGGCAATCATGTAAAATCACCCTGAGAAAAGCCTGCTTTCATTGCTTCAGGGAAAATATTAGCAGCAGAAAGCTATAAAGACTAAACGGACTTAAAATGTAAATAATATTTTTTTCTCAGCAGTTTGCATGTAACAATTGTTATATCAGACCTATAGGACAAGTAATAAAACAACACAATGACACCTAATACTAAATTTTCTATTTATTTGCTAAGGGCTATGCTATCCACGCAGCAAGCTGCTTCACATCTTTCCTAGGACTTAAACTTCTAAGTTCACCTTCATTTAGCAAAATTAGAGACCCATATCTTTGTGAGTGTCATAGATTAAAAAAAAAAAAAAGCATAACTAACATACATAAGTAAAGTTTTTTGTTTTTTTTTGTAATACAATGCTGGTAACACATCTAGAATGTAATTAGATTGCACAAAATACGAATTCCAAATCAAAACATATTGTTATGTTCTGCCACTATCTAAATTTAAATTTATGGTTCTAGGTTTAATACTTATAAAACTAACTTACCAGTAATATCACTCTGCTGCATGGTGTTTTGCTGAGGATTAGATTAATGTTTCAGATTGCATTAAGCACTTTCGTTTACTGATGGTAATGTGATCCACAAATGACTGCGTGTAGCTAAATATGGAAGAGTTCCTCTTTCTTTCAAGAACAAATTTGTTTCACAATATAGTTGCATGTTTAGAACTTGATGTGTTTAGGACCATTACATCTACATAACAGGAAGTAATAAAGACGGGACAAGCAACCTACACAATGTGAACACTGGAGTTGGCAAAATGGAGAACTTTAGAAAGATGCTTAAATTATAATACTATAATAGTTGTGATTTTTAGTCAATTTTTATATTTCAATTTACTATCAAAGTGTCCGTTATATTTGATAGGGTAAATATTAGTGTCATATTATTTGCTAGCTTTTTGTTTGCAGCTTTGGGTGTGGCAAAATGTCAGTTATAGGAAATTTGGTGGATTGATGCATGCACCAGTTTGTCTTGATTAATTTTAAGAGGAGGAGGAAGGAGGTGGTACACAGTTTGTCTGCTTACAGAAGAAAAGCATTACACAGCCCATGTTTTCAAGGAAATTACACTACTATATTTACTAAATGGAAGATGTGTGCTGTATGTTAACATCAGTGCAGGAGCTGCCAAGGGGCAGTATGACAGGGCTATTGAACAGGGCACTTCGGCCTGGAGGGTGCAGCTGGAGTCACCCTGCCAGCGTTCTGCCGCAGTTTATTAGAAGCTTGTTTTACTGTTGGCCAGTAGCCACCTGACACGAGGACCCAGCAACTCTTGACAGCAGCCCTTTCTGCAATGCTATGCCGCTGAGGAATATGAGCACTACAATTTGCTCAATTTAATTTGAAGAAGGTAAGTTGGAGGTGCCCCCTGGAATGGGACTAGCTCTTGAGGTGATGCATTGGGTTGGAGTGACACAGGGGGCAGGAGTAACCTAGGAGGCCAGAGTGACACAGGGCAAGGAGGCTGGAGTGACACAGCCTCCATCAGGTTAGTATTGACTTTGACTTTGTTTTTTTGTTTTTTTAGCCAGACTCACCTGCTACTTCCTCATGTAGAGGTTGCGAGGTGGAGGGCCTTGTCTTTTTGAAGAAACTGTTGATTTAACAATAGGACAATATATTCATTTGTCAAGATTTTTAACTGTATGTATGCTGAGAAGGAAAACACATGGCATATTACACTACTTATGCATTATTAATGTGTATATATATATATATATATATATATATATACATACACACACAGTGCATCCAGAAAGTATTGACAGCTCTTCACTTTTTCTGCATTTTGTTATGTTACAGCCCTCAAAATTCTACACACAATACCCCATAATGACAACGTGAAGTTTTTTTTAGATTTTTTTGAAAATGTATTAAAAATAAAAACTAAGAAATCACATGTACATAAGTATACACAGCCTTTGTTTAATACTTTGTTGTTGCACCTTTGGCAGCAATTACAGCCTCAAGTCTTTTTGAATATGATGCCATAAGTTTGGCACACCTATTTTTGGGCAGTTTCGTCCATTCCTCTTTGCAGCACCTCTCACGCTCCATCAGGTTGGATGGGAAGCATTGGTGCACAGCCATTTTCAGATCTCTCCAGAGATGTTAAATCGGATTCAAGTCTGGGCTCTGACTGGGCCACTCAAGGACATTCACAATGTTGTCCTGAAGCCACTCCTTTGATATCTTGGCTGTGTGCTTAGGGTCGTTGTCCTGCTCAAAGATGAACCATCACCCCAGTCTGAGGTCAAGAGTGCTCTGGAGCAGGTTTTCATCAAGGATGTCTCTGTACATTGCTGCATTCATCTTTCATTTTATCCTGACTAGTCTCCCAGGTCCTGCCACTGAAAAACATCCCCACAGCATGATGCTGCCACCACCATGCTTCACTGTAGGGATGGTATTGGCCTGGTTATGAGCGGTGTCTGGTTTCCTCCAAACATGACGCCTGGCATTCATGCCAAAGAGTTCAATATTTGTTTCATCAGACCAGAGAATTTTGTTTCTCATGGTCTGAGAGTCTTTCAGGTGCATTTTGTCAAACTCCAGGTGGGCTGCCATGTGCTTTTCACTAAGGAGTGTCTTCTGTCTGGCCACTCTACCATACAGGGCTGATTGGCGGATTGCTGCAGAGATGGTTGTCCTTCTGGAAGGTTCTCCTCTCTCCACAGAGGAATGCTGTAGCTCTGACAGAGTGACCATCGGGTTCTTGGTCACCTCCCTGACTAGGGACCTTCTCCCCCGATCACTCAGTTTAGACGGCCGGACAGCTCTAGGAAGAGTCCTGGTGGTTCCGAACTTCTTCCATTTATGGATGATAGAGGCCACTGTGCTCATTTGGACCTTCAAAGTATCAGATATTTGTCTGTACCCTTCCCCAGATTTGTACCTCGAGACAATCCTGTCTCGGAGGTCTACAGACAATTCCTTTGACTTCATGCTTGGTTTGTGTTCAGACGTGCACTGTCAAGTGTGTGACCTTATATAGACAGGTATGAGCCTTTCAAATAATGTCCAGTCAACTGAATTTACCAGAGGTGGACCTGAATTAAGCTGTAGGAACATCTCAAGGATGATCAGTAGAAACTTTTGAGCTTCATGGCAAAAGCTGTGAATACTTATGTACATGGGATTTCTTTGTTTTTCTATTTTTATAGATTTGCAAAAATCTCTAAAAAAAACTTTTTTCACGTGGTCATTATTGGGTATTGTGTGCAGAATTTTAAGGACAAAAATTAATTTATTCCATTCTGGAATAAGGCTGTAACATAACAAAATATGGAAAAAGTGAAGCAGTGGGAATACTTTCCGAATTCACTATATAAATATATATATATATATATATATATATATATATATAATATCTTTATTTTCTACATGGTCCAGTCACATTATTCTATATTTACAAAATACTAGGAAGGAGGGTGCTCAAAGTGTAGATCATATATATATATATATATATATATATATATATATATATATACATACACATATGCTGTATATACAGTGGAGCAGATCACTGTCAATACGTACCTGTGCCAGCCTAGCTGGTGGTCATAATAATGTCTTGACCGTGTATAAGAAGTAAGTAGAGTACAATCTTAGGTTTTTGTTTTCAGAATGATTGCAAAACAGGTGGTTGAAATATTGTGGTAGAATATTGTGGAACAGTTTGTCATCCTTAAACTATAAATATTTCAGATCATGCTTATGGTCTCAATTTCGAGTTTCAGTGCTTTTGAAATAAGGATATCAGAGAACAAAATTACAATTTGTTATTCTGTAAAATGATAGAATTGATGAATGGTCGGAATACTTTTGTAATAAAATGTAAGCGATCTGTTCCCAGAAGAGCTGGATTGTACAAGATGAGAGCTCCTGGGAGTGCTGTGTTATACAGAAGTAAGAAAGCTACTGTACAGTGACAGTTGGAGACAAGAAGCAGTCCAGCTCCTGGGGAACTAGAACCACAATGAATTAAATGATCACTATGAATCAGGGCCGGATTAAGCCTTCAGGGGGCCTGGGATACTTTAGATAGGGGGGCCCTCTTATCAAAACTACCCCCTCCCCCCCCCCCGGTTATGTCCATTGTGTGCCTGCTCCTCCCGCTACAGCAATTTGCTGTACCCACATCCAGAGCCAGATTTAGACCATAAGTGTAGGTCCCCCCTCCCTCAACTGCATGCAATTTCACACACACACACACACACACACACACACACACAGCCTTACTGACAGATACCACTTACTGACATGTCACAGACACATCTTACTGATACAAACACTGACACACACACACACTTAATGACACAGACACCGCTTACTGACACAAACACACTTACTGACAGACACCCTTACTGACACAGACAAACACTTACACCTTACTTACACACCACTTATTGGCATATGCATACTGAGAGACACCCCTTAGTGTTACAGATACAAGTTACTGATACAAACATTTACTGACACCCCTTACTGACACAAACACTTACTGAAATACACACTTAGTGACACAGGTTCCACTTACTGACAGATATCCCTTACTGACACTATTTACTGGCACATTATCATACATATTTACAGACACACCTTACTGACACAGAGAAAACTTACTAACACAGACACCCCTTACTGACACACACAACACACTTATTCACAGGACTGACTGACTGACTGACTGACTCTGACAGTCTGACATAGACACCACTTATTGACTGATACCTCTTACTGACACACAAACCTACTGACATGCACACACTAACACAAACACACTTACTGACACAAATACACACACTGACACAAACACACTTACTAACATACACACTTCAAGGCATACATTCACACAGAAGATGACATAGCCTTCATGATATATTCCCCCCAGCCCACTGCTGCACAGTGCACGCTGAAACACATGCTACTGGTATCACTGTGTGGGATTGGCACTCGCCTTTTCAAAGTCCAGATTTCTTTACTTGTTTGACCTCTGCCACTTTTAATCAGCTGTAGTCAGAGGTCTGTTCATTCTCTGCTTCAATCCGCTTGGTCCTTCTCTCTTCAGAGAGACGCTGGGAGGAGGTGTGGTCTGCTACTGGCTGCTACTGCTGTACACTGTACAGTCGCTGCGTAACCCTTCGTGCTGCCACTCAGCGACGCAGCGTGACTTCAGTGTGCAAGACAGCAGGGGGCTGTTGTGTCAGAGGCAGAACAGCTCTAGCCGGGGAGGGGATAAGAGATAATAGGATTTTAATACCTACCAGTAAATCCTTTTCTCTTAGTCCGTAGAGGATGCTGGGGATGCTTCAAGAACCATGGGGTATAGACGGGATCCGCAGGAGACATGGGCACTATACAAGAATTAGAATAGGTGTGAACTGGCTCCTCCCTCTATGCCCCTCCTCCAGACTCCAGTTATAGGAACTGTGCCCAGGGAGACGGACATTTTGAGGAAAAGGATTTATTTAATATTTTTAAACCAAGGTGAGATACATGCCAGCTCACACATATAACACGCCGTACAACACGGCAATCAACAAACAACGCATGCAATGGCATGACCAACAACAGTCACCGACTGACTGAACTCAATGCAACACGAGTGTAACTAAAAACAAAACTGCAGATACAGCCCGCACTGGGACGGGTGCCCAGCATCCTCTACGGACTAAGAGAGAAGGATTTACCGGTAGGTATTAAAATCCTATTTTCTCATACGTCCCAGAGGATGCTGGGGATGCTTCAAGAACCATGGGGTTTATACCAAAGCTCTAGAACGGGCGGGAGAATGCGGATGACTCTGCAGCACCGATTGACCAAACAAGTGGTCCTCCTCAGCCAGGGTATCAAACTTGTAAAACTTTGCAAAGGTGTTTGATCCCGACCAAGTAGCAGCTCGGCAAAGCTGTAATGTCGAGACCCCTCGGGCAGCCGCCCAGGATGAGCCCACCTTTCTGGTAGAATGGGCCTTCACCAATTTCGGTAACGGCAATCCTGCCATAGAATGAGCCTGCTGAATAGTATTACAGATCCAGCGTGCAATAGTCTGCTTGGAAGCAGGAGCCCCAATCTTGTTGGGAGCCCACAGGACAAAAAGAGCCTCTGTATTCTTAATCTGCGCCATTCTGGCGACATAGATTTTCAAAGCTCTAACCACATCGAGAGATTTCGATTCAGTCAAGGCGTCAGTAGCCACTGGCACCACAATAGGCTGGTTTACGTGAAAAGATGAAACCACTTTTGGCAGAAATTGTTGACGAGTTCTCAACTCCTCTCTATCACCGTAAAAATTAAATAGGGGCTTTTGTGAGACAAAGCCGCCAACTCAGACACTCGCCTTGCGGATGTCAAGGCCAACAACATGACCACTTTTCAAGTAAGGAATTTTAACTCAACCTTGCGCAAAGGTTCAAACCAATGCGATTGCAAGAATTGCAACACCACATTAAGATCCCACGGTGCCACAGGAGGCACAAATGGAGGTTGGATGTGCAGTATGCCTTTTACGAAGGTCTGAACTTCTGGAAGAGAAGCCAATTCTTTCTGACAAAAGATTGACAAGGCCGAAATCTGTACTTTAATAGAGTCTAACTTTAGGCCAGCATCCACACCCGCTTGTAGGAAATGGAGCAAACGCCCCAGGTGAAATTCTTCCATAGGAGCCTTCTTGGATTCACACCAAGACACATTTTCTCGAAATATGGTGGTAATGCTTTGCCATTACTTCTTTTCTAGCCTGAAGAAGTGTGGGAATGACTTCACTGGGAATACCCTTTCGGGCTAGGATTTGGCGTTCAACCGCCATGCCATCAAACGCAGCCACGGTAAGTCCTGATACACGCACAGCCCCTGTTGTAACAGGTCCTCCCGAAGAGGAAGACGCCAGGGATCTTCTATGAGCAATTCCTGAAGATCTGGATACAGGCCCATTTTGGCCAATCCGGAACAATGAGGATCGCCCGAACCCTTGTTCTTCTTATAATTTTTATCACCTTTGGAATGAGTGGAAGTGGGGGGAACACATATACCGACGGAAACACCCACGGTATCACTAGGGCGTCCACTGCTATCGTTTGAGGGTCCCTCGACCTGGAACAATATCTCTGAAGTTTCTTGTTGAGGCAGGACGCCATCATGTCTATTTGAGGAACTCCCCAATGACTTGTCACTTCTGCAAAGACCTCTTGATGAAGACCCCACTCTCCTGGATGGAGATTGCGTCTGCTGAGGAAGTCTGCTTCCCAGTTGTCCACTCCTGGAATGAAGACTGCTGACAGAGCGCTGGCATGTCTTTCTGCCCAGCGAAGAATCTTCGTGGCCTCGGCCATCGCCGCTCTGCTCCTTGTTCCGCCTTGGCGGTTTATGTACACCACCGCTGTAACGTTGTCTGATTGAATCAAGACAGGCAGACCTCGAAGAAGATGTTCTGTTTGCAGTATGCCATTGTAAATGGCCCTTAATTCCAGAATGTTTATGTGTAGGCAAGCTTCCTTGCTTGACCACTTTCCCTGGAAGTTTCTTCCCTGTGTGACTGCTCCCCAGCCTCGGAGGCTTGCATCTGTGGTCACCAGGATCCAATCCTGAATCCCGAACCTGCGTCCCTCCAGAAGGTGAGAACTGTGCAGCCACCACAGAAGGGAGATTCTGGTCCTTGGAGATAGAATTACCTTCCGGTGCATGTCTAGGTGAGACCCGGACCACTGGTCCAACAGTTTCCACTGAAACACCCTGGCATGGAACCTGCCATACGGAATGGCCTCATAGGCCGCCACCATCTTCCCCAGCAACCGAGTGCATTGAAGAACTGACACCTTTGCTGGCTTCAGAATCTGTTATACCATGTTCTGTATTTCCAGAGCTTTTTCTTCTGGAAGAAAAACTCTCTGCAATTCTGTATCCAGAATCATACCCAGGAACGACAGCTGTGTCGTCGGATCCAACTGTGATTTTGGCAAATTTAGGAGCCAACCATGTTGTTGCAGAATCGTCAGTGAAAGGGCAACATTTTTCAGCAATTGCTCCTTGGACCTCGCCTTTATGAGGAGATCGTCCAAGTACGGGATAATTGTGATTCCCTGCCTGCGCAGGAGAACCATCATTTCCGCCATTACTTTGGTGAAAATCCTTGGAGCCATGGACAGACCAAACGGCAACGTCTGAAATTGGTAATGACAATCCTGCACAGCAAATCTCAGGTAAGCCTGATGTGGAGGATATATGGGGACATGCAAGTAGGCATCCTTTATGTCGACCGACACCATAAAATCCCCTTCTTCCAGACTGGAGATCACTGCTCGTAGAGATTCATGAATTTGAATTTTTTTAGAAAGAAATTGAGGGATTTTAGGTTCAGAATCAGTCTGACTGAGCAATCCGGCTTCGGGACCATGAACAGGCTCGATTAAAAGCCTTCCCCCTGTTGTGACGGGGGCACTGTGACAATTACTTGATTTTGACACAACTTTAGTATCGTAGCGCTTACTATCTCCCTCTCTAGAAGAGAAGATGGCAAGGCCGATTTGAAAAATCGGTGAGAGGGCACGTCTTGAAACTCTAACCTGTATCCTTGGGTTACTATTTCTACTATCCAAGGATCCAGGTCCGAGTGCACCCAGACCTGACTGAAGAGTTGGAGACGTGCCCCCACCGGTGCAGACACAGAGGAGCCCCAGCTTCATGCGGTGGATTTGGTAGAAGCCGGAGAGGACTTCTGCTCTTGGGAACTTGCCACAGCCTGTGACCTTTCTCCCCCTAGCAGCATGGAGGGAGGACCCACATCCTTTTTTGAATTTATTGGGCCGAAAGGACTGCATCTGATAGTGAGGCAATTTCTTCTGCTGTGCAGGAACATAAGGTAAAAAAAGAAGACTTACCCGCGGTAGCTGTAGACACCAGGTCTGTGACGCCGTCCCCAAACAAGACCCTACCGTTTAACGGTAGAGACTCCATCGCCTTCTTAGAGTCAGCGTCAGCATTCCATTGATGAATCCACAATGCTCTCCTTGCTGAGACTGCCATGGCATTGGCCCTTGATCCCAAAAGGCCAATATCCCTTACAGCTTCTTTTAAATATGCTGCAGTGTCCCTGATGTGACTCAGAGTCAAAAGCACACTATCCCTGTCCAGGGTATCTACCTCAGATGACAAGTTATCTGCCCACTTTTTAATAGCGCTACTCACCCATGCCGAAGCAATAGCAAGCCTGAGTAGCGACCCTGTGGTGACATAAATGAATTTTAGAGTATTTTCCTGCTTACGATCCGCAGGATCCTTTAGGGCTGCCGTGTCAGGGGACGGAAGCGCCACCTTTTTGGATAGACGCGATAAAGCTTTGTCTACCGTGGGGATTGACTCCCACCTTTCCCTGTCCCCAGAGGGGAACGGATATGCCACTGGAATCCTTTTGGGAAGCTGAATCTTCTTGTCAGGATTTTCCCAAGCCTTTTCAAAAAGTGCGTTCAGTTCATGAGAGGGAGGAAACGTTACCTTAGGTTTCTTTCCTTTAAACATACAGACCCTCGTATCAGTAACAGCAGGGTCCTCTGTTATATGCAACACTTCTTTTATTGCCACAATCATGTACTGAATGTTCTTAGCCAGTTTAGGATTTAATCTGGCATCACTATAGTCGACACTGGAATCAGAGTCCGTGTCGGTATCTGTATCATCTATCTGGGTAAATGCACGTATCTGTGACCCCGAAGGGGTCTGGGCTTGTGACAAAGCATCCTCCATGGATTTTCTCCATGTCTGGTTCTTAGACTCAGATTTATCAAATCTCTTAGTCAACTTAGTCACATTTGCGTTTAAAACACTCAACATATTCACCCAATCATCCGTCGGCAGTGCCGACACGGCCACTCTCACAGTGTTTTCTGTCCCCACTCCAGCCTCCTCCTGGGAAGAGCACTCAGCCTCAGACATGTTGACACACACGTACCGACACCCACAACCACACTGGGGCTATAGGAGACAGACCCACAACAAAGCCTGTAAGAGAGACACAGAGGGAGTTCTGCCAGCTCACACCCAGCACCTATCCCGGTACTGAAGCAAGTAAAAAGACTGCCCAGACCTGTTAGCGCTTTCTATATATATATAATTTAGCACCAAATCACTTGTGCCTCCCCCCCCCCCCCGTTTTGCACCCTTTTTCTTGTACAGCAGTGTGGAGGTCAGGGCCAGCGTCTCTGCAGCTTCTGTGGAGAGAAATTGGCGCTGGTCAGAGCTGTGTGGGCTAAGCCCCGCCCACTACATGATGCGCTTCAGTCCCGCTTAAATTAATCTTTATACTGGTGGGGGTCCCTTAAATAGTGCCTAGGCACTGTTATAACTTATGCCAGTGGCGTTTGTGGTGTTCATGCTGCCCAGGGCGCCCCCCCTGCGCCCTGCACCCTTCAGTGCCGAGTTATGTGTGGGAGCATGGCGCGAAACGCGCCCGCTGCGCGGCACCTCAAACGCCGTCTTCTGCCATCACTGAAGTCTTCTGATCGTCTCATACTCACCCGGCTTCTGTCTTCTGGCTCAGCTAGGCGTACCAAGTGATCGAAGACTCTGGAGCTAATGGTGTCCAGTAGCCTAAGAAGCAGCGCCCTTGAACTCAGAGAAGTAGGTCTGCTTCTCTCCCCTCAGTCCTACGATGAAGGGAGCCTGTTGCCAGCAGGTCTCCCTGAAAATAATAAACCTAATAAAAGTATTTTTCTGAGAAACTCTGGAGAGCTCCCCTAGTGTGCATCCAGTCCCACTGGGCACAGAATCTAACTGGAGTCTGGAGGAGGGGCATAGAGGGAGGAGCCAGTTCACACCCATTCAAAGTCTTGTAGTGTGCCCATGTCTCCTGCGGATCCCGTCTATACCCCATGGTTCTTGAAACATCCCCAGCATCCTCTAGGACGTATGAGAAAATGATCTGATGGGAGGCTAGGGGGTATATTTACTAAGGTCCCGATTTTGACCGAGATGCCGTTTTTTCATCAAAGTGTCATCTCTGTAATTTACTAAGCAAAAATCATGGCAGTGATGAGGGCATTCGTAATATTTTGGAAGTCCTAGGAAAAAAATCACGAATCAATACACCATCGGTCAAATACACCTGCAATTTGCTAGAAATCGGGAATTTACTAAAATGTGCAAAACACAAACACTGCCGACAATAGCCAAACACTGCCGTGATAAAATACAAATCGAGAAAAAGTGCTAAAAAAAAACAGACCTGCTTTTTTATCCCGTGTTTGTATAGGCATGCACGGATCCATGAGATCCGTGCATGTTTTTCAGTGGGAAAACCAGCACCGGGCTCCACTAGCTGGACAGATAATGCCACAGCCGGGGGTCACTTTTATACAGTGCCTTGCGGCCGTGGCATCAAATATCCAACTAGTCACCCCTGGCCGGGGTACCCTGGGGGAGTGGGGACCCCTTCAATCAAGGGGTCCACCCCCCAGCCACCCAAGGGCCAGGGGTGAAGCCCGAGGCTGTCCCCCCCATCCAATGGGCTGCGGATGGGGGGCTGATAGCCTTTGTGATAAGTGTTTGATATTGTTTTTAGTAGCAGTACTACAAGGCCCAGCAAGCCTCCCCCGCAAGCTGGTACTTGGAGAACCACAAGTACCAGCATGCGGCGGAAAAATGGGCCCGCTGGTACCTGTAGTACTACTACTAAAAAATACCCCAATAAAGACAATACACACACACCTTGAAAGTATAACTTTAATACATACATACACACCACCATATACACATACTTACCTTATGTTCACACGCAGGTCGGTCCTCTTCTCCAGTAGAATCCATGGTGTACCTGTAGAAAAAATTATACTCACATAATCCACTGTTTTCGGCTCCTCGGTAAATCCTTTTGTAATCCATGTACTTGAAAAAAATAAAAAAACGGATACCCGACCACGAACTGAAAGGGGACCCATGTTTTCACTAGAGATGAGCGGATTCGGTTTTACTCGGTTTTACTCGGTTCTCAAAACCGAATCTTATTGGCTCACGGATGTCACGTGTTTTGGATAGCCAATAAGATTCGGTTTTGAGAACCGAGTAAAACCGAGTAAAACCGAATCCGCTCATCTCTAGTTTTCACATGGGCCCCCCTTTCCCCCGAATGCCAGAAACCCCCTCTGACTGATAACTAAGTGGGTTTCTTCAGCCAATCAGGGAGCGCCACGTTGTGGCACCCTCCTGATCGGCTGTGTGCTCCTGTACTGTATGACAGGCGGCACACGGCAGTGTTACAATGTAGCGCCTATGCGCTCCATTGTAACCAATGGTGGGAACTTTCAGGTCAGCGGTGAGGTCACTTTCGGTCAACCGCTGACCTGAAAGTTCCCACCATTGGTTACAATGGAGCGCATAGGCGCTACATTGTAATACTGCCGTGTGCCGCCTGTCATACAGTACAGGAGCACACAGCCGATCAGGAGGGTGCCACAACGTGGCGCTCCCTGATTGGCTGAAGAAACCCACTTAGACATCAGTCAGAGTGGGTTTCTGGCATTCGGGGAAAGGGGGCCCATGTGAAAACATGGGTCCCCTTTCAGTTCGTGGTCGGGTATCCGTTTTTTTATTTTTTCAAGTATGTGGATTACAAAAGGATTTACAGAGGAGCCGAAAACACTGGATTATATGAGTATAATTTTTTCTACAGGTACACCATGGATTCTACTGGAGAAGAGGACCGACCTGCGTGGGAACATAAGGTAAGTATGTGTATATGGAGGTGTGGATGGATGTATTAAAGTTATACTTTCAAGGTGTGTGTGTATTGTCTTTATTGGGGTATTTTTTTAGTAGTAGTACTACAGGTACCAGCGGGCCCATTTTTCTGCCGCATGCTGTTACTTGTGGTTCTCCAAGTACCAGCTTGCGGGGGAGGCTTGCTGGGCCTTGTAGTACTGCTACTAAAAACAATATCAAACACTTATCACAAAGGCCATCAGCCCCCCATCCGCAGCCCATTGGATGGGGGGGCAGCCTCGGGCTTCACCCCTGGCCCTTGGGTGGCTGGGGGGGGGGGGGACTCCTTGATTGAAGGGGTCCCCACTCCCCCAGGGTACCCCGGCCAGGGGTGACTAGTTGGATTTTTGATGCCACGGCCGCAAGGCACTGTATAAAAGTGACCCCCGGCTGTGGCATTATCTGTCCAGCTAGTGGAGCCCGGTGCTGGTTTCAAAAATACGGGGGACCCCTACTCTTTTTGTCCCCCGTATTTTTGGAACCAGGACCAGGCGCAGAGCCCGATGCTGGTTGCTTAAATATGGGGGTACCCCTGTCCATTTTTTCCCCATATTTCTGCAACCAGGATCGGCTCAAAGAGCCCGAGGCTGGTTTGCCTTAGGAGGGGGGACCCCACGCAATTTTTTTTTAACATTTAAACTTTAATTTTTTTTTTAACAAAGTGCACAATGAAGCCCAGCACGGATCTCTCAGATCCGGCTGAGATTCATTGTATTAAAGTCGGCAGTGTTTTACAAGTCACTCACGTAAAACACTGTCAAAAAAACCGAATGACATCGACATCGGAAAAACCCGAAAATGCAGAATACGGCAGCCTAATAAATTAGTCGTAATCAATTCAAAAAGTTGCATATTTACACTTTCGATGTCATTCGTGATTGAACTTTGACCTCAAACGGGAAAACACGAATCTTAGTAAATTTACCACTATGTGTTTATTGGTTGCATCTATTTATTAGCTGTTGCTTCCAGCATTACCTGAGTGAGTATTTTCTCCCACTATCTGTCTCTTATTACCTACCTAACACTGTGGAAATGTGTCACCCATCTGCTCCCATCCTGATGTCTCATACTCTGCTGTGGTTTATACAGCCAGAGGCATGGGACATCATCTGCAGCTGTGTGCTATGTATTTTTAGCGCATGCACACTGTTGTGAGTATGTATTTTTTGTTCACCAAGAGAAACATAGTAGATCGGTGATTCCCAAACTTTCTTGAATCAGGGTGTCGTATCGAATCAGCATTTCTTTGTCATGGCAACTCTAGGCCACGAAGAAGAAATTCAGCAAAACTTCAAGTAAATTGCACTTACCTGTCATCCATGTGTTCAGTTATATGGTGGTGGACAGGGGTTGCATTTCTGTTTGTCCATACTATGATAGGCAAGACCAGTGCTTGGGGCTGCCAATCACACTAACCATAAATAATATATATATATATATATATATATATATATATCTTAGAGATGAGCGGGTTCGGTTTCTCTGAATCCGAACCCGCCCGAACTTCATGGTTTTTTTCACGGGTCCGAGCAGACTCGGATCCTCCCGCCTTGCTCGGTTAACCCGAGCGCGCCCGAACGTCATCATGACGCTGTCGGATTCTCGCGAGACTCGGATTCTATATAAGGAGCCGCGCGTCGCCGCCATTTTCACACGTGCATTGAGATTGATAGTGAGAGGACGTGGCTGGCGTCCTCTCCATTTAGATTATAAGAGAGAGAGATTTACTGGAGCTTAGGACTAGGAGGAGTACTGTAGAAGTGTAGAGAGTGCAGAGAGTTTACTAGTGAGTGACCACCAGACAGTGCAGTTTATTTAATATATCCGTTCTCTGCCTGAAAAAAGCGATACACACAGTGACTCAGTCACATACCATATCTGTGTGCACTGCTCAGGCTCAGCCCAGTGTGCTGCATCATCTATATATATTATATATCTGTCTGACTGCTCAGCTCACACAGCTTATAATTGTGGGGGAGACTGGGGAGCACTGCAGTGCCAGTTATAGGTTATAGCAGGAGCCAGGAGTACATAATATTATATAGTGAGTGACCACCAGACAGTGCAGTTTATTTAATATATCCGTTCTCTGCCTGAAAAAAGCGATACACACAGTGACTCAGTCACATACCATATCTGTGTGCACTGCTCAGGCTCAGCCCAGTGTGCTGCATCATCTATATATATTATATATCTGTCTGACTGCTCAGCTCACACAGCTTATAATTGTGGGGGAGACTGGGGAGCACTGCAGTGCCAGTTATAGGTTATAGCAGGAGCCAGGAGTACATAATATTATATTAAAATTAAACAGTGCACACTTTTGCTGCAGGAGTGCCACTGCCAGTGTGACTGACCAGTGACCTGACCACACTGACCACCAGTATAGTTAGTAGTATACTTATATTGTGATTGCCTGAAAAAGTTAAACACTCGTCGTGTGACTTCACTTGTGTGTTGTTGTTTTTTTTATTCTATAAAAATAAAACTCATTCTGCTGACAGACAGTGTCCAGCAGGTCCGTCATTATATAATATATAATATATACCTGTCCGGCTGCAGTAGTGATATATATATATTTTTTATATCATTTATCATCCAGTCGCAGCAGACACAGTACGGTAGTTCACGGCTGTGGCTACCTCTGTGTCTGCACTCGGCAGGCAGTCCGTCCATAATTGTATACCACCTAACCGTGTTTTTTTTTTCTTCTTTATACATACATACTACTACGACATCTCTTTATCAACCAGTCTATATTAGCAGCAGACACAGTACAGTACGGTAGTTCACGGCTGTGGCTACCTCTGTGTCTGCACTCGGCAGGCAGTCCGTCCATAATTGTATACCACCTAACCGTGGTTTTTTTTTCTTTCTTCTTTATACATACATAGTTACATAGACATCTCTTTATCAACCAGTCTATATTAGCAGCAGACACAGTACAGTACGGTAGTTCACGGCTGTGGCTACCTCTGTGTCTGCACTCGGCAGGCAGTCCGTCCATAATTGTATACCACCTAACCGTGGTTTTTTTTTCTTTCTTCTTTATACATACATAGTTACATAGACATCTCTTTATCAACCAGTCTATATTAGCAGCAGACACAGTACAGTACGGTAGTTCACGGCTGTGGCTACCTCTGTGTCTGCACTCGGCAGGCAGTCCGTCCATAATTGTATACCACCTAACCGTGGTTTTTTTTTCTTTCTTCTTTATACATACATAGTTACATAGACATCTCTTTATCAACCAGTCTATATTAGCAGCAGACACAGTACAGTACGGTAGTTCACGGCTGTGGCTACCTCTGTGTCTGCACTCGGCAGGCAGTCCGTCCATAATTGTATACCACCTAACCGTGGTTTTTTTTTCTTTCTTCTTTATACATACATAGTTACATAGACATCTCTTTATCAACCAGTCTATATTAGCAGCAGACACAGTACAGTACGGTAGTTCACGGCTGTGGCTACCTCTGTGTCTGCACTCGGCAGGCAGTCCGTCCATAATTGTATACCACCTAACCGTGGTTTTTTTTTCTTTCTTCTTTATACATACATAGTTACATAGACATCTCTTTATCAACCAGTCTATATTAGCAGCAGACACAGTACAGTACGGTAGTTCACGGCTGTGGCTACCTCTGTGTCTGCACTCGGCAGGCAGTCCGTCCATAATTGTATACCACCTAACCGTGGTTTTTTTTTCTTTCTTCTTTATACATACATACTACTACGACATCTCTTTATCAACCAGTCTATATTATTAGCAGCAGACACAGTACAGTACGGTAGTTCACGGCTGTGGCTACCTCTGTGTCTGCACTCGGCAGGCAGTCCGTCCATAATTGTATACCACCTAACCGTGGTTTTTTTTTCTTTCTTCTTTATACATACATAGTTACATAGACATCTCTTTATCAACCAGTCTATATTAGCAGCAGACACAGTACAGTACGGTAGTTCACGGCTGTGGCTACCTCTGTGTCTGCACTCGGCAGGCAGTCCATAATTGTATACTAGTATCCATCTCCATTGTTTACCTGAGGTGCCTTTTAGTTGTGCCTATTAAAATATGGAGAACAAAAATGTTGAGGTTCCAAAATTAGGGAAAGATCAAGATCCACTTCCACCTCGTGCTGAAGCTGCTGCCACTAGTCATGGCCGAGACGATGAAATGCCAGCAACGTTGTCTGCCAAGGCCGATGCCCAATGTCATAGTACAGAGCATGTCAAATCCAAAACACCAAATATCAGAAAAAAAAGGACTCCAAAACCTAAAATAAAATTGTCGGAGGAGAAGCGTAAACTTGCCAATATGCCATTTACGACACGGAGTGGCAAGGAACGGCTGAGGCCCTGGCCTATGTTCATGGCTAGTGGTTCAGCTTCACATGAGGATGGAAGCACTCAGCCTCTCGCTAGAAAAATGAAAAGACTCAAGCTGGCAAAAGCAGCACAGCAAATAACTGTGCATTCTTCGAAATCCCAAATCCACAAGGAGAGTCCAATTGTGTCGGTTGCGATGCATGACCTTCCCAACACTGGACGTGAAGAGCATGCGCCTTCCACCATTTGCACGCCCCCTGCAAGTGCTGGAAGGAGCACCCGCAGTCCAGTTCCTGATAGTCAGATTGAAGATGTCAGTGTTGAAGTACACCAGGATGAGGAGGATATGGGTGTTGCTGGCGCTGGGGAGGAAATTGACCAGGAGGATTCTGATGGTGAGGTGGTTTGTTTAAGTCAGGCACCCGGGGAGACACCTGTTGTCCGTGGGAGGAATATGGCCGTTGACATGCCAGGTGAAAATACCAAAAAAATCAGCTCTTCGGTGTGGAGGTATTTCACCAGAAATGCGGACAACAGGTGTCAAGCCGTGTGTTCCCTTTGTCAAGCTGTAATAAGTAGGGGTAAGGACGTTAACCACCTCGGAACATCCTCCCTTATACGTCACCTGCAGCGCATTCATAATAAGTCAGTGACAAGTTCAAAAACTTTGGGTGACAGCGGAAGCAGTCCACTGACCAGTAAATCCCTTCCTCTTGTAACCAAGCTCACGCAAACCACCCCACCAACTCCCTCAGTGTCAATTTCCTCCTTCCCCAGGAATGCCAATAGTCCTGCAGGCCATGTCACTGGCAATTCTGACGATTCCTCTCCTGCCTGGGATTCCTCCGATGCATCCTTGCGTGTAACGCCTACTGCTGCTGGCGCTGCTGTTGTTGCTGCTGGGAGTCGATGGTCATCCCAGAGGGGAAGTCGTAAGCCCACTTGTACTACTTCCAGTAAGCAATTGACTGTTCAACAGTCCTTTGCGAGGAAGATGAAATATCACAGCAGTCATCCTGCTGCAAAGCGGATAACTGAGGCCTTGACAACTATGTTGGTGTTAGACGTGCGTCCGGTATCCGCCGTTAGTTCACAGGGAACTAGACAATTTATTGAGGCAGTGTGCCCCCGTTACCAAATACCATCTAGGTTCCACTTCTCTAGGCAGGCGATACCGAGAATGTACACGGACGTCAGAAAAAGACTCACCAGTGTCCTAAAAAATGCAGTTGTACCCAATGTCCACTTAACCACGGACATGTGGACAAGTGGAGCAGGGCAGGGTCAGGACTATATGACTGTGACAGCCCACTGGGTAGATGTATGGACTCCCGCCGCAAGAACAGCAGCGGCGGCACCAGTAGCAGCATCTCGCAAACGCCAACTCTTTCCTAGGCAGGCTACGCTTTGTATCACCGCTTTCCAGAATACGCACACAGCTGAAAACCTCTTACGGCAACTGAGGAAGATCATCGCGGAATGGCTTACCCCAATTGGACTCTCCTGTGGATTTGTGGCATCGGACAACGCCAGCAATATTGTGTGTGCATTAAATATGGGCAAATTCCAGCACGTCCCATGTTTTGCACATACCTTGAATTTGGTGGTGCAGAATTTTTTAAAAAACGACAGGGGCGTGCAAGAGATGCTGTCGGTGGCCAGAAGAATTGCGGGACACTTTCGGCGTACAGGCACCACGTATAGAAGACTGGAGCACCACCAAAAACTACTGAACCTGCCCTGCCATCATCTGAAGCAAGAAGTGGTAACGAGGTGGAATTCAACCCTCTATATGCTTCAGAGGTTGGAGGAGCAGCAAAAGGCCATTCAAGCCTATACAATTGAGCACGATATAGTAGGTGGAATGCACCTGTCTCAAGCGCAGTGGAGAATGATTTCAACGTTGTGCAAGGTTCTGATGCCCTTTGAACTTGCCACACGTGAAGTCAGTTCAGACACTGCCAGCCTGAGTCAGGTCATTCCCCTCATCAGGCTTTTGCAGAAGAAGCTGGAGACATTGAAGGAGGAGCTAACACGGAGCGATTCCGCTAGGCATGTGGGACTTGTGGATGGAGCCCTTAATTCGCTTAACAAGGATTCACGGGTGGTCAATCTGTTGAAATCAGAGCACTACATTTTGGCCACCGTGCTCGATCCTAGATTTAAAGCCTACCTTGGATCTCTCTTTCCGGCAGACACAAGTCTGCTGGGGTTGAAAGACCTGCTGGTGACAAAATTGTCAAGTCAAGCGGAACGCGACCTGTCAACATCTCCTCCTTCACATTCTCCCGCAACTGGGGGTGCGAGGAAAAGGCTCAGAATTCCGAGCCCACCCGCTGGCGGTGATGCAGGGCAGTCTGGAGCGACTGCTGATGCTGACATCTGGTCCGGACTGAAGGACCTGACAACGATTACGGACATGTCGTCTACTGTCACTGCATATGATTCTCTCAACATTGATAGAATGGTGGAGGATTATATGAGTGACCGCATCCAAGTAGGCACGTCACACAGTCCGTACTTATACTGGCAGGAAAAAGAGGCAATTTGGAGGCCCTTGCACAAACTGGCTTTATTCTACCTAAGTTGCCCTCCCACAAGTGTGTACTCCGAAAGAGTGTTTAGTGCCGCCGCTCACCTTGTCAGCAATCGGCGTACGAGGTTACATCCAGAAAATGTGGAGAAGATGATGTTCATTAAAATGAATTATAATCAATTCCTCCGCGGAGACATTGACCAGCAGCAATTGCCTCCACAAAGTACACAGGGAGCTGAGATGGTGGATTCCAGTGGGGACGAATTGATAATCTGTGAGGAGGGGGATGTACACGGTGATATATCGGAGGGTGATGATGAGGTGGACATCTTGCCTCTGTAGAGCCAGTTTGTGCAAGGAGAGATTAATTGCTTCTTTTTTGGGGGGGGTCCAAACCAACCCGTCATATCAGTCACAGTCGTGTGGCAGACCCTGTCACTGAAATGATGGGTTGGTTAAAGTGTGCATGTCCTGTTTTGTTTATACAACATAAGGGTGGGTGGGAGGGCCCAAGGACAATTCCATCTTGCACCTCTTTTTTCTTTTCTTTTTCTTTGCATCATGTGCTGATTGGGGAGGGTTTTTTGGAAGGGACATCCTGCGTGACACTGCAGTGCCACTCCTAAATGGGCCCGGTGTTTGTGTCGGCCACTAGGGTCGCTAATCTTACTCACACAGTCAGCTACCTCATTGCGCCTCTTTTTTTCTTTGCGTCATGTGCTGTTTGGGGAGGGTTTTTTGGAAGGGACATCCTGCGTGACACTGCAGTGCCACTCCTAGATGGGCCCGGTGTTTGTGTCGGCCACTAGGGTCGCTAATCTTACTCACACAGCTACCTCATTGCGCCTCTTTTTTTCTTTGCGTCATGTGCTGTTTGGGGAGGGTTTTTTGGAAGGGACATCCTGCGTGACACTGCAGTGCCACTCCTAGATGGGCCCGGTGTTTGTGTCGGCCACTAGGGTCGCTAATCTTACTCACACAGCTACCTCATTGCGCCTCTTTTTTTCTTTGCGTCATGTGCTGTTTGGGGAGGGTTTTTTGGAAGGGACATCCTGCGTGACACTGCAGTGCCACTCCTAGATGGGCCCGGTGTTTGTGTCGGCCACTAGGGTCGCTTATCTTACTCACACAGCGACCTCGGTGCAAATTTTAGGACTAAAAATAATATTGTGAGGTGTGAGGTATTCAGAATAGACTGAAAATGAGTGTAAATTATGGTTTTTGAGGTTAATAATACTTTGGGATCAAAATGACCCCCAAATTCTATGATTTAAGCTGTTTTTTAGTGTTTTTTGAAAAAAACACCCGAATCCAAAACACACCCGAATCCGACAAAAAAAATTCGGTGAGGTTTTGCCAAAACGCGTTCGAACCCAAAACACGGCCGCGGAACCGAACCCAAAACCAAAACACAAAACCCGAAAAATTTCAGGCGCTCATCTCTAATATATATATACACACACACACACACACATATACACACACACACACATTTATTTATGGAGGTATCAATCTGCACTCACATCTTTAAATTGCAGCTTGTGGGGGTGCATTCCAGCCGGGAATCAAGCAGGAGATCCAGCATAAATAGCACAGAAAAAGGGGGCACTCATCAACCATATAGGAAACTTGTTCTTCAATAATTAAATCAGCCAAGTAGTCAGTCGATGTTTCAGTCCTCTGGGGGTCCTTTGTGAAGACAGCAGTAAATCACCACAGACAGCAGCAACAATACTCATGGTGCTGTATGTGGTGATTTACTGGTGTACCGGCTGACTTTTCTTTAAGGGGCAATCTCTTACAAGGCATGGTTTTGCTTTGTAAGTGATTTCCTCTTTAAAAAACATCCAAGTCTGTCCGGCATCCGCACGACTGCCGAACTCAGGCGGCATTACATCTGCCTATTGTGATTATTATTATTCTCAAGTCCCTCTTAACTTTATACACTAGTCCATAACTGGCAAGATTATATAGAATATCAGAAATTTGGATATTACTCTAGAATGGTGTATATGTATTCTTTTAACAGTCTTTTAGGTAATCAAAGCTGTGATATCCTATCTTTACTGAGCACAGTGAAAACCCCCATTATCCTCTTCAGAGAATCTTTGTCACACTGTAGGTTCTCATTTAGACTAGTGGTTCAAGTAGAAATATTTTCTTAGTGGTACTGAGTGTACAAAAAAATGGGTGTGGTCATGTGTCATGAGGGGGCACGGACACATGACACTAGGGGGAGTGGCTACATTACACTAGGGGTGTGGCCACACAGCAGAGTCCCTTTTCTTTGCACTCTGGAGGCAAGGCTAGAAATATATAGTACTACCTCCAGTATAATAGAAATATATAGTAATGCCTCCAGTATAATAGAAATATATAGTAATAACCCCAGTATAATCAAAATATACTGTAAAGCCCCCCGTATAATAGAAATATATTGCAATGCCCCAATTTAAAAAAATTACATAGTAATGCCCCCATTATAACAGGAATATATACCCCAGTATCATAGAAATATATAGTAGTGTCCCACATTACAATATTAATATATAGTAATGACCCATAATAATAAACATAATGTATATAGTAGTGTCCCACATTACAATAGAGATATATAGTATGTCCCACATTACAATAGAAATATATAGTAATGTCCCATAACAATAGAAATAAATATTAGTATCCCACATTACAATAGAAATACATAGTAATGCCCCATAATAATAGAAATATATAGTAGTGTCCACATTACAATAGAAGTATATAGTAATGCCCCCATTATATCAGGAATATATACTGTAGTAGTGCTCCCGGTATAATAAAAATATATAGTAGTGTCCATATTATATTGAAAAATTAATTACCCCACACAGTGAAGCCAAAGACATGCCCAGCAGCCCAGCTTGTGAAGGACAAAAGCCGCTCAGTGCCGATGCATTACTTGAGCCGAGTGAAGGGAAACAGCTGTACACTGCGGGAAAAGGCACCCAGACCAGTGCCCAGGATCCTCTCTTCGTGCCAGAGGCGGCCGACAGGAGAGGAAGCGTGATGTGATCTCATGACGTCACGGTCACACTCCCTGTAGCCCTGACAAAGTGGGAGGCGCAGTCATGCTGCTGAACACCATGGTCTTATCGCTTAACAGCTTAATATAATTGCTTTAATGGCAGTCGCAGGTGCAAAGTGTGCAGTGGGTGGTACTGCATAGCTGCTGCCAAATTCTTAAGGGTACTCCATACCCGAGTGTACCTGCATATTTGCACCACTGCTCTTAACTCACCTGGCGCTGCCAATTCATTGAAAGGTATGTTTCCACAGTCCAGTCATCTCATGATGTTCCTGCTTTTTCATCTTCAGTATGATGTTCCTGCTGCATGGATGCAGCCATCTTGCCTGAGGTCAGCTGACACTAATGTAGTCAGTCACAGAGACCTTACTACTCACATGACTGCCCTATATAAAACATTCCCAGCCACCTGTATTTTGCAATTTCAACGTATAATCTTGGAATACACTTGTTCCTGTCTCTTGCACAGCAGCTATGACTACTGACTCCCACTTCAGACTATACTGTACTTTCCATGGGATGCAGTCAGGTACCCATAAGTGGAATCCCAATGATCAGAATCCTGACGTTAAGTACTGGGTTAAGGGTTATGCTCTAGGGGTGGGTTGGGCTGAATGGGGTGGGGGTAGGATTAAGCTGTGGGAGGGGACGTTATGGTTAAACTGTGGGAGGGGTGGGTTAGTGGTAGGGTTAAAACCTTACTGGGATCTGTTAGCATTCTTAGGGGGGAATTCAATTATTTGAAAAGTCGGTTGGGTGTCTGTTTTTTCCTGTCTATTAGATAGGAAAAAACTGACATCCAACTGACTTTTCAAACAATTGAATACTCCCCTTAGCGTGAGGACTCTGCTGTTGGGATTCTGTCAAATCGGGATACAGACTGTCTGTATTCCGATACCATCCCCATTCCACTGTATCATCTGGCCTATACTCTCTAGCTCAGCAGTGTGTCCCATCATCAGTTACTGACTGTTGCCTGTCCTGTGCACACTCCACCGTGCACATTAAGTGCAATTACTTTTCTGGCTACCAGCTTCCTGTATTTCTCATTGTGCTGAGTGCTTCCAGCTAGACCTGAAATATCTGTTACTTTGTTACAGGGCTGCCATCAGAAATTGCAGGACCTGAAACTGAAAATAGGCATGACCAAACATCCCCCCCCCCTTCTTTTAAGAGAGGTGAGGATAATGTGAGTGGAACTACAGCAGGGGTAAGGCATCAAATGGTTGTGTAAATCAATTTAAAAAAAGTTGATGCAGGAAAGGGAGTGCTGGGCCTGGGACGCACAGCGCAGGGAGGGCTGTACCTGGGACGCACAGTGCAGGGAGGGCTGTACCTGGGACGCACAGCGCTGGGAGGGCTGTACCTGGGATGCAGAGGGCAGGGAGGGCTGTACCTGGGGGACACAGGGCAAGGAGGGCTGGACCTATTATCGGCACAGGGATGGCTAGACATGATGTGGGGGTGTCACAACACAGGAAGGCTGGTCCTTAATGAGGGTTCACAGGGCAAAGAAGGCTGGACCTATGGGGGCAAAGGACAGGAAAGGCTGGACTTTGGGGGGTGGGGCAAAGGACAGGGAAGGCTGGACTGGGGGCACAGGGTAGGAAATGCTGAACCTTGGGGGTGGCACAATGTAAGGAATGTCGGACCTTGGCAGGGTGGTGAAATGCATCCACTGATGCACACACCTGGGACAGGAGGATCGGCTAATAATGCTGCATATGTTGACTCCAAGGACCCCCTGTTTACCAGGAACACCAAGCTGACTGGTTTTAAATTGAGTACTGCAGCCAGCTATAAAAAGAAAGACAGCAGCCATTGGTGGCATTTTGAATTTGGCATCGGCTGCAGGCCAATCATTGCTTGTGGACCCGATTGGTTCTTGCTGATGCGGTCTCTCTCCATGGCTGGCAGAAACTGGTTTACATTAACAAATGTCCCTGACTAGTGACTACTAGAACTGAGATCATAATTATTTGACACATGGTAGAAGTGTATTTGATTTTTTTGAAATTACCATTTAATTCTATTATCAATTCATGTATCTAAATAATATCAGCAACTCGTAACTTTTGTAATAGCATTAAAAAAATATTATTATTTTTCAAACAAAAGTATAATATCACAGGATTATACACCACTTTGTGTCTCAGCTCCTGCTGTGGGGAGGGGGTACAGGTTACTGGGGACTGCAATACCCACTACACCTCCCTCTTCCTCCAATCCCCCCCAGAAATAACACACAGCGCAGCGCCCGCTCCAAGGGGGTCATTCTGACCTGATCGCTCACTGCAGTTTATCGCAGCGATCAGGTCAGAACTGCGCAATCGCCAGCGCATGGCTGACACCCGACGGCTGTCATTGCCTAGCGATCGTCGCTGCCTGATTGACAGGCAGAGGCGGTCGCTGGGTGGGAGGGGGCGGCATGGCATTTGGCCGCCGTTTTGTGGGCACGGTCCGACCAACGCAGGCGTGGCCGGACCGTGCGGGAGGCGGGCCACAGTGACTGCGTGACATCACACGCAGCCGCTGCGAGCAGGGCAGCGATAAGTAGCTCCCAGCCAGCGCACAAAAGCTGCACTGGCCGGGAGCTACTCCTGAAGTACAAAAGCATCGCCACTGTGCGATGCTTTTGTACTTCAGTGACGGGGAAGGGACTGACATGCGGGGCGGGCTAGCCCTGTGCTGGGCCTCCCTCCACATGTCAGTGTGGATGATCGTAGCTGTGCTAAATTTAGCACAGCTACAATCAACTCGGAATGACCCCCCAAGTCCTCACACCATGCACAGGCTGCTTCCCTGTTCCTGCCTTGTCCTTTGCACACAGTCCCCGCATTGCCCAGCGACAGTAACACAGGGCTCTCAGGCTTTGTCTTGGGCAGAATATGATCACAGCATTGGAGTTGGACTGAGGTATTCCAGTGCTGGTACAGTTCTAATGTGAACCATTGTGTGACATACATGACACAGGCAGAGAGGGGAGGATAACCTGTGATGTGCCCTGCCACTGCCATCTTCCTCACTCCACCACCTTTTGAGAACATCATTGTCCATCGCAACAGCAGTGAGAGAAGTAATGGTAAATCAAGAAGTTTCATCAGCAGCTGCTGGACCATGATCTACTGCCGTTCCCCTGCATGTACGTACCTGGTACTCCAGTCTCTGCAGTCCAGTGAAGTGCAGTGGGGTGAGGCAGGTGAGGCAGAGCCTTTCCAGTCATACTAACGTATAAGCCAGAGTTTTGACTGTATACATTAAGTGTCAAAACTCTGAAGTAAAAAGTCTATGGCAGGTGCCTACCTTTTCCGCACATTTCTGATTAATACCAAATTTCCAGCAGTATATACTACCGCATCTTTGTATAATACCCACATGATGCCTTAGGCTCATACAGTATATATGGTGCCTTATAAATGATAGCATCTGTAATAAATACAGGAATTGTTCTTGCGCAATATATTTTTTTTGCTTTCACGATCTGGACCACATTATCCCCTTCTCTGAAGGTAACACTTTGGCTGCAACCCATTAGCCAAGTGGTTCCCAAACTTTTTTGAACCACGGTGCCCTAGAGTATCAGAATTTTTTTCACAGACCCCAGCCCAAAAGTTTCTTATTCAGAAATTCAGTAAAACAATATTAAATTAAGTAAATTGTGTTTATATGTCATTCTTAGGTTTAATCATGTGGTGAGGAACAGGATTTGCTTTTATTTGTCCACTTATATTATGATTGGAAGCCACAAGCACTGGTTTTGTCTATTCCATTGACTGTAAATAATTTTAATTGGTCCTGGACCACCAACCCAGGGCACCGCTGCAACTGCAAGTACCCCAAGGAATCCCAGGGTGCCACTGCACACAGTTTGAGAGCCACTGCATTAGCCATTGAAAATTAAGGAAAAAGTCACTTATCCATCCCTCTTATGTAATGGCATTGTAACATCCTGCTCCAAGCAGCAGTAAATACTGTACATGCTAGTCTCAGTAAGAGACATTGGTATATTAGGCACTGTAGTGCTGCTATACAGTATAATGTACTGTACTAAAACATACATGAATTACTTATTCCCACCATAATCATGTATTAGCAAATGCAGATATCTGTACCTGTTATAGAAATGAACACTCAGTGTAGCAAATTAACGAGACCACCATTTACAATTGGTCAAAATGTGCATTAAAAACTGCACATTTATTTCAGATATATACAACAGCATGAGTCTAATAGACACATACTTCTGTTATTGTAATTAACGTCATTAATTTCTATGGTGTTGTCCAACCTTCTTGCAATACTGTATGTAAAGTTAGCTGTGTACCAAAGTTAAACTCTTTGCATTGCTATTTCTGATACAGTATGTGACTACTTTATATTAAAACATTAATTTGAAAATATTTTGTAATTTATGCAATATTGTGATATTGGGGCTCTCCGCATAATATAGTTCAAACTGTACAGACGATAGAAGGAAAAGTATTATGTTTGGGGCACTCCCCAAACATAATTATTATGCTATTATATTATTAGGTCCATCGCATACTGTATATTGGAAATAGTTAATTTTGGTACAAACTGTTGTATGTGTGAGTAACAGTATTCAAATAGAACTGATTGAAATAATGAAGCAAATATATCAGTAATCTCAAAAAAATAGATTCACCAATTATGATTTTTTTCCCTGATTTAAAGATTCCCAATCCACTCATAAATTACCGATAATTTTCTGTGCTATGCAGAGGTTAGATCTGCACATCAGGAAAAGGCCCATTTAAAAAAAGGAGATTTATGGTAGACTTACCATAGTAAAATCTCTTTCTGCGAGGTACACAGGGAATAACATTGGGGTGTAGAGTTGGATCTTGATCCGAGGCACCAACAGGCTAAAACTTTGACTGTTCTCAGGATGCATTGCACCGCCTCCTCTATAACCCCGCCTCCAGGCACTGGAGCTCAGTTTCGTTAACTAGTCCAATGCAGTAGCAGGTAAAAGAGATGGTAGATGTTAGTCACATAGAACTTTATTCTCACGACAGGAGAAGTAACTAGCGGCTAATGCCATACAAACCCAAAGAAGTTAAGTGCATCAGGGTGGGCGCCCTGTGAAATCCAGTGTTCCATGCAGAAAGAGATTTAAGTATGGTAAGTCTACCATAAATCTCAGTTTCTGCAGCGGGGTACACTGGTATTCCACAGGATATAACATTGAGGATGTCCTAAAGCAGTTCCTCATTGGAGGGGATGTACTGTAGCGGGTACAAGAACCCGGTGTCCAAAGAAAGCATCCTGGGAGGCGGAAGTATCAAAGGCATATAACCTGATGAATGTGTTCACTGAGGACCAGGTAGCTGCTTTGCACAATTGTTCAGCGGATGCGCCACGGCGGGACGGCCAAGAAGGTCCAACAGACCGAGTATAATGGGCTTTGATAGCAGCAGGAGCTGGGAGACTAGCCTGCGCATATAGGCTTGTGCAATCACCATTCTAATCCATCTGGCCAAGGTCTGCTTATTCGCAGGCCAGCCACGTTGTGAAAACCAAAAAGTACAAAAAGGGTATCTGACCTTCTGAGGGAGGCAGTCCTCTCTACGTAAATATGGAGAGCCCGTACCACATCCAAAAACCGCTTTTTGCAGGACATACCAGAAGAGATAAAGGCTGGAACCACAATCTCTTGATTAAGATGAAAAGATGATGCCACCTTAGGTAGATAACCAGGGCGAGTTCGAAGAACTTCCCGGTCACAGTGAAAAATCAGAAAGGGTGGATGACAAGACAAAGCACCAAAGTCCGACACCCTCCTAGCAGAGGCAATAGCCGATAAAAACACGAGCTTAAGTGTAAGACATTTAAGATCCACAGACTCAAGAGGTTCGAATGGAGACTCTTCCAGGGCATTTAAGACAACAGACAGATCCCATGGAGCCACTGGAGGGACATAGGAAGTTTTAAGGATTCAGCCTCCCTGAGTGAATGCTTGATCGTCAGGAATAGATGCAATTTTCCTTTGAAACCATACAGACAAGGCAGATATATGAACCTTGAGGGAGGCTAGAAGAAGGCCTAAGTCCAGGCCCTGTTGCAGAAAAGCCAAAAGTCTGGATGTTTTGAAAGTATATGCATCATGATTCTTACCAGCACACCAGGTTAAGTAAAAATTCCAGACCCTATGATAAATCCATGCAGTAGCCGGCCTACGGGCTTTTAACATAGTTTGAATAACCACCTCAGAGAATCCCTTGGCCCTCAGGAGTGAAGCTTCAAGAGCCACACCGTCAAAGCCAGTCTGGCCAGGTCCAGATAGACACAAGGGCCCTGAGTGAGGAGGTCTGGGCATTGAGAAAGTAGAAGAGGACACTCTATAGAGACACCCTGCAGGTCTGAGAACCAATGCCATTTGGGCCACGTTGGAGCGACTAGCAGTAGTATTCCTCTTTCTTGCTTGAACTTCCGCAGTACCCTGGGCAGGAGTGACACTGGAGGGGACATGTATGGTAGCCGAAAGTCCCATGGAATTGCCAGTGCATCCACGAACGCTGCTTGAGGATCCCTTGTCCTTGATTGTGTCGAGACGCCATCAGGTCTACATCTGGTAGGCCCCCCTTGTCCACCTGGAGTTAAAAGACTTCTGGATGAAGACTAAACTCTCTGGCGTAAATATTCTGATGACTGAGGAAACCCGCTTCCCAGTTGAGGACTCCAGGAATGAACACTGCTGATATTGCTGGCAGATGGCATTCCACCCAAGGGAGGATCTTTGATACTTCCAGCATTGACATGCAACTTTGAGTGCCGCCTTGATGATTTATGTACGCCACCATGGTGGTATTGTCTGGCTGTACTGGAACAGGCCTGTTCTGTACTAGAGGCAGTGCCAGTGTCAATGCACTGAACACTGCCCGTAATTCCAGAATGTTTATCGGGAGGAGAGATTCCTCCCTGGTCCACTGACCCTGGAGAGAGTGTTACTCCAACCCCGCAGACTGGCGTCCATTGTCAGGAGGACTCAGTTGGAGATCCAGAAGGGATGGCCCATGCTCAACTGTTGGTCCTGTAGCCACCAGCTCAGTGATAGATGAACCTCCGGAGTCAAGAAGATAATTTGAGGCCTGATCCGATGTTGCAGGACATCCAACTTGGAAAGGATTAACCTCTGCAGAGGGCGGGAATGAAAGTGAGTGTACTCTACCATGTCGAAAGCAGACACCATGAGGCCTAGTACTTGCATCGCTGAGTGTATCGACACTCTTGGGCAAGAGAGGAAACATCTGATCCTGTCCTGAACCTTAAGGACTTTTTCTGGAGACAAAAACAATCGTTGGTTGTGTGTGTCCAGTAGTGCCCCCAGGTGCACCATGCTCCGAGCAGGGACCAGCGAGGACTTTTTCCTATTGATGAGCCACCTGTGGGCTTGTAGGAATTGGACCATCAGTTCCAGATGACAGGGGAGAACCTCTTGGGAGTTTGCCAGGATCAGCAAGTCGTCCAGATATAGCAGGATCCTGATTCCCCAATGGCGGAGAAGAGCCGTCATCATGGCCATGACCTTGGTGAAGATCCGAGGGGCTGTAGCCAATCCAAAAGGCAGTGCCTGGAATTGATAATGTAGGTTGCTAATAGCAAACCACAGATATTGCTGATGCAACATAGCAATAGTTATGTGTAGGTAAGCATCCTGTATGTCCAGGGATACCACATAGTCTTCGGGTTCCATGGCCAGCGCTATAGAGTGCAGAGTTTCCATATGGAATTTGGATACTCTCACAAACTTGTTCAAGGATTTGAGGTTGAGTATAGGCCGAAAGGACCCATCAGGCTTCGGAACTAGAAACAGAGTCGAATAGTATCCCCTGCCTTTCTGATAGAGGTACTGGCACTATCACTCCTGTATCCAGGAGGGATTGTACAACCAAGTGTAGAGCTTGCGCTTATAATGGATCTGCAGGGATAACCGATATGCAAAATTGGCGAGGAATACGTCTCTTTAAAGAGATTGCGTACCTGTGAGAGACAACTTCTCGCACCCAGGCGTCCGAAGTGGTTATTAACTAGGCCTGGGCGAACTGCAGAAGCCCGCCCCGTCATGCAGCAGGCTCGTCTTGTTTGGAAGCAGGCTGACGGGTGGCCTAGGATTGTTTAGATTTAGGCTTAGTGGTTTTGGAAGCACGAGCCTGTCGCCTGACCCTTTGCTTTTCCTGGAGGTTAAAAGGAACGAAAAGTAGCCTTCGCAGCGGAAGGATTAGTATTTGGGAGACACGCAGTCTTGGCAGTAGCCAAGTCAGTTACAATCTTTTTCAGATCTTCCCCAAATAGGATGTCTCCCATAAAAGGGAGCACCTCCAAGGTCTTTTTGGAGTCCAGGTCCACCTTCCAGGACCTCAACCACATAATTCGACGAGCCAGGATGGGCGTAGTAGATGCCTTGGCCGCCATTACACCTGCATCAGAGGCCGCCTCCTGAATATAGTGGGAGGCTGTGGTAATATAAGACAGATGAGCTAGCATCTTTTAGACAGAGAAAATGTATTTCCTGGCGATGACCAGGATTCCTGACGTATGTCAATGAAGTGGTCAGAATGTAGTAAGACTACCTTAGCAACCTTCTGATGTTTGAACTTAACAGGTTTCTTAGACGCAGTAATAGGCTCAATGTCATCTATTTGAATAATTAACTTAATAGCCTCCACCAGGTCAGGAACATCAACCTGGGTTGTAGATTCCTCATCAGAAGCAGCTGTATCAATGTCTGATGGATCAGTATATTCCCCATCCTCATCAGAAGAATTATCTGAAATATTAGTGGATTGTGAGGAATAAATTGCCCTTTTAGATGACCCCTTGGCCCCAGAGGGGTCTGGGGTAGACTTTTGTCTAACCAAGGATTGATTTAATTGTTGTAACTCGGTAGACAGAGTATCCGCCCAGGGTGCATTAACTACAGGGACAATATGTGGCTGCAATGGCACAGGAGGTCCCAAAGGGGGTGCAAGACGTGTCATAGCATACTTGAGAATGCTGCCCAAGGTGGGTCTTGATTGGCCACAGGTACCGCAGGTAGACTGGGTGTATGACATTCAGCGCCTGGACCAGCAGCTAAAACTTCCCCCTCAGGTAAAGCCCTGACACCAGTACTGCAGGATGCAGAAGCGTCCATGGATTTCCCGCCCTGTGTAGCAGTCATTATAGGGAAAGTAGCCGTAGGGTGTAATGGTACAATATAGCCAGACAAACACAATATCTGCAAAAACCACCTATGTTATGTGACAGTGAACACAGGACACAAAACTGAGGATTTAAGTGATATGAGGTGACTGAAACACACAGTAAAATACCAAACTGTATATTCTGTGTAACATACATATATATATATATATATATATATATATACACGTGTGTGTGTGTGTGTGTGTGTGTGTGTGTGTGTGTGTGTGTGTGTGTGTGTGACAATAGATGAACTGGTGCCTGGAGATCGTATCAACACCCAATATTATGGAGAACACCTTAGTTGGTTTCACACTTTACAAGTTAAAACATAATAGTAACAAGTTCCATCATAAAATTTATTATAAAAACACAATGACAAATTCAATGTCAATAATTATACAAAGAAGGGGTGGTATATTGCTCCACACTTAATACACTTCAGCTTTAGATGTCGAGGACAAATGTAGGTGAATCTCTACAGTCTCCTCTTTCTCCTGTAAATTCGGAGGTAACCTCAAAACAAGAATAACCCAACACGTTTCGTCTTGTTACAAGACTTCATCACGGGTACATCTACAAACATAGGAGAACCCATCAAAATTTTATATACATACAGCTTCTCATAATCTACATTTTAAAGGTCATAAAAAGGAACATACACTATCACAAAAAAAGGAACATGCAAGACACTGCATAGCAGAGCAATAGTGGAAGAAAGAAGAACAGAAATGTATCAAGAGTCGTCATAATTACATCATAGGACATACCTCAACTGAATGGTAAGTATTGTCAAATGAACGGATATAACAACCCAACAAAATTATCAGAAATGCTTGAAGAAAGACCCCTTCTATCATAGGGACTTTCTGTTGGACAGTCCGTCAAGCCTAATTAGAAAATATACATTTAATTTTATTTTTGACTCTGACTGTATAGTGTAAACACTTTGTGGGTATCAATTTGTTATAACGAGGTGTTACAACACATACCTCATAAACCGACTACTTGAATAAAAAATCCAGGTACTCTGGTAGAGAAGAGATTCACTTAGGTGAGGAATTCTCTGTAATTTAATAAACACCAATTACGGCAGAGTTTCACCAATTCGTATTGAGATACATGGCCGTCCAGAAATAGACCATCAGCCAAACATGGATTTTCACGTTCACGTTACCAAGGATTCCTATTCTCAATCACTGATGACATTACACAAACACTGCCACAAAAGGATGGACTTCGTACAGAAATAGAACTTTAAAATAGACACTTTTTGGCTGGCATGTTTGGAGAATCATGCATGGAGCAGTGAGATCCGTGCATGATTCTCTGTGTAAAAGTGTAGTAAAGAGTTAAAATATTGTAAACAAATTGTGTGAGGTTCCCCCCTTTTAAGCATAACCAGCCCCACAATCTTTGAGCCTGTTCTGATTCTAAAAGTACCGGGGAAGGACACTGAGTTCCCCCAGTATTTTAGGACCCAGCATTGGGCTCTTGGACTGGTCCTGTTTCCAAAAATATGAGGGAAAAAGGATGTAGGGGGTCCCCTGTATTTTTTAAACATGCCATAGCTGTGGGACACATTTAAACCGGTCCCTTACAGGCTCAACTAGTCAGCCTTGGCTGGGGTTTCCTGTGGGAGTAGAGACCCCCCAATGAAGGAGCCCCCCTCCAGGGCTACCTAGGGCCAGGTCTGAAGCCCGGGGCTATGCCCAGCATCCCTTAGTAGTGGATGCTGAGTTCATAGTCCATCAGCTGTGTAAAAATAAGAATTAAAATGGTATTTTACAGTGGAACTACAGGTCTCAGCAAGCCTCCCCTGCATGCTGGTAGTTGGAGAACCATAAGTACCAGCATGCAGGGCATTAAAGGGCCCACTGGTACCTGTAGTTATACTGTAAAATAAAAATGACAATAAAGACAACACTCACACACCTTGACAGTAAAGCTTTAATAAAACATACTTACACAGTCACATACTTAAATACTATCCCACGTAGTGCTTCAGTTCCCTTGTCCTGTAAGGTACCTGTAAAATAAATGAAAAAATATCCCCTTAAATCCAGTGTAGATCTGGCCTCTTTGGTCCATGTAAGCATCCAGGGGTTAAAAACAAACCGAACAATCCGATCCAAGTGGATGTAAATCAATCCATGTGTACACACATAGATTGAGTTTCTCTGAATTGCGGGCCTCCATGTGACATCTGTCACTTGGCAACCCACCAGCCAAACGGAGTGCCACGTGACTGAGCATAACAGGGCTGTCACTCAAGTGGAGCCCATTCTCTTCAATGGGGAAAAATTCCCCGTAGAAGAGAATGGGTGGGAATCAGCAGTCTGCGGTAAACCACAAGGTTAATTGAAGTCACTTATGTGGGGTAGATTTACCGAAGCTTGTAAAAATGAAAAGTGGTGGTGTTGCCCATAGCAACCAATCAGATTCTAGCTATCATTTCTCTATTGCATCCTAGATCATGATAGACAGAATCTATGAGTAACCTCACCACTTTTTTTTTTGCTAGCTTTTGTCAATCTTCCACAAAGTATCTGTCAGCAGTATGTAACAATGTTGCAAAAAAGTATCCTTCAACATTTTTTAGTGCCAGCCATCTAGAAAGCAGTGTAGCGCCTGACTGGAGAATTGTATGGCGGTCAATCTTCAGATAGCTTGATGGATGAGCTGCAGTGCCTTGTTGATGGAATATATACAGCATTTAAAGGAATATTCTACAATCTAGAAGCATTCAACAGCACTAGGTTCTACATCCAGTATTTCTCTGGGAGGTTTCACTGCCGTATCCCTTTTATTTATTTTATTAACAGTTTCTTATATAGCGCAGCAAATTCCATTGCACTTTACAACTGGACACAATGATAAGACAAAACTGGGTAATAACAAACAGTCAGAGGTAGGAGGGCCCTACTTGCAAGCTTCAATCTATGAGAAAATAGGCATTGATACACAAGGAGAGGTGCTATCTATTGCATAGTTGTCCACCAGATTGCAAAAGGTTCTTGGTGGGCTGTATAATATCAAATCACAGCAGTGATGAATAAGGGTCAGGAGGAAGGGAAATTGAAAAATTAAATATGTGGCAGATATGTGTGGACTGCACTGTGGGGATATAATTGGATAGGAAAGTTTATGAAAGTAATGTGAGCGGATCTGGAATTTGATAAGTTTGTCTGAAGGTATTCAGGGAGTGCTTGAAGGTTTTATTGTACCCCACTCTGCATTCCACAGAATGGGTGCAGCCCGAAGAAAGTCCTGTAATTGTGCATGGTAGCAAGTAATTAGCGTGAATGAGAGACATAGATCTTGTGTAGAGCGAAGGGGCCAGGTTGGGAGATATTTTGAGAAAAGCAAAGAGATGTACATTGGTGTAGTATGGTTAATGGGTAGAAATTGCATGCGGGGCTAAAGGAATATTGCCTGGTATTAATGTATCTGCTGAGGAATTGTTACTGAAGCAAACTGAAATAGCAGCAGGAGTAGGTGACATAGTAGTGGTGGGAGATTTTAACTATCCAGAGATAACCTGGAAAAACGATTCATGTGATACTGCTAGGGGCAATATGTTTTTAAACACTCTAAATGATAACTACTTAGTTCAACTAATTGAGGAACCTACCAGGTACAATGCAATCTTAGACCGGGTATTAACAAACAATGGGGATTGTAGGGGAACCCATAGGAAACAGCGACCAGAATATGGTCACATTCAATATCAGTTTTCATAAACAGTCCTATACTGGCTCAACTAGGACTCTAAACTTTAGCAAAGCCAACTTTGAAATGATGAGGGTATTTTTCAGGGATATTGAATGGGAAGGTTTGTTTCTAGGAAAAAATACTACAGAGAAATGGGATGTACTAAAAGTCCTGATAGCTAAAAATACTCTCAAATTTATCCCTACAAGCAGCAAAAAAAGGAATAAAAATCATAAACCGATGTGGCTTAACAAAAAGATAAAGGAACTTATGGGCAAGAAAAGGCGAGCATTTAAAAAATACAAATCTGACGGGGAAGTGGAGTCATTTCAGCACTATAAGGACTGTAACAAAATATGCTAAAAGGAAATAAGGGCGGCTAAAGTAGAAAATGAAAAACTAGTAGCAAAGGAAAGCAAAGCGAATCCCAAAAAAATCTTTAAATACATTAATAGCAAGAGATTAAGGAAGGAGAGTATAGGCCGTTTAAAAGACAAGTTGGGACTTATATTGGGAATTATAATGACATAGCGGACACATTAAATGAGTTTTTTTTCAACAGTACTTACTAGAGAGGACCCAATTCAGGGACTAACACACAATCTCAATAATGAGAATATCCCACTGATAGGTACTTATTTAAGTGAGGAGGTAGTCTGTGACCGATTAAAACATTTAAAGATTAATAAGTCACCGGGTCCCGATGGAATTCACCCAAGGGTTCTAATGGAGCTTCACTCTGAACTTGCAAAACCGCTATTTTTGATCTTTAAGGATTCATTAATATCAGCTATGGTTCCCAAAGACTGGCATATAGTGGAAGTAGTCCCTATATTCAAAAGGGGAAGTAAAGCTGAACCAGGTAATTATAGACCAGTTAGTCTTACATCTATAGTGGGGAAAGTATTGGAAGGTATTCTAAGAGAAAGTATTCAGATGTTCCTTGAAGTCAATAAGGTCATTAAAAGGAATCAACATGGATTTGTGAAGGACAGATCCTGTCAAACCAACTTACTTGGCTTTTATGAAACAGTAAGTGCAAACCTCGATCAGGGTAAAGAGGTGGATGTAATCTTTTTAGACTTTGCCAAAGCTTTCGGCACTCTAACGCACATGAGACTTATCTGCAAGCTACAAGAAATAGGGCTAGGAAGCACAATATGCACTTGGATCAAAAATTGGTTAGATAATAGGGAGCAGCGCATTGTGGTTAATGGATCTTTTTCAAATTGGACTGAAGTGCTAAGTGGTGTGCCACAAGGCTCAGTATTAGGACTGCTATTGTTCAATATTTTCATTAACAACCTAACAAAGTCTAGAGAGCATGGTGTCAATTTTTGCAGATGATACCAAATTGTGTAAGGCTATAAATACGGAGGAGGATGTTGAGTCGCTTCAGAATGACTTAGTTAAATTAGAAGCATGGGCAGCGAAATGGAGAATGCGCTTCAATACAGACAAGTGTAAGGTAATGCACTGTGGTAACAAGAACAAAAATAACACCTACATACTAAATGGGGTAAAATTAGGGGATTCTGTACTGGAAAAGGATTTAGGTGTCCTCATAGATAGCAAACTAAGCAGCAGTACCCAAAGTAGGATTGCAGTAAAGAAGGCTAATAAGATATTAGCATGCATAAAACGGGGAATTGATGCAAGGGACGAGAGTGTTATACTCCCGTTATATAAATCACTAGTGAGGCCACACCTTGAATACTGTGTACAATTCTGGGCACCATACTACAAAAAGGATATCCTGGAGCTAGAAAAGGTTCAGAGGCGGGCGACCAAACTGATTAAGGGCATGGAGACGCTGGAATACGAGGAAAGGCTTGCAAGACTAGGCATGTTGACACTGGAAAAGAGGAGACTAAGAGGGGACATGATCAACATCTACAAATATATAAGGGGACAATACACAGATCTTGCGCAGAACCTGTTTTTGGTTAGATCAACACAGAGGACTCGTGGACACTCGCTCAGGTTAGAGGAGAGGAGATTCCGCACAATACGGCTTAAAGGCTTTTTCATGGTAAGGACAATACGTGTTTGAAATTCCCTGCCTGAGGGAGGTGTAATGGCGGACTCAGTCAACACCTTTAATAATGGGTTAGATAAATTCCTAATGGATAAGGATATCCAGGGTTATGGTGCATAGTCACGCACTATAGTTACTATAAAAAGAGGGATAAAACGTAACGACTGACATCAGCATCAGTCAAAATTTTAGACCAAATAATCCTGCATAGGAGACCACAAATAGGTTGAACTCGATGGACAATTGTCTTTTTTCAACCTTAGATACTATGTTACTATGTAATGTCCTTGTGTGTGAGCAAAAGTATTTTACATTGAATACAGTAAAATACAGGTAACCAATGGAGGGACTAACATAGTGGGTCTACAGACGATAAACGTCTAGCGAGGAAAATTAGCCTCACAGCTGATACTAATGTAGTGATACTAATAAGCTGCCAAGTTGAGGTTTAGACAAATAATTGGCTCATTATTTTTCTTGCACAAGGAAGAAGGAAAACAAACACAATCAGAACTTTATACCAAATACCTGCAGTTATGTAATAGTTTTATTTAAATGTGTAAATGTTATTATAGGTCATCTCATAGTTTATGTTGAATTACCATTAAAGAGCATAAGGAGTTAATTTGTATACCTGTACTTTAGTGTTATGCTGGGCATACACTATACAATTATCTGACCAATCTGCCCGATATCAGGAGATCGTCCAGATAATTGTATAATATATGCGCACGATCGAAAAATTAATTTACATTTATGGCTATTCATTCTATTTTTAATATGTATACTACATAGAGAAGAATAGGGAGGAGAATGGTGTTGAGTAAAGATTAGGAATATTTCTTACACAGACCATCTGCCTATGCATGTGACCGAGAAGTGTGGGTATACTAGTTCTGCAAGAAAATAGGCACAGCTAGACCCCAGCACATGTTTCCTGTTTAGTGTGCATGTCAGCAAAAGACTTCCCTTTGTGGGTAATCTGCACCTAAAATCACTGAAAAAAAGACATTTCCCACAAAACAGCTTCTGTTCTTCACTTCTACAAAAAAACAATATTTACAGTTGTGCTCATAAGTTTACATACCCTAGCAGAATTTGTGATTTTCTGGCCATTTGTCAGAGAATATGAATGATAACTCACAAACTTTTCTTTCACTCATGGTTAGTGGTTGGGTGAAGCCATTTATTGTCAAACAACTGTGTTTACTCTTTTTGAATCATAATGACAACAGAAACTACCCAAATGATCCTGATCAAAAGTTTACATACCCTGGAGATTTTGGCCTGATAACAAGCACACAAGTTGACACAAACGGGTTTGAATGGCTACTAAAGGTAACCATCCTCACCTGTAATCTGTTTGCTTGTAATCAGTGTGTGTGTATAAAAGGTCAGTGAGTTTCTGGACTCCTGAAAGACCCTTGCATCTTTCATCCAGTAAATTTATGAGCACAACTGTATATGACTGTATATATATATATATATATATATATAGAAGTAGTGTACGGCGGCACTCGGAGAAATAGATTAGTACAGCAGAGTGGTATACCACTCTGCTGTACAAGTCTATTTCTCCGAGTGCCGCCTTACACTGCTTCTATTATTTGGACCTGCCGAAGGTACCTAGGACGGCACCGGGACATTTGTTTTGGCATTGGGAGTGCTGCCCGAATGACTTCTACACATATATATATATATATATATATATATACACACACACAGTTATGAGAGAGAGAGAGAGAGAGAGAGAGAGAGAGAGAGAGAGAGAGATTTGTGGTATAAGCTTACCTTTGTTTAATCTTTTTCTGCGAGGTACACTGGTATTCCACAGGGATAACATCAGGGTGTAGAGTTGGATCTTGATCCGAGGCACCAACAGGCTATAAGCTTTGACTGTTCCCAAGATGCACAGCTCCGCCACCTCCTCTATAACCCCACCTCCGTGCACAGGAGCTCAGTTTCGTTAACCAGTCCAATGCAGTAGCAGGTAAAAGACGACAACCGTTAGTAGCCACATACACCACATTCTCATGACAGGAAAATGTATCAGCGGCTAATGCCATACAAACCCAAAGAAGCTAAGTGCGTCAGGGTGGGCACCCTGTGGAACCCAGTGTACCTCGCAGAAAGAGATTTAACAAAGATAAGTTCTTACCATAAATCTCCTTTTCTGCAGCGGGGTACACTGGGGTTCCACAGGGATAACATAGGGGGTGTCCTAAAGCAGTTCCTCATGGGAGGAGACGCACTGTAGCGGGCACAAGAACACAGCGTCCAAAGGAGGCATACTGGGAGGTGGAAGTATCAATGGCATAGAACCTTATGAACGTGTTCACTGAGGACCACGTAGCCGCCTTGCACAATTGCTCAAGGGTTGCCCCATGGCAGGAAGGTCCAACAGATTGAGTAGAATGGGCTTTGATGGTAGCAGGAGCTGGTAGGACAGCCTGTACATAAGCATGTGCAATCACCATTCTAATCCATCTGGTCAAGGTCTGCTTGTTAGCAAGCCAGCCACGTTTGTGAAAACCAAAAAGGACAAAGAGAATCAGATCTCCGAAGAGAAGCTGTCCTCTTCACATAAGTACGGAGAGCCTGTACCACATCCAAAGACAGCTCTTTGGAGGATAAACCTGGAGAGGTAAAGGCCGGAACCACAATCTCTTGGTTAAGGTGGAAAGATGACACCACCATAGGGAGATAACCAGGGCAAGTTCTAAGAACCACACGGTCATGGTGAAAAATCAGAATGGGCGACTCACAGGACAAGGCATCCAAATTTGAAACCAGTCTAGCAGAAGCAATAGCCAGCAAAAACAAGACCTTAAGAGTAAGCCATTTAAGGTCTACAGACTCAAGAGGCTCAAACGGAAACTCTTCTAAGGCATCAAGAACAACCGACAAATCTCAAGGAGCCACAGGCGGGACATAGGGAGGTTGATTCCATAAAACACCCTGAGTGAAGGTATGAACATCAGGCAGAGTCGCAATTTTTCTCTGAAACTACATAGACAAAGCAGAAATATGAACCTTGAGGGAGACCAGATGAAGGCCTAATTCCAGGACCTGTTGCAGAAAAGCCAAGAGTTCGGCGGACCTGAACTTGTATGCATCATAATTGTTAGTTGCACACCAAGTAAAATAAGAATTCCAGACCCTATGATATATCCGAGCAGAAGCCGGCTTACGGGCCTTCAACATAGTTTGAATGACCGTCTCAGGAAAACCTTTGGCCCTTAGTACGGAAGCTTCAAGAGCCACACCGTCAAAGCCAGTCAGGCCAAATCCTGGTAGACACAAGGGCTCTGAACGAGGACGTCTGGGCTTTGCGGAAGCAGAAGAGGACACTATCAAACAAAAACCTGCAGGTATGAGAACCAATGCCATCTGGGCCACGCCGGAGCGTTTAGAAGTAGTATTCCTCCTTCTTGCTTGAACTTCCTTATCACCCTGGGCAGAAGTGACACCAGAAGTAACACGTACGGCAGCCGAAAGTTCCATGGAATTGTCAGTGCGTCCACGAATGCTGCTTGAAGATCCGTTGTCCTTGCTCCAAAGACTGTAACCTTGTGATTGTGTCGAGTCGCCAACAGGTCTACATCTGGTAGACTCCACTGCTCCACGAGGAGTTGAAAGACCTCTGGATGAAGTCTCCACTCTCCGGTGTGTATGTCCTGACGACTGAGGAAGTCTGCTTCCTAGTTTAGGACCCCCGGAATGAACACTGCCGATATGGCTGGAAGATGGCATTCCGCCCAATGAAGAATCTTTGACACTTCCATCAGTGCTTTGCGGCTTTAGGTGCCACCTTGATGATTTATGTACGCCACCGTGGTGGCGTTGTCTGACTGTACCTGAACAGGCCTGTTCTGTACTAGAGGCAGGGCTAGTGTCAACGCATTGAACACTGTCCGCAATTCCAGAATGTTTATCGGGAGGAGAGATTCCTCCCTGGTCCACCGACCCTGAAGAGAGTGTTGCTCCAACACTGTGCCCCAACCCCGCAGACTGGCATCCATTGTCAGAAGGACCCAGTTGGAGATCCAGAATGGATGACCCCTGCTCAGTTGATGGTCCTGCAGCCACCAAGTCATTGACAGACGGACGAATGCTTGTACAGGTGAAGTAATACCTGGTGTCTAATAAAGTAGTATCTAATGAAGTAGCCTGGAGGATGGTCAAAATTGTATATTTTAATGCTACATAGACTGACCTATCGAAATATGATGGTAAAACTTATCAAACAAAAATGCAGTAAAGGAAAATGAGATGAAACAAAAATGAAATAAATTGAAATAATAACAAAAGTTCCAAGAGTAAGCACTCAATGTGATTCTCTACAGGTGCTTAATCCTTGTACGACTAACTTATGATAAGGTCCCGTGAGCTTGCAGGTGACAAAGAAGAACCTCTGGGGAGTTCACCAGGATCAACAAGTCATCAAGATATGGCAGGATCCTGATACCCTGACGGCGGAGTAGGGCCGTCATGACCGCCATGACCTTGGTGAAAACTCGAGGAGCCGAGGTCAGACCAAATGGCAAGGCCTGGAATTGAAAATGTAGGTTGCCAATAGCAAACCGCAGGTATTGCTGATGCGACACTGCAATAGGTATATGCAGGTAAGCATCCTGTATGTCCAGGGATACCATGTAGTCCTTGGGCCAGAACAGTAGAGTGAAGAGTTTCCATACGGAATTTGGAGACTTTCACAAACTTGTTCAAAGACTTGAGGTTGAGAATGGGCCGAGAAGATCCATTCGGTTTCGGGACTAGACCAAAAAACAAATATAAGCGCTAGACTGGAGTGTGTGTCAGCTGTCACAATTTTACCTCAATTAGTACTAATCTTTCCTATTGTGGACTGCTGCCCTCAAAAAATGGGTTGTTGAATCCCACTAATTATAACACCAAACGAAAAAACAAATTGAAGGCGCTGTCCAGAATAGAGACTATTTATTAAAATAATTTGTAATTAGACATGAAAAATTATATACCCTTTTGCTACTATTCTTCAATTATTCAATAAAACATCAAGTTTATTAAAAAACACTTAGCTTAAAAAATTTTCTACTAGCACAGCTGTGTACAATAGTTACACTTGTTAATAAATCAACACTGGCTACACCATCTGAAACAATTGTTTCATATTCCATACCACAGTGAAACACTATTCATTTCAATACAGCCTACTGAAACCTATAGGCCCAGACTTATCTAGAGGATTAAAATACCGCATACAATAGTATTTATAATTGCTTATATCCTCCCGCTGGTAGAAGGTAATTATTATTCACAGTGCTGTTGAAATAAAATCCATCAAATGAGGTGAAACGCTGTCAGTTTTACTGATCTCGTTTGTATATGATTTTAACGGGCGTCCCCGTTTACTGACACTTTCAAATGGCAATTGCGTTGTGGAGACTGTCAGATGTAATTCACAGTCAATTGTAGAGCCGCTACGGCTATCTGTAATTAGTGCTCAACCATGTCTTTTCAAATCTGGCCGCCTAGAGCTGCATCTCCCGTCAAGCGTTCGTCCCCACGTTAGGCTCGGCGGTTCCACCGCTGACCTCTACGCCGGAGGTCTCACAGTGGAAGTCTCATAGTCCGCCTCCAATATAATTAGGTTCAGGCAGTTGGAATCGGGGCACTCTTTCGGCTGTGACGGGGGCGGCTTTAGCGGCTGACCAGGATCACCTCACGATCTCCGGGAGTAAAACGAAATCTCACCGGCACTTGGAGATTAATCTCGTTTCAGATGGTTGCATCCATAAGTGTAGGGGTAACACTTAACGCGTTTCTCAGCCTCGTGTTAATGGCTGTTTCATCAGAAGTAACTTTCTTAGTCCGGTTAGGACTAGGACTTTCATTTACCTACGAGTATTTTAGACATAAAAGGAACCTTTATCAGCCATTCTGACTGTACGCAACAAGGACCTTATCATAAGTTAGTCATACAAGGACTAAGCACCTGTAGAGACTCACCTTGAGTGCTTACTCTTGGAACTTTTGTTATTATTTCAATTTATTTCATTTTTGTTTCATCTCATTTTCCTTTACTGCATTTTTGTTTGATAAGTTTTACCATCATATTTCGATAGGTCAGTCTATGTAGCATTAAAATATACAATTTTGACCATCACCCAGGCTACTTCATTAGATACTACTTTATTAGACACCAGGTATTACTTCACCCGTACAAGCATTCAGAACTGTAGGGGATGAGCGCAGTTAGGTTACCAACCATTTATCTCAACTGTTAAACTAGAGGGTAAGGACACCCTTTTAACTAGCAGCACATCCCAGACAGTCAGACCAGGGGTGTATCTAGGGGTCTGAGCACCCCTGGCAAAGTAAGGAAATGGCGCCCCCCACCTCCCCCACCCAGGGACACAAAGTGGAGAGTTACTGATAGGCTGAGGTCAGGGACACTGAGATGGAATTACGGGGAGGGTGCAGGCAGGGACACAGAGGGAATTACAGGAGTGTATGGGCAGGGTCACTGAGAGGGCAGTTACAGGGATGGTGCAGGCAGGGACACTGAGGGGGAATTATGGGAAGGGTGCAGGCAGGGACACTGAGAGGGAAATACAGGAGTGTATGGGCAGGGTCACTGAGGGAGCAGTTACAGGGATGGTGCGGGCAGGAACACTGAGAAGAATTACAAGAAGGATGCGGACAGGGACACCGAGGGGATAAATGCACACATATATACAATTAAAAAACCCTCTTTAGGTGAGATGGCACTACATGTCCCAGCAAATCCAGTTGACAAGGTGTGCTGGGACTTGTAGTCTCAACACAGCTGGACAGGCTGTCACTGGTCTAGATACCTCTCCATACAGAGCTCTTTGTAAGCTGTGATCAAGACTGCCAGGATTGACCATGCAGTACAGCTACGGTACCACAGAAAATGTACAATTATGCTCACGCAGCACTGATGAGGAAGAGGAAGTGCCTCGCCCCTCCCCATACCTGGAAGTGCCCTGCTCCCCGGCTATATTCACCATCATTGTGACTGTAGTCACAGAGAGTGTCAGAGTGCAATACGCTTCTGAGAGTACGGCAGTGGATGAGCACTGCTAAGGGATGTACTCAGTGAGAACTACTTTGTCATTCTACCCCCTGGTGCGGGTGGCACTGCCGGGCGGCGCCCCCCACTTGGCCGGCGCCCCTGGCAAGTGCCATCCTGGCCAATGGGAAGATACACCCCTGAGTCAGACTACCACAGTGCGCAGTTTACCCTTATCTGTAAAAGATTGACAGACAGACATCCGGAGTCAAGGATATCATGTGAGATCTGATCCGGTGAGGCAGGCCATCCCACTCAGAGAATTAACCTCTGTAGAGGGTGGGAATGAAACTGAGCATACTCCACCATGTCGAAAGCCGACACCATGAGGCCTAGTACTTGCATCGCCGAGTGAATTGACACATGTGGAAGAGAAAAGAAGCATCTTATCTTGTCCTGAAGCTTCAAGACTTTCTCCGGAGACAAAAACAACCACTGGTTGTGGGTGTTCAATAGTGCTCCCAGGTTCCCCACGCTCTGAGAAGGAAGACTTTTTCCAGTTGATGAGCCACCCGTGAGCTTGCAGGTGACAAAGAAGTTCCTCTGGGGAGTTCACCAGGATCAACAAGTCATCAAGATATGGCAGGATCCTGATACCCTGACGGCAGAGTAGGGCCGTCATGACCGCCATGACCTTGGTGAAAACTCGAGGAGCCGAGGTCAGACCAAATGGCAAGGCCTGGAATTGAAAATGTAGGTTGCCAATAGCAAACCGCAGGTATTGCTGATGCGACACTGCAATAGGTATATGCAGGTAAGCATCCTGTATGTCTAGGGATACCATGTAGTCCTTGGGCCAGAACAGTAGAGTGAAGAGTTTTCATACGGAATTTGGAGACTTTCACAAACTTGTTCACAGACTTAAGGTTGAGAATGGGCCGAGAAGATCCATTCGGTTTCAGGACTAGGAACAGCATTGAATAGTACCCCCTGCCTCTCTGAGCCAGAGGCACTGGCACTACCACTCCTGTGTCCAGGAGGGATTTCACCACCAGATGGAGAGCCCTTGCTTTCACCGGATCCAACTTACCCAGGCGTCTGAAGTGGTTTGTAGCCATACCTGAGCAAACCGTAGAAGTCGGCCTCCCACCCTGGGATACCCCAGAGGGAGGCACGCCCCATCATGCAGCAGGCTTGTCTGTTTTGGCAGCAGGCTGACAGGCAGCACAGGCATGTTTAGTTTTGGGCTTAGTGGATTTGGAAGTGCGAGCCTGTTTCGGGTACACCTGACCCTTTGCTTTACCTAGAGGTCGAAAGGAACGAAATGAAGTACTCTTAGCCTTCGGGGCCAAAGGAGTAGTACTAGGCAGACATGCAGTCTTAGCAGACGCTAAATCAGTGACAATCTTGTTGAGATCTTTCCCAAAAAGAATGTTTCCCTTAAAAGGGATAACCTCTAAGGTCTTTTTCGAGTCCAGATCTACCAACCAGGACCGCAACCAGAGGATCCGGCAAGACAGAATAGACCTGGTAGACGCTTTGGGCGCTGGGATACTTGCATCTGATGCCGCCTCCTGAATATAATGAGAGGCTGTAACAATGTATGAAAGACACTGTTTTGTATTATCAGGAAAATTAGACGGTAGTTTCGCTTCTACTTAATGAACCCAGACCTTTATAGCTTTAGCAGGCCAAGAGGCCGCAATAGTAGGGCTATGCACAGTTCCAGCCAGAGTGTAAATGGACTTCAAGCAACCCTCCACACGCTTATCCATTGGTTCCTTCAGAGAGGTGACTGTAGTGACAGGTAGAGCAGATGATAGCTCCAGACGTGCGACTTGTGAGTCCACCGGCGGCGGTATTTCCCAGTTTTTGTTTAACTCTGCAGCAAGGGGATAACGAGCCAGCATTTTCTTAGACAGAGAGAATTTCTTTCCTGGATATTCCCAGGATTCCTGACGTATGTCAACTAAATGGTCAGAATGTGGTAAAACTAATTTAGTAACCTTCTGACGCTTAAACTTATCTGGTTTCTTAGAGGTAGCTGGGGGTTCTTCATCATCATCATCATCATCAATTTGAAGAAACAGCCGTATAGCCTCCAAGAGGTCAGGAACATCCACTTGGGTCAGGGATTCCCCATCAGAAGCATCTGCGTCAGTGTCTCAGGGATCAGGGTATGCGCCATCTTCATCCGCTGAAGTATCTGTAACATGAGTGGACTGTGAGGATGTAAGGGCCCGCTTAGAGGACACTTTGGTCTAAGGTGGGCGAGGGTTAGGATTTTGCTTGGCCAAAGACTGGTTTAATTGCTGTAACTGAGAGGACAGAGCATCTGCCCATGGTGGGTCAGTAGTTACCGCCGACGTAGGAAACTGAATAAGGGATACACAGTCCCCAGCACCTGAACCTTCAGCTGCAAAATTTTCCTCAGAGACATCAGTAGCATGAACACTGCCAGATGCAGGGTCTGCCACCACACCCTCACCCTGACGAGCTGACATTATATGAAAGTGTTACCGTAGGGTGGAATAGTACAATAAAAGCAGACAGAATACCTAACAAAAATCCCTCCGGATAGTGTGACTACAGGCAGAGCACACACGGGGGATTTAAGAGGTAAATGGTGACTGTAAAACACAGAGAAAATACCAAAAAAAGTATATCATGTGAAAACCACTATATTATATGAAAACTCTGACGCACATAGCCCCCTTCAGGGTACAGAATATAGGGATAGCAGTAGATGTGAGATACATGGAATGGAAATCACCCAGCAGCTATTGGCACACACACAGTCACATGTACAATGCATAAATTATCACAGATAACAATAAAACTGCACTGGACTAGCAATACTGTAGTAACTGCACTACACAAGTAAAGCTAATTAGGTATCTATATATAGCAATGCACAGTAAATACTGGATGTATATCACAGGGTACTTGTACTAAATAACCCTGAAAAGTGCAATTGTTCTTAACTAACCCTTTCAAAAGACACGTAGAATACTTAAGTGTCCTGTAAATGCACAGCGCTGATGATGCAGGTGGCTTTACAGAGGAGGATTGCCCAGCAGTCCCAGATCAGCACAGCTGTATGTGTAATGGCGCCCAAACGCTGACAGCGGTGAGAGGGAGAGAGAGATGCAGCTCCAGGGCGGGAACATTAGCAGTAAATGGCACCCTGAGGCTGGGGGAGGGGCTACAGGTCAGAGCCAGATCACCTTGCTGGACTTCACCACCGGTACTGCAGGCCTTATAGAAATAGACTTAGTGCAAAAATCCGACCTGTGCCCATGCCCTGGTGGTCTAGTGGGGTGCCTGCATGGCCACAGTGTCCATGCCAGCGAGCGCGTCCGCCACCCAAGGGCCGCGCTGGATCGCAGGTTTGCAGCGGTTCCTGTCTGGGGGACCCTCTTACCTCCTCCTTTTAGCGGCCACACAATCCCAGAGAGCAGCGGTGGTGAGTGTGTGCCCTTATGAGAGAACTGAAGCCTCCACTGTAGTTACCCGGCAACCAGGGTGCGAAAGTGTATAGCGCTGCTGGGAGGTGAGGGAGCTGCAGCCAGGGGTGTATCTAGGGGTCCAAGTGCCCCAGGCAAAGTAAGGGGCGCGGGGCGCGGGGCGCGGGGCGCGGGGCCCCCCCCCCCACCCCCCACCCCACATTTGAAATACGGTGTGAGTACTGGGAATGGGGCATTGTCTTGTGGGGGAAGGGTATGGACACAATAGTACTTCCAATTCAAATTATGCCACACAAGTGTCCCTTATTCACATTACACTGCACAGCAGTGTCTTGTATTCACGTTACACTATCCCTCCCCTCTAAACCCACCTTTCCCACAGCCTGACCCTAACCCGCCCCCCAGCCTCTTCAGTGGAGCCTAACCCTAACCCTCCCACCCTCGCAGCCGAACCCTAACCCCCCCACGCGGCTTGCCAGTGGAGACTTTGGCACTAACTCAATCCAGATTTTGTCATTCTGCATCGCTATCTATGTTGGGATGCCAGCATCAGCATTTCGAGCAGTTTCAGGATGTTGGCGTCAGCTTTCCGACAGCCGGGATACGAAATGCCTTAATGTCTCATAAGTCACCCCTGCCTGAACTTCCTCCTTCTTTTACTTACCCCCTTGCACCTCTCATGCCCTCTGTTCCTCTTTAGCCCTGTAGTTTTCACTCCCTCATTCCGTCAGTCTCACCCCTGCACCTCTCACTCCCTCCCTCTATCACCCATGCACCTCACTCCCTCCTTTCAGCTCTCATCCCTGCACCTCACACCTGTACCTCATTCCCTTCCATCTCTCACCCCTGCACCTCACTCTCACCTTCCATGTCTCACACCTGTACCTCACTCCCACCTTCCATCTCTCACACCTGTATCTCACTCCCACCTTCCATCTCCCCTGCACCTCACTCCCTCCCTCTATCACCCATGTACCTCACTCCCTCCTTCCATCTCTCACACCTCTTCTTCACTCCCACCTTCCATCTCCCCTGCACCTCGCTCCCACCTTCCATCTCTCACACTTCTTCTTCACTCCCAACGCCCATCCCCCACACCTGTACCTTGGTCCCACCTATCTCCCCTACACCTCGCTCCCACCTTTCATGTCTCACACCTGTACCTTGCTCCCACCTTCTATCTCCCCCACACCTCGCTCCCACCTTCCATCTCTCACACCTGCACCTTGCTCCCACCTTCTATCCACAACACCTGCACTTCACTCCCACCTTCTATGTCTCACACCTGTACCTTGGTCCCAGCTTCCATCTCTCACTCCTGCACCTCACTCCCACCTTCCATGTCTCACACTTGCACCTTGCTCCCTCAGACAGATGATTTCCCCCTAATACAGGGATCCCCCTTCTTCTCAGACACATTATCACATAATAGCCCCTTCCTCCCAATATAGAAGATTCCCTCATCCCCCTGAGACAGATCTCCCCCTATCAGCCAGTACAGCTCACACACAGGACCTTCTCCTGGTATGCTGTGTCCACTCCATTGGCAGGTTAGGAATCAAGGGGGACAGTGTCACAATGGGAGCCGGGAAGAGATGGTACCCGCACATCGTGACTGCATAGTGTGTATTACTGTATGCGTAATTAGTCAGCAAGTGCTGGTTCTATATTAAATATTCTGACTAGGCATGTGGGGGGTGCACAATATCAGGGTGTGCCTGTGCACACATGCCACCCACCGTGTGCATGCCTATGCCCACTCCTCCATAGCAGAGCAATTAGCCCCCCGAGCCCCCACTCCCCATGTGTCTCTGCCTCATTCTCTACCCCCTAACAGCAGTGTTATCAGCTGCTCCTACACCCCCCTTGTCTCCCCCCCAATAGCAGTCATATTCCCCTGTGCCCCCACTTTCCGTAGTTCTCCCCCTCATAGCAGTGTAATTACCCCCTTACCCCCACATAGCAGTGTCATTACCCCCCATCCCCCACTCCTTACAAGTCTCCCCCATAGCAGTGTCATTACCCACCTTCCCCCACTCCCCATAGTTCTCCCACTCCCACATAGCAGTGTCATTACCCCCCTTCCCCCACTCCTCATAGGTCTCCCACTCCCCCCATAGCAATGTTATTAGCCACCTTCCTCTCCCCATGAGTCTTACATTTGTGCTGTGATGCTGATGTGCTGGGGCAGGGTCCTGGCTCCGCAGGCTCAGTGCCTGGCTTCCTCTGAAACTGCTGTCTGTGCTCAGCCATGGTTGAGGCTAGATCCAAGTGGCCTAAGGGACCTTTTCCATCAGGGGGAGGAGCCACGACACAAGGGGGAGGAGCTACCCAGCGGTACAGTTGCTCTAGTATCCACGCCACCAACTATTACCTTTAGTAATTAGGTGGCGAGCGAAGCGGAGCGAGCCACCGTGCCCGAAGCGTGGCGAGCGAAGCGAGCCCGCGAGGGTACTTTTCGGGTACCTTGTTCGGCCGTAGCTCCTCCCCCTGGTGATGGGTCTCCTCCCCTAGGTACGTCAGAAGGTCCCTTCTCCCACTCCGATATAGAACCAACCGCTCAGCCATAGGGCAGGCAGGAAGTGAAAGTAAAGTCACTTCCTGCCTGTGTGAGCAGAGATTCGGCTCTGTGTGCTGCTGCAGCCTCAGTCCTAACTCTCCTCTCTCCTCCTGGCTGGCTGCGATAACAGAGCTGGCCCTAGCCTTGGAAATGGATGCCCTAGGCATTTGCCTATAATGCCTATTGGCTAGGGCCGGCTCTGGGTGAGAGTCTGTTACTGCCAGTGTCCGTCAGCACCGCACTGCAGTGACTGCACTAGTGATCAGACTAGTGTCCAGCAGGGGTGGTCTTCTGTTTGCCGGCGGTCGGGCTCCCGGCGCTCAGTATACCGGCGCCGGGAGCCCGACAGCCGGAATACCGACAATTATTTTCCCTCGTGGGGGTCCACGACCCCCATAGAGGGAGAATAAAATAGTGTGGCGCGCGTAGCGCGCCACCGTGCCCGTAGCGTGGCGAGCGCAGCGAGCCCGCAAGGGGCTCATTTGCGCTCGCCAAGCTGTCGGTAAGCCGGCGGTCGGGCTCCCGGCGCCGGGATGCTGGTCGCCGGGAGCCCGACCGCCGGCCAGCCGTAGTGAACCCGTCCAGCAGCACCGCACTTGTAATAAGATTCAAAATAAACTACAGCTCCCAGCAGCCCTTGCTGCTGGGAGCTCCCAGTGCAGTGCGGTGCTGAAGGACACCGGTGCTGCGTCGGCAGTAACAGACTCTCACCAGGTACAGTCTGACAGTACTTCACTTCTACCCTTTGGCCGTGGGTGGCACCACCAGGCGGCACCCCCTCCTTGCCTGGCGCCCCTCGCGAGTGCCATCCTGGCCAATGGGTAGATACACCCCTGGCTGCAGCATGATGTGTCAGAATGACACATAGTACTTTTAAGTGCCTATGCTGCAGCTCTGAAGTCTCCTTTCTTCACTTGAAAGATAATTTCATGGCTGCCCAGCGCAGCCCTCCCTGTTAGCCTGCACTGCAGGCTCCAACTTACAAACTGAGCTCTTGTGCACGGAGGTGGGGTTATAGAGCAGGCGGCGCTGTGCATCTTGGGAACAGTCAAAGCTTTTAGCTTAAGATCCAACTCCTCACCCCCCGATGTTATCCCTGTGGAACCCCAGTGTACCCCGCTGCAGAAATATGTATATATTCTTTCCTGTAAAGTTAATATGTTTGCTGCAAAATGCCTCTATTATAAACGCTGTAATTAATGCTGGGCATACACTGGCAGATAAATAGAGTAGAGCTCCCCTGTAGAGCACCCATTCTCCTCTGGGCACAGAATCTAACTGAGGTCTGGAGGAGGGGCATAGAGGGAGGAGCGAGTGCACACCCATACTAAAAGTTCTTTAGAGTGCCCATATCTCCTGCGGAGCCCGTCTATACCCCATGGTCCTTATGGAGTCCCCAGCATCCTCTAGGACATAAGAGAAATATATATATATATATATATATACATACATACATACATACACACATACATGCTGTCAAAGTCGAAAAATATTGCAGTACACAAATCAAGTACAAACTACACACAGATGGCCTCCTTGCGTGTACTTATTCTGCCGTGCGTGCACATATCCGAAATTTGCGTATGGTCGCTCCCACGGTCCTGCGCATTAGCGCGTGGTATGGGTATTTACGGTAGAGTTTGTGAACGCATGGAAAGCTATCAAAACACATTACATATTTAAATCCAAATAGTGCACAATGTACACATAGTCTCCCTGCACCACATCAGTAAGTTACAGCAGTTTAAACAAAGGGACAAACAAAGGGATTCACCTTTACAGGATAGGAGGGGACAGAACAAGGTTATAAGGTGGTGTCTGGTATCCAGCTGTAGGGTATTTTAAGGGTAATATCCCGGTGTTAATTTGAATAAGATAGCATGTTCCTACGAATAGTTATGTGCAGGAGCAGAATAGAGAAATAAACTGTATTTACTGTACATTATGTATGCGGCGGGAATCCAGAGGAGACCACCCACAAGAGCAGTTGGAACAGACATCGCCCACCTATTCAAACTGACCTATGACCTCTCCTGTACTGTAAATGACCATCCCTGTGTCCAATGGACAAAGAGATTACAGTATCCATTGTGTTAGGTTTTGGAAGAATTGTATAAAGAAAGCCTGCTGCAGGACTGGTCAGACACAAGACTCACAAAGTTATCTATCAGATGACTGAGGACTAGACTGGGTAGCGCGGCAAATCCAATCACGTATGTACCATTGACTGTAGCCATTATTCTGTTATATTGTATTGTATTGTATATATTGTAACCCTTTCAGTAATAATACGCTGTGGTGTCGGAACCCAGCAGTTTAATTACAATCTGGTGTCGTGTCTTCCTTTCCCTGCTAAGGTTTAAAGTGTATTATTATCGCATTGCATAGCTGTTAAGGGTTTGCGGTGTATCTCTGGGTGTGTACGCGCTGTGTGTACTTTGTACCGTCAGCGCAGCGTTTGTACGCAGTCCGTACACAGTACGGGACTCCTTACGCTAATAGCGCAAAGAGTACGTAGAGTGTGTATTAAGTATAGCGGCCGCAGCGGCTCCATGGTAAAGTGTATTTAAAGTGTGTTTAAGGTATAGCTTTCATCCCTGTATATAAATCAGCATTATCAATTGGGGGCTCCGTCAGGGATTCCACATACTCACAGCCTAACAGGTCACAGCAGACTTAATCTATCAGCAAAAGGGTGGACAGAAAGTATCCTACGTAACCTTTTCTTGGTCGGTGGATACACTAAAAACCCTACTTGTGTGCTGATTAGATGACTTTTGCTCTGTATGGTTTGTAGAGATGCTGGTAGAACCCGTAAAGTAAACAGGAAAAAAGCTATTTAAAAATCTGTGAATTTTTTTTGCCGCCAAAAGCGTACACAACAAAAGGCACCCATACCCTTTGTATGCCCTCTCACATTGTTGCCATAAGACTCAAATTGTTAGATTTATTTAGATCTGGGTGAAACCGGTTACATTGTGTTGCTATATAGTTAAAACTAAAATAAATGTTTAAGGAAGTAAGTGTCAAGCACAAACGCAGTCTGGCCTGGTTGTAAAGGTTTATACAGAAAGAAACTGTGTTGTGTTAAGTGAGCGATTGTAGTTAGTATTGCTCACATTTATAGAAGTTGTGGGATTTGTTTTATTGCGGATGTACGGTTTTGTACACGTGTCTCGGACAAAGTACAGGACTGCGCACGCAGTGTAAGAGACACGCACGGTCACATGTTTACGCAAAGTGCATAAGAGTACGGGCGCTAAGTACAAATTACACAATAGTTCGTTTAGTTTAAAGGTGGGACAGTAGCTACGCTACAATAGCACAAAACTGCCCGGTTTCTAAAGCAGATTAATATATTAAAATTTTTTTGTTTGTATAAAAACATTTTTTTTTAAATTGCCTCTGGGGTAAAGCTGCCAACCTGAATGAATCCAAATTTTCTGTACAGAAAGACAAAGTGTATTTGAGTGAGCGAACGTAGGAGTGAGTGGATATTTGAACCCAGGGAATTCGGGATCCCGTCGTGTGGTACATCAAGTAAGAGGAGGCTTGGTGGCGTGAAGTGGCTGACTCACGTTAGTATAAGGTTTAATACGCAAATCGTGAGGTGATTTGCAAAGGAGCGTGATAGTGCATAAGTATTGCGAAGTATTGAAGTAAAAAGGTTTTTGTATTACGCTCCGGGCTGAGGGTCACAGTTTGTACATTGACCCGTGGTTGTACGGCAGATAGGTAACAAGTACCTATACACTGTGCAATTGGACCGCGCGTTTGTGGGTGCGATATATACAGCGCAACTTGATACCCCTTTACGAACTTTTGCGTAAAATAGCGGTATCATTAGCGCTGTATGGAGCATACGCAAGCGTGATTTGTGTATAAGTGTATAGGGAGTTTTCGCTGGTCTCTCTCAGGAAAATCTACGGCGGTGTATATTCACTGGAATAGGTAAGTCACTCCTAAACACTTCCAGTGAATAGAAACCAGATAGGGGCCTCACTGGGTTCGCGGTGGTCACTATTGGAGTGAGTCGTGGTACTCAGCGGAGAAGGAGTGGGTGAAAGCGCTCTAATAACTTTCACCGTCTATTCGTATCGTCCATTGAGGATTGCGTAAAAAGGAAAAAGTCCGCGATGGGATCCAATTGCACAAGCGGTGGACGTTTTGTAGCCAGGGTTCAGGTTGAAGAGCCGGGGCCCAAGGGGTCAGCAAGGTTTGTTATGTGTGGTAAATATGGATCACACACGGAAGACTTTTTGTCTGAATGGGTACGTATGACTGACAAAGATAGGGTACCATTCCCTAGGGTGGGCAGCTTTGAACCAGATGTATTACAGAACTTAAGGATAAGGATATGTCTGATAAAATCCAAGAAACAAAGGATTAGACATACAGATTGTTTAAATTTATGGCAACAGGAGGGGGATGTGCAAAGGGAATTAGCTCGCGCAGCAGGTTCCAAACCTAGCGGGAAAACAATGGCGACCGCACCACCACCACCATATATTGTGGGGGAGAAAGTGGCTACAGACAATGGTACATTGGTACAGGATAGGAGAGTAATTGATAAATGTACTAACGCTAACTCTTGCCAGTTGTATCCCATTTTAAATTTTCCCCAGGACTGCGAGCAGGAAGATGAGCCCAGCACGATATCGGCACTCTCTCTAGCAGCCACCATACAGGACACTCAGGTGGGCACGGCCCAACCAACAAGAGCAGTAGTCAGGCCCCCTAGCGGAGGGATAAGTGAGGTCGTGTCCACAGGTAAGTACGGTACCATACATTATGCAGAGACAATAGCTCCCCACATTGTAGAATCAAACCAGAATGATGTAATTGAATTAAATCCCGTCAGGGTGACTGCAGTCCCCAATGGGAAGACTGACGCTCAGGGAGTCACTCCCATCAGGAACACTGCCATGCACTGTCCCTGGTCCCGAGCAGAGGTAAGGTCAATTATGTCAGAATTTCCAGATCCCAGAAAAGATCTAGTCGCATGCCAGAGGTTCCTTAAAGAGTTAGGTAACGCCAAACGAACCCACGAACAAAGATTGGCGAACAGTGCTACGGGTATGTTTACCCTCAAATATTGACCCCCCAAAATTCATAACGGATTGTAAGTTAGATGCAGAAGTACCTCTCACTGATGAATACAATCAGGAGAATGTACGGCAAATCAATCTGCAATTAGGAGTATATTTCCCTACTGTTGTCAAATGGAATAAAATCTTTTCCATAAGACAAAAGGAAGGTGAAATGGCATCCGAATATTTCCATCGAGCACTGCAGGAAATGTCTAGATACACTGGGATCGAGGACATAAAAGATAATGCGCATCACAGGGAGGTAGCTGTTACTGTATTAATGGATGGGTTAAAAGAGGCATTAAGAGCAAGGGTACAGACCTCTCTACCAAACTGGAGAGGTATCTCGGTGGCTGCATTGAGAGAGTCCGCTATCGAGCACGACAGGAACATCAGTAAGCACAGGGAGTCTCAGGGGGAAAAGCTGATGACAGTGGAGTATAGACGCACTTACCAAAAAGCCATATCAGCCGAAACCCCAGACCCCTGATGGTAAGTCACGTATAGTAACATGCTATGCTTGTCACCAGGTAGGACATTACTCGAGGGAATGTAAGAATAAGGTACACATAATGTATACCGCCCCCCTAGACCAGGATATGAACCACACTACAATGCACATAATTGGGATCAGGGACCACTTAGGAGAAATTACGAGCCACATGCAGGGGAAACAAGGAGGTACCCACCAAGGAGAGACTGGCAGGCCTCCGAAAATTCTCAGCTACCCCCCTCACATATTGTAGCTGCCAATGCGCTGTGGGAGGGTCTCAACACACAATAGGGGTTGGGCCACACCTGTAGTCTGTAGCCAGTGAAGTTGTTTGCTAGCCGTGGTAGTGAACCTGAGGTAACGGCTGATGTAGCTGGTGTACCATTACCTTTTCTCGTAGATACAGGGGCGGCCAGGTCAGTGTTAAATTCAACGATAGGTATAAAAACTACGGGTAAAACAATTTCAGCAATGGGAGTAACAGGAACTGTGCACCAATACCCTTTGAGTAGACCGGCAGAGATTACAATAGGGCCTTTGCAAACAAAACATTCTTTTCTGCTGGCTGCATCGGCTCCGACTAATCTACTCGGCAGAGATTTATTGTGTAAAATGCGGTGCGTCATAGACTGTACTCCTGAGGGTGTCTTCTTGGATATACCTGGGAACCACACTCAAGAAGTACAAGATATATTAGACACCCCTCAAAGGCTAATGTCACATTCTACTGTTATAGACAAGTGTCCATCAAAGGTAGAGGAAATTATCTCACAAATACCAGGTTCCCTTTGGACCAAAGATGGACAAGACACTGGATTGATGGCGAATGTAGCTCCAGTAGTAGCACAAGTAAAAGATGGTAGGATAGCTCCAAAAATCCCTCAGTATCCTCTGAAGCCAGAGGTAGAATTAGGAGTGTACCCTGTCATAGAGCGGCTGCTACAGCAGGGCATCCTGGTCAGGACGTCCAGCACCGCCAATAGTCCCATCTTCCCTGTGAAAAAGAGTGGGGGGAGGGGTTATAGGCTAGTGCAGGATCTAAGGGGGATAAACAAGATAGTTGAGAGCCAATTCCCCGTAGTGCCCAATCCAGCAGTCATCCTCATGCAAATTCTCTCTACGGCAACATTTTTCACTGTCATTGACCTCTGTTCTGCTTTTTCTGTCCCTCTTCACCCTGACAGCCAATACCTTTTTGCTTTTACATACAGGGGAGTACAGTACACCTGGACTCGTCTCCCCCCAAGGTTTCATTGACAGCCCGAGTATTTTCTCTCAGGCCTTGCATGACTGTTTACAATCCTTTCAACCTGAGAGTGGATCGTGCTAATACAGTATGTCGATGACTTATTGTTATGTTCTGACTCACTCGAATCGTCCTTGAAAGACACGAAACAGCTCCTGTTTCATCTTTCCCAAACGGGACACAAGGTTTCAAAGGATAAGTTGCAATTGTGCCAGACCAGGGTAAAATATTTGGGACATTGCTTGACCCAAGGACTTAGACACCTCACCGCTGATAGAATACAGGCGATTCGCAACATGACTGCCACAAACGCAACAACAGATCCACACTTTCCTTGGAATGTGTGGGTACTGTCGAAACTGGATTCCAGGGTTCTCTACACTGGCTTTACCTTTGCAAGAAATGGTCTCTTCAAACAAACCAGAATGGGTCTCGCACACAGATGAGTCCGAACTGGCATTTGAGAGACTCAAACAGTGCCTATCACAGGTACCTGCATTAGGTATGCCAGATTATGAGAAGCCCTTTGAATTGTATGGTACAGAAAGTGCAGGGTGCGCGGCAGGCGTTTTAACTCAGAGACATGGTGATGCCAGCAGACCGGTAGCATACTACAGTGCACAGTTGGACACTGTAGCGCGGTCTCTCCCCACTTGCTTGCGAAGTGTTGCAGCGATAGCTTTGCTGGTAAGTAAAAGCGAGGACGTAGTGTTAGGACATGACCTCACCATTCATACACCTCATGCAGTATCAGCCTTTCTGAACTCAGCCCAAACCAGACATGTCTCATCTGCTCGGTTTACAAAGTGGGAAATATCACTGATGACCCCGGTAAACATCACCATTAAGAGATGCAGCTCACTAAATCCTGCAACTTACTTGCCAAGTGTGCCTGGACAGGCACAAAGGGTGGAGGATGAGAATAATGGTGGAGGATTTAGTGCAGATACTGATATGCATGATTGTATGGAATACCTGAATCAGACTTTCACAGCGAGACCTGACATCAGTGACAACCCACTGGAAGGAGTAGATTTTACCTTCTACACTGACGGTATTTGCCACAGACAGACAGAATCGGGAGACTTGTGTACTGGATATGCAGTTGTAGATGACAGAGGTATCATAGAAGCTGAACCCCTGGGCCCACCGCACCCTAATCAGAGCGTGTGAATTGGCCAAGGGTAAGTCAGCTAATACACAGATTCTAGGTACGCCTTTGGAGTAGTGCATGATTTCGGGGCCCTATGGCGTCTCAGAAATTTCATGACGGCAGCTGGCACAACTGTAGCGCATGCGTCCCACATAAAAAGACTTCTAACAGCGATACAGGAACCAGAGTGGCTGTTATCAAATGCAAAGCACATACTTACAACCAAGACCCAATTTCACTTGGTAACAGCCGGGCAGACGAAGCTGCTAAATCAGCAGCCAGCACCACCACACAAACGAACATCACATCACGGATGACATTTAACACGATCAACACACAACAATTAATTGAAATGCAAGATTTGTGTTCTTTACAGGAAAAGGCAGTCTGGAGGTCAAAGGGGTATGGCCAGGAATCCTCAGGACTGTGCACAGGTGGACAAGGTAAGCCAGTGGCCCCCAGAGCATATCTTCCAAGCTTAGCTGAGGCGGCACACGGTCTGAATCATCTGGGCAAAGAGGGTATGTGCAAGCTGGTAAGAGCCTACTGGTGTGCGCCAGGATTCTCTTCTCATGCAGGTAAGAGAGCAATGACATGTTTTACTTGCTTGAGAAAGAATATTTGAAAGTCAATACCAACAGAGCCATCCCATATCCCTCCGACAGACTAACCTTTTCAGGTAATACAAATCGATTTCATACAGTTACCACCCTGTAGGAATTTAAAATATGTGTTTGTTTGTATTGATGTATTTTCCAACTGGGTAGAAGCGTTCCCTGCTGCCACAAATACTGCTACGTTCACTGCAAAGAAAATTGTGCAGGAATTTGTGTGTAGATATGGTATCCCTAGAATAATTGAAAGTGACAGGGGTACCCATTTTACAGGTGAAGTCTTTCAGGTCATGTGCAAACTGATGGGAATTAATAGCAAGCTGCATACTCCGTACCGTCCACAGGCGAGTGCAAAGGTGGAGAGAGTGAACAGCACTATTAAGAACAAGCTGAGCAAATGAATGGCTTAAACTGGATTGTCATGGCCAGAAGCTTTGCCACTAGTGTTGTACAGCATCAGAACCACTCCCAGGTCTCCCCTTAACCTATCACCCTTTGAAATTCTTTTTGGTCGACAACCTCATGTAATGATAGACCCCCAGGATGATTTGAAATGTAATAATGAAATGACTGAAATATTTGGTTGGGATGAGCCAGCAGCTGAGAAATCAACAAAGAAATTTAAAGCTGGTGATTCCTGACCTACCGAACAGTAATTGTCATGACATTGAGCCTGGGGATTATGTGATGATTCGAAATTTCTTACGCTCAGGTTGCCTCATAGACAGGTGGGAATGACCATATCAAGTCTTGTTAACCAGCACGACAGCATTGAAGGTCGCCGAAAGAGAGACTTGGGTTCACTCGTCCCACTGCAAGAAGGTCGCTGACCCGGAGAGAACTCGTGACAAAGAGCAGAGTGTAGGGAATCTCGTATCACTGGAGTGTCTGGTCCGGGAAAGTTGAGAGGCAGGACTGTTGAAGGGCATCTGAGCACAGAGAGTAACAAGATCTAGAACGGTTGTCGTACCACTTTCTTTTTTCACCTCCCCCTGCATTTTTCCTTTCTTTTCTCCTTCTTATTTTCCTACTTTCCTCTAACGAAATGGATCGATCACAAGAGACTGCGTTTCGGGTTCTGTTAATAATTCTGGTTTTGATAAGGACAGTTTGTTTTGGTGAGGGTCCCAGAGAGGTCGAGCAGGGATCTGGAATGGGTTCTGATGGCAAGTTTAAATTTGTAGGATCTCAGGATCAGTGCATTACTTTAGTAAAGGCTGTCATCAGTAAGCGCTCTCGTAGTCAGGGAGCTTGGAGGCACTGTGAGGGGTTATTGTCTGATTAATATTGTATTTGTAGGAATTGTGAGAATATAGTTGAGGATGGGTGCATCCAGAGATGTCAGTCCAACCTTAATATCGACATGGACAGTCATTCGTTAAGTGATTACCACTCACTAGTGGGTAAGGTCTTAAACCAGACAGAATGCTGGGTGTGCTCACAGGTACCTCAAGGTCAGAGCAAGTCAGGATTAGTACCGTACCCTTTAGCAATAGATGAGGTACTCGAATTACGGGGTGGGAGACCGGTGGACAAGAAATTCAATATCTCTAGGCCCCCTAGCTTGAAGCTCCACCAGTATCATGTAGACAGGTCCTTATTGTGTTTTAATATTTCCAATTACCGAAAACCGGGAAATTGGGAAGTGACGTGGAATAACCAGACAATGACCTTTTCACACAGAGCTGATAGCATACCCATAGACTGTGAACTTGTATGCCAAATAGCCAACAGTGGGAGGTATTTCCGGTATAGGTATACTTGTGGAAGCAAGACCATGTGGGTTGGAAAAGTATTGCCAGGGTATTGTGCTCATATCATCCAGCCCGATACTTGTACTGAGCAGATGGGAGAATTAGGGACTGGTTTCTTTATTTGGAAAATTTGTAATATGCTGATGTTATATTTTGTCCCCTATGTTCTCCCAGATGATGCCTATTTCATATGTGGGAGGAAGGTGTACAAGCGGCTTGCCCCGAGCTCAGAGGGATTGTGTTATATTGGGAGAGTACTGCCAGAGGTCATGACCATAACCCATGATAAGGTGAAAGACGTTCACCGCAGTGCTCAGGCTCCTTATACTCATACTCCCTATGAACACATCATCAAGAGACACCTCATAGATAGGGCAGAGCACGCAGCCTCTGATTTGATCCACGAATCCACCGGGATTCAATTCCTTCTCGCATTAGACATCACCCGTACTGCCAGAGGAATTATAAATTATAGGTATATCCATGCGCTAGCGAACTTGATAGATAATATTACTGAGATGTATGACGACACCTTCAAGTATACGGGAAGGGAGTTACAAGCTTACAAGAAGGAACTGATTCAGCACAGAATGGTCCTTAATTATGTCACAGCCGTGACAGGTGGGTACTGTGTTACTCTGGCAACTCAATATGGGGTGAAGTGCTGTACATATATTACGAACAGCACTGACGACCCCGCGGAGATTATAGATCAAAAGATGGACGATATCTTGCAGTTGAAGTGGGAGTTCAGGAGGAAGCACAACCTTACCTTAGCGACTGTGAGTAATGAACTGACCGGCTGGGTCTCATGGTTGAACCCACGCAAATGGTTCTCAGGTTTAGGAGAGTGGGCTCAGAATGTTATTATGAGTGTGGGGAAGTTTCTCCTTTGTATCCTGGGAGTCGTCATAATTATTGGTTCGATATTTAGGTGTGTTCGAATTCTAATACGGCACAAATCCGATGAGTCTAAGGAGCGAGGGCGCTGTTATAGCAGATTTAATTTATGACCCATCCATAGAGACAGTGTTATGATAAGGATTGCAAATGAATTTCATGGCCTGTTTCTTTTACCCATTTTTCTTTTGTTTCCCCCTCTGCCCAGATACACCCATCCGGAACAGACGTCAGCCCTACCCAAAATGTTTATGTGAATGTATTTTCATATATGTGTCTTATCTTCATCTCTGCAACCTCCAGTTAACGGCACACATAGTCGACAGGTGATATCCACATATACTAGCACTCACATAAGTTTCCCCCTCCATGTATCATCAACTAAATGTGCACCCCATTTGTTGGAACAAGAAGCCGAAAAGACCTCAGTAGTGTTTGTTGGCCCATTTACAGACCCTTAATACGGGATGAGAAGGATTTAATGTATACTTCGCAATACCTCGAAGCTTATTACATATACGGCACGATGATACATGCCCCTCAGACATGGATTCATACATACATGCTTTTTACTATCCCACTAGGTCATATATTTCCCACCTACAACTCTTCCCCGACCATCCAAACTTCTGTAGATATTTTTCTGTTTATTGATTAGATAGTGGCAGTTATCGGTGACTGTCAAAGGGTGGACTGTCAAAGTCGAAAAATATTGCAGTACCCACATCAAGTACAAACTACACACAGATTACCTCCGTGCGTGTACTTATTCTGCCGTGCATGCACATATCCATAATTTGCGTATGGTCGCTCCCGCAGTCCTGCACTTTAGCGCATGGTATGGGTATTTACGGTAGTTTGTGAACGCATGGAAAGCTATCAAAACGCATTGCATATTTAAATCCAAATAGTGTACAATGTACACATAGTCTCCCTGCACCACATCAGTAAGTTACAGCAGTTTAAATGGTAACAGAACAAAGGGATTCACCTTTACAGGATAGGAGGGGACAGAACAAGGTTATAAGGTGGGGTTTGGTATCCAGCTGTAGGGTATTTTAAGGGTAATATTCCAGTGTTAGTTTGAATAAGATCGTATGTTCCTGCGAATAGTTCTGTGCAGAAGCAAAATAGAGACAAACTGTATTTACTGTACATTATGTATGCGGCAGGAATCCAGAGGAGAGCACCCACAAGAGCAGTTGGAACAGACATCGCCCACCTATTCAAACCGACCTATGACCTCTCCTGTACTGTAAATGACCATCCCTGTGTCCAATGGACAAAGATTACAGTATCCATTGTGTAAGGTTTTGGAAGAATTGTATAAAGAGAGCCTGCTGCAGGCCTGGTCAGACACAAGACTCACAAAGATATCTATCAGATGACTGAGAACTAGTGATGAGCGGATTCGGTTTTACTCGGTTCTCAAAACGGCATCTTATTGGCTCACGGATGTCACGTGTTTTGGATAGCCAATAAGATGCCGTTTTGAGAACAGAGTAAAACCGAACCTCGCTCATCACTACTGAAAACCAGACTGGGTAGCGCGGCAAATCCAATCACAAATGTACCATTGACTGTAGCCATTATTCTGTTATATTGTATATACTGTAACCCCCTTTCAGTAATAATATCCTGTGGTGTCGGAACCCAGCAGTTTAATTACAATCTGGTGTCGTGTCTTCTTTCCCTGCTAAGGTTTAAAGTGTATTATTATCGCATTGCATAGCTGTTAAGGGTTTGCAGTGTATATCTGGGTGTGTACGCGCGGTGTGTACTTTGTACCGTCAGCGCAGCATTTGTATGCAAAGTCCGTACATAGTACGGGACTCTTTACGCTAATAGCGTAAAGAGTACGTAGAGTGTATATAAGTATAGCGGCCACAGCGGTTCCATAGTAAAGTGTATTTAAAGTGTGTTTAAGGTATAGCTTTCATCCCTGTATATAAATCAGCATTATTCATACATACATACATACATACATACATGTTGAGTATCCCATATTCAGATATTCTGAAATACGGAATATTCCAAAATACAGAATTTTTTGAGTGAGAGTGAAACCTTTGTTTTCTGATGGCTCAATGTACACAAACTTTGTTTAATACACAAAGTTATTAAAAATATTGTATTAAATTACCTTCATTCAGGCTGTGCTTATAAGGTGTATATGAAACAAATGAATTGTGTGAATGTACACACTTTATTTAATGCACAAAGTTATTAAAAATATTGGCTAAAATTACCTTCAGGCTGTGTGTGTAAGGTGTAAATGAAACATAAATGCATTCTGTGCTTAGACTTGGGTCTCATCACCATGATATCTCATTATGGTATGCAATTATTCCAAAATACAGAATAATCCGATATCCAAAATACTTCTGGTCCCAAGCATTTTGGATAAAGGATACTCAACCTGTAGAATACATACATACATACATACACATAATCATGCTTACCAGCACACCAGGCGAAGCAAGAATTCCAGACCCTATGATAAATCCGTGCAGAAGTTGGTTTACGTGCTTTCAACATAGTTTCCCTTGGCCCTCAGGAATGAAGCTTCAAGAGCCATGCCGTCAAAGCCAGGTCCGGATAGACACAAGGGCCCTGAATGAGGAGGTCTGGGTGTTGAGGAAGTAGAAGAGGATACTCTATCGAGAGACCCTACAGGTCTGAGAACCAATACTGTCTAGGCCACGCTGGAGCGACTAGAAGTAGTATTCCTCTTTCTTGCTTGAACTTCTGCAGTACCCTGGGCAGGAGTGAAACAGGAGGGAATACGTAAGGCAGCCGAAAGCTCCAAGGAATTGCCAGTGCATCCACAAACGTTGCTTGAGGATCCCTTGTCCTTGCTCCGAAGACCGGAACCTTGTGATTGTGTTGAGACGCCATCAGGTCTACATCTGGAAGGCCCCACTTGTCCACTAGGAGTTGAAAGACCGCTTTCCAGTTAAGAACTCCCAGAATGAACACTGCCGATATAGCTGGCAGATGGTGTTCCTCCCATTGGAGGATTTATGACACATTCATCTCTGCCATGTGGCTTCGAGTGCTGCCTTGATGATTTATGTACGCCACCATGGTGGCGTTGTCTGATTGTACTTTAACAAGCCTGTTCTGTACCAGAGGCAGGGCCAGTGCCAATGCATTGAACACTGCCCGTAATTCCAGAATGTTTATCGGGAGGAGAGAGTCCTCCCTGGTCCACTAACCCTGGAGAGAGTGTTGCTCCAACACCGCGCCACAATCTCAAAGACTGGCATCCATTGTCAGGAGGACCCAGTTGGAGATCCAGAATGGACGGCCCCTGCTCAACTGTTGGTCCTGTAGCCACCAGTTCAGGGACAGATGAACCTCAGGAGTCAATGATATCATTTCAGACCTGATCCGGTGAGGCAGGCCGTCCAACTTGGAAAGGATTAACCTCTGCAGAGGGCGGAAATGAAATTGAGCATACTCTACCATGTCGAATGCCGACACCATTAGGCCTAGTACTTGCATCACCGAGTGTACTGACAATCTCTGGCGAGAGAGGAAGTATCTGATCCTGTCCTGAAGTTTCAGGACTTTCTTTGGAGACAAGAACAATCGTTGGTTGTGTGTGTCCAACACTGCCCCCAGGTGCACCATGCTCTGAGCAGGGACCAGCAAGGACTTCTTCCAGTTGATGAGCCACCCGTGGGTTTGTAGAAATTGGATCATCAGTTCCAGATGACTGAGGAGAAACTCTGGGGCGTTCGCCAGGATCAGCAAGTTGTCTAGGTACAGCATGATCCTGACACCCTGACGGCGGAGAAGAGCAGTCATGACTGCCATGACCTTGGTGAAGATCCGAGCAGCCATGGTCAGTCCGAAAGGCAAGGCCTGGAATGGATAATGTAGGTTGCCAATAGCAAACCGCAGATATTGTTGATGTTACATGGCAATAGGAATGTGCAGGTAAGCATCCTGTATGTCCAGGTATTCCAAATAGTCCTTGGGTTCCATGGCCAGTACAATAGAACGCAGAGTTTCCATATGGAATTTGGATACCCTCACAAAATTTGTTCAGGTTGAGTATAGGCCGGGAGGACCCATTTGGTTTTGGTATTAGAAACAGGGTCGAATAGTTTGAGACAGAGGTACCGGCACAATCACTCCAGTATCTAGGAGAGATTGTATAGCCAAGTGTAAAGTCTGTGCTTTCAACGGATCCGAAGGAATAACCGTAGAGCAGAACTGGTGAGGGGGACATCTCTTGAAGATCGCGTACCCGTGAGACACCTTCCTTCACCCAGGCATCTCAAGTGGTTTTTAACCAGGCCTGGGTGAACTGCAGAAGTTGGCCTCCCACCCTGGGGTCCCCCAGGGGGAGGCCCGCCCCATAATGTCGCAGGCTTGTCCTGTTTGGAAGCCGGCTGACGGGCGGCCCAAGATTGCTTAGACTTGGGCTTGGTGGTTTTGGAAGTACGAGCCTGTCTTGCGTACGCCTGACCCTTTGCTTTACCTGGAGGTCGAAAGGAATGAAAAGTGGTACTCTTAGCCTTCGGAGAAGGATTAGTACTCGGGAGAAATGCAGTCTTAGCTGTTGCCAAGTCAGTCACGATCTTGTTCAGATACTCTCCAAATAGTATGTCTCCCTTAAAAGGGAGAAACTCCAAGGTCTTTTTGGAGTCCAGGTCCACATTCCAGGACCTTAACCACAAAATCAGGTGAGCCAGGATAGACGTAGTAAATGCCTTGGCCGCCATGACGCCTGCATCAAAGGCCACTTCCTGAATGTAGTGAGAGGCTGTGGTAATATATGACATATTGTCTGGCAGGGTCAGAAAAATTTAGAGGTAGCTCAACCTCAATTGCCTGAACCCATGCTTCAATAGCTTTTGCAGCCCAAGAGGCTGCCATAGTGGGTCTGTGTACAGCACTGGTAAGTGGGTAAATAGGCTTCAGGCATCCCTCCACATGCCTATCCGTCGGTTCCTTCAGTGAGGTGACAGTGGCGACAGGCAGAGTAAAAGATACCACTAGACGGGCGACATGAGAGTCCACCGGCGGTGGAGTTTCCCCCTTGTTACTCAACTCCGCAGGGATAGGGTAACGAGCTAGTATCTTTTTGGACAGGGGAAATTTCTTCCCTGGAGATGACCAGGATTCCTGACATATGTCAATTAAAAGGTCAGAATGCGGTAGAACTACTTTAGCAACCGTCCGATGTTTAAACTTATCAGGTTTCTTAGACGTAGCGGGGGGCTCAATAATCATCATCAATCTGGAGAATCAGCTTGATAGCCTCCACTAGGTCAGGAACATCAAACTGAGTTGTAGATTCCTCATCAGAAGCAACTTTATCAGTGTCTGACGGATCAGTATAATACCCATTCTCATCATAAGAATCATCCAAAATATTAGTGGATTGTGAAGGGGTAGGTTTCTGTCTAACCAAAGACTGATTTAATTGTAGTAACTGGATAGACAGAGCATCCGCCCAAGGCGGGTTAACTACAGGGACAATGTGGCTGCAATGGCACAGGATGTCCCACAGGGGGGCGTAAGCCGCGTTACAAGCGATAGCAAATGCAAAGCACAAAACAGAGGATTTAAGTAGTGTGAGGTGACAAACACAGTGAAAAATACAAAACCGTATATCCTGTGGAATACTATATTTTAAATGAGATCCTGACGCACTTAGCCCAACAGGGTACAGAATATAGTGATAGCAATACATGTGATACACAGAATAGAATCCACACAGCAGCTATAGGCACACACAGTCACAGGTACAATGCTGAAATTATTACATATAAACAATAAGACTGCACTGGACTAGTAAATCTACATATAGATATAACAATGCACAGAAACACTGGATGTATATCACAGAATACTTGTACTAAATATTCATATAGCAGTATACTAATTCTTAACCAACACTTTCTAAAATGACATGTAGAATACTTAAGTACTGCGCTGACATGACAGGCGGTTTTACAGAGGAGACAGTGCCCAGCAGATCCGGAGATCAGCCCAGCTATATAATGGTGCCAAAATTTCTTCAGGGAGAGGGAGAGAGATGCAGGTCCAGGACGGGACCACCAGCAGTAAATTGTGCCCACAGCTGGGGGAGGGGCTACATGTCAGCGACTTATCCCCTCTGCGGGACTTCACCACCGGGTACTATAGAGCCTATATTAAACAGATTTTAGTAAATCCGACCTGTGCTCCCTGCCCTGTGGATATAGTGGGGTCCCTGTATGGCCACAGTGTCCAAGCCAGCGGTACGGTCAGTCTCCAGGGACCGCAACCGGATGACAATTTACCGGCGGGTACTGCCTGGGGGACCTTCTTACCTCCTCCCTGTCGTGTAGCCACACGATCCAGGAGAGCAGCAGCGGTGGTGTGCCTAGAAACCGGTGCATGCCCGCGGGAGTATGCAGCACCTCCGAGGGAGGTGATGGAGCCGCAGCACAGCATGTCAGAATAACATAAAAGTGCTGCGGCCCTAGAAGTCTTCTTAAAAAGATCTTTTCAGGGCTGCCTAGCGATGCCCCCTCCTGTTAGTGACCTGCACTGCAGGCACCAATTTACAAACTGAGCTCTAGTGCCTGGAGGCGGGGCTATAGAGGAGGCGGTGCAGTGCATCCTGGGAACAGTCAAAGCTTTAGCCTGTTGGTGCCTTGGATCAAGATCCAACTCTACACCCCGATGTTATTCCCTGTGGAATACCAGTGTACCCCACTGCAGAAAAATTATTTAAAATTACTTATTCTATTAAGTGAGTACAAGTGGCAAAACAGGCTTGTTTATTGTTATCTGAATCTTCCACCACTATCACAAAAAAAATTAAAAATAAATTCTCAGATTCTGTATCCATTCATTTTATTTACAAACAGGATGCATCTATTGTTACCTATAAATATTTGTTATTGGCCAATACAACTCTATTTCTATTATTGTCTTGGCTATAAGTGTAATATTTATTGAAGTGGGTGAAGCTATATGCCAAAGTGTTCATTAAACCTACAATGGGAATGGGGATTGCTGTGCACAAAGGTTTGCTTAAACTGTGCATTATTGTCCAACATTTGAAATATCTAAAGCCGGACATAGCCACAGGAGACTCACCACATCATGGTGCATGTAAAGTACTAGGTCACCCCAAACACCTAAAAATCACCTTTCAATTGAAGCAGGCACCAGATCAACTTACTTGCTCACCATGGGAGGAGAATAAAGCAGAGACAATTGAAGCTAACAAGAACTGGGAAGAAGAGACTGCAATGGGAGTAGTTTCAGATGGGGGAGCAGGGCCATAACTGGCCACAACTATGGCAATGTGACCAGGGACATTGACCGGGGTGCAAGGATACAGGGGATGCCATTAGCCATGTGATACCTCTTCATTCGGTCCCAACAGTATGCCAGGCCATGGAGAACTAAAATGCCCCATCAGTGCATGAAACCGTGTGGCATCTGCAGTCTGTGGTTAGCAGCAGTGGGTTTTCACCCTGCTGTATATCTGCATAGTTGGCTTTGTGGGTAATGGATCACCAACCCTGCATACCAAGACGGCAGTGCACTGTATTCCGGCCCTGGAGGAGTGCTCATCCTGGTAAAGCAGTGTCTGGGAATCCTGTCTTGGTGTCAGCAACACATTGAGAAGGTGCAGTAGTTGCTGACTGGAGGCAATGTGGGCAAGTAATGTGGATGGCAAGGGAGGAGCAGCAGCCAGAGTGACAGAAGAAAAAAGATTAGGTGAACAAACTAGCCCAAGCATTGAAAATGTTACAAACTGAATGTAGTCATGGGGGTGGTCATTAGTAGTGTCACATTAACGGATTATCTGGAGCTGAGTAGCACAAGCAGGCTCAGAGGCATATAAAGGGGTATTAATGGTCTCTGACAAGGCCAGATGAAGGTTTGTGGGGGACCCCTGCAATAAAATGGGCAGCCGCAATATGGCAACAGCACCGCCCCCACACCAACTACATGCTGCACAGTGCACCCCCCCCTCCTTACCAACTATATGCTGCACGGTGCACCCCTTTCCCCAGCCCCATGCATCTTGTGTTTAGACTTGGGCCCCATCTACAAGATTATGGATTATTATGGAAAGCAGTTAAGATACAGCCGTACAGGGATGCGATTCGCATACCGGCTGTCGCAATACCAGCGCCGGGATCCCGATAGGGGTACTATACACGTGAGGAAGGTTATTCCCCCTCTATGGGTGTCCACAACTCCCATAGAGGGAAAATAGAACCTGTGGTGAGCAAAATTTGCCAAAGAGCCCACAATGGGCTTCGTTGCACTTGCCCCCCTGCCAGCATTCTGGCGCACGAGATCCCGATGCAGACGCTGGAATCCCGCACAGCGGTACAATATCGGCGAGACAGGCTGTTCTCCCTCTGTGGATGTCCACAACACCCATAGAGGGAGAATATAAGCAGTGGCATGCACAGCGAGCACGCAAAGGGCTTTCTAGCGCTCTCCCAGCTGCCTGCATATTGGTGGCCAGGATGGCGCTGTCGGTACACTGACGGGCAGCATTCCGGCCACTCATATTGAACCCCTCATTATGGAATGCAAACAGAGAATAGCTAGCTGTAGAGAACAATAGATTCTGCTCTGCAGCACACACATGACAAACTGAAGTCCAATCAAGGGGTGTTAACTGTTACACATATATAGATAGGTATAGAAATGATCAATGAACAACAAATAAATGTACACCACAGCGACTAGTTTTTACCGTGGTCTGAGGAAGCAGAGCAGGCCCAGCAAAACTAGTGTGTAATTCAAAGGCGCACGCAGGAACATGAATTGGTGGTCGCATGTCTGCGACTTTTTGCAATTGCTGCTACAAACTCCTTCCTTGGTGTACATCCATGTGGCTGAATATGCAAGGACTGAGAGCCCCACTTTCAGCGTGTGTACATGCAGTATTATCTATTGGTGTGTTCTTGGATAGAGAAACTGCACCTTCCATAGGGCTGGTGCAAGTTTTTACTGATGGTGTCTAAAGGTGCATACACACTGGGCAATTTTGGCAAGCGTGTATGCTCAGCGATGATCACCGACATCGCTGGGCTGAAAAGCGCTCAGTGCATACACACTGAGCACTTTTCCCCGCTACCCAGCGATGTCAGCGGCTGTCCATAGCAGGACGCTATGGAAAGCCACTCACCCCGCTGTTCATCTACTGGTAATACCAGCAGATGAACGGCAGCCGCCAGCGATGAAACGGGAGTGCGCATCAGTGCACATCGCTGGGGCACACACACTAGGTGGCTTTGAGCTGAAAGCAGCTCAAAACAGCAAAAGTGAGCTGCTTTCAGCTCAAAATCGCCCAGTGTGTATGGGCCTTAAGTAGAGCCTCCTGAGTGGTCAAGCACCCGTGTACACAATCACTTTAAAATGATACGCCTGCAACACTCACATAACATGCCAACTGAATGCACTATGTTTGCATGCATTTCTAACCACCTTCTAGTCACCACCCAGGGATGCCCCTCACCTTTCCACAACATTTCTGATGCATTCAGTCTCAACCTTTGTGAGTACACTCTGAGTAATGCATGTGTCCTATGATTTTAGAAAATGTAACACATTCACAGCTGCAGAAATAAAAACCATCAACTCCGTGAACATCAGCAGGCAGCTAGGGTTCCAACACACAGTTGGCGATACAGCAAAGCCTCATTCCTGGCTGCTATCTTCTATGGTTTAAGATAGAGTCAGTGATGAGGAACAGGTTTTATTAACAAAGCTCCACTCTAGAGAATTATTGTAAGGATTTGTGCTTACAGGTACACTGCACCAAGTGTACCGACACTATAGTAAGGTTATATTAAGTGTAGAACTAATGTTTATTTATTAAAGATTGAAAAAAAAAAAAAAAAAACCACACAAAAAAACCACAGGGGTTTGCAACTCCAGTCCAAGTAGCACCATCAGGTCATGTTTTGTGGATTTCTTTAAGCACGGACAGATGAGTTAATTAATTTTGCTGGGTTGCCAAATATCCCATTTGCTTCCAGACAGAAATCATGAAAACATGGCCTTTTGGGAAAACTAGTGGGATGAGGTTGATAATCACTGGTATAAAAGGATATTTATGGTAGACTTACCATGGTTAAATCTTTCTGCAAGGTACACTGAATTCCACAGGGAATACATTGGGGTGCAGAGTTGGATCTTGAGCCGAGGCACCAACAGGCTAAAGCTTTGACTGTTCCCAGGATGCATTGCCCTGCCTCCAGGCACTGGAGCTCAGTTTCATTAACCAGACCAATGCAGTAACAGGCAAAAGAGATGGTAGATGTTAGTCACATAGAACCACATTCTCACGACAGGAGAAGGGACTAGTGACTAATGCCATACAAACCCAAATAAGTTAAGTGCATCAAGGTGGGCGCCCTGTGGAATCCAGCGTACCTCGCAGAAAGATTTAACCATGGTAAGTCTACCATAAATCTCCATTTCTGCAGTGGGGTACACTGGTATTCCACAGGGAAAAACTTCGGGGATGTCTTAAAGCAGTTTCTCATGGGACGGGATGCACCTTAGCGGGTATGAAAACCCAGCATCCAAAGGAAACCTCCTGGCAGGCAGAAGTATCAAAGGCATAGAACCTGATGAACATGTTCACTGAGGACCACGTAGCCACCTTGCACAATTGTTCAACGGACGCGCCTCGGCGGGCCGCCCCCAGAAAGTCCAACAGACAGAGTAGATTGGGCTTTGATAGCAGCAGGAGCTTGGAGTCCAGCCTGCGCATAGGCTTGTGCAATCATTCTAATCCATCTGGCCAAGGTCTGCTTATTCGTAGGCCATCCATGTTTGTGAAAACCAAAAAGTACAAAAAGGGTATCCGACCTCCTGAGGGAGGCAGTGCTCTCTACATAAATACGGAGAGCCCGCACCATATCCAAAGACCGCTCTTTGGAGGACAAACCAGAAGAGATAAAAGGCCGGAACCACAATCTCTTGGTTAAGATGGAGAAGATACCACCTTAGGTAGATAACCAGGGCGAGTTCTAAGAACTGCCCGGTCACGGTGAAAAATCAGAAAGGGTGGACGACAGGACAAAGCGCTTAAGACCGACAGCCTCCTAGCAGAGGCAATAGCCAGTAAAAACACCACCTTAAGTGTAAGACATTTAAGATCCACTGACTCAAGAGGTTAAAATGGAGACTCTTGCAGGGCATTTAAAACCACCCTGAGTGAAAGTATGAACGTCAGGAATAGACGCAATTGTCCTCTGAAACCACACCAACAAATATGACCCTTGAGGGAGGCCTGACTAGGGCCTAAATCTAGGCCTTGTTGCAGAAAAGCCAAAAGCCTAGATCAGTGATGGCTAACCTTGACACTCCAGCTGTTGTTGAACTACACATCCCAGCATGCCCTGCATCAGTTTTAGCAAGGCCAAATAGCAAAACTGTAGCAGGGCATGCTGGGATGTGTAGTTCAACAACAGCTGGAGTGTCAAGGTTAGCCATCACTGGCCTAGAAGTTCTAAACAAATAGGCATGAGAATTCTTAGTAGCACACCATGTGAAGAGTTCCAGACCCTGTAATAAATCTGTGCAGAAGCCGGTTTGCGGGCCTTCAACATCGTTTGAATAACCACCTCAGAGAATCCCTTGGCCCTCAGGAGTGATGCTTTAAGAGCCATGCCGAAAATGCCAGCCTGGCCAGGTCCGGATAGACACAAGGGCCCTGAACAAGGAGGTCTGGGCGTTGAGGACGCTCTCTCGATAGACCCTGCAGATCTGAGAACCAATGCCGTTTAGCCCACGCTGGAGCGACTAGAAGTAGTATTCCTCTTTCTTACTTGAACTTCCGTAGTACCCTAAGAAGGAGTGACACTGGAGGGAACACGTATGGCAGCCGAAAGTTCCATGAAATTGCCAGTGCATCTACAAACGCTGCTTGAGGATCCCTTGTCCTTGATCCGAAGACCAGAACCTTGTGATTGTGTCGAGACGCCATCAGGTCTACGTCTGGTAAGCCCCAGTTGTCCACTAGGAGTTGAAAGACTTCCGGATAAAGACTCCACTCTCCGGCGTGAACGTCCTGATGACTGAGGAAATCCGTTTCCCAGTTGAGGACTCTGGGAATGAACACTGCCGATACTGCTGGCAGATCGTGTTCCACCCAAGAGGATTTTTGATACTTCCAGCATTGCCGTGCGGCTTCGAGTGCCACCTTGATGATTTATGTACGCCACCGTGGTGGCATTGTCGGATTGTACTTTAACAGGCCTGTTCTGTACTAGAGGCAGGGCCAGTGTCAACGCACTGAATACTGCCCGCAATTCCAGAATGTTTATCGGGAGGAAAGATTCCTCCCTGATCCACTGACCCTGGAGAGAGTGTTGCTCCAACACAGCGCCCCAACCACGCAGACTGGCATCCGTTGTCAGGAGGACCCAGTTGGACATCCAGAAGGGACGGCCCCTGCTCAACTGTTGGTCTTGTAGCCACCAGCTCAGCGACCGACGAACCTCCGAGGACAAAGATCATTTGAGACTTGATCCGATGAGGCAGGCCATCCCACTTGGAAAGGATTAACCTCTGCAGAGGGCGAGAATGAAATTGAGCGTACTCTACCATGTCGAAAGCCGACACCATGAGGCCTAGTACTTGCATCGCTGAGTGTATCGACACTCTTGGGTGAGAGGAAATATCTGATCCTGTCCTGAAGGTTCAGGACTTTCTCTGGAGGCAAAAACAATTGGCTGTGTGAATCCAGTAATGCCCCCAGGTACACCATGCTCTGAGCAGGGACCAGTGAGGACTTCTTCCAGTTGATGAGCCACCCGTGGGCTTGTGGGAATCGGACCGACAGCTCCAGATGACTGAGAACCTCTTGGTAGTTCGCCAGGATCAGCAAGTCGTCCAGATACGGCAGGATCCCGATTTCCTGATGGTGGAGAAGAGCCGCTATGACCATGGTAAAGATCCAAGGGGCTGTGGCCAGTCCAAAAGGCAGGGCCTGGAATGGATAATGTAGGTTGCCAATAGCAAACCGCAGATATTGCTGATGCGACATGGCAATAGGTATGTGCAGGTAAGCATACTGTATGTCCAGGGATACCATATAGTCTTCAGGTTCCATGGCCAGTACAATAGTTTGCAGAGTTTCCATACGGAACTTGGATACTTTCACAAACTTGTTCAATGATATGAGGTTGAGTATAGGCCGGAAAGACCCATTTGGCTTTGAAACTAGAAACAGGGTCGAATAGTATCCCATACCTCTCTGAGACAGAGGTACCGGCACTACCACTACTGTGTCCAGAAGGGATTGTACAACCAGGTGTAGAGCTTGCGCTTTTAACAGATCCACAGGGATAACAGTTGTGCAAAACTGGCAAGGGGGGCGTTTCTTGAAAGATTGCGTACCCGTGAGAGAGACAACTTCTCACACCCAGGCATCCAAAGTGGTCTTTAACTAGGCCTGGGCGAACTGCAGAAGTCGGCCTCCTACCCTGGCCCCGTCATGCAGCAGGCTTGTCTTGTTTTTAAACGTGTTCGACCCAGACCAAGTTGCAGCTCAGCAAAGTTGCACTGCCGAGACACACCGGGCAGCCGCCCAGGAAGACCCCACCATACGAGTAAAGTGGGCCTTAACAGATTTTGGACACGGCAGTCCTGCCATAGAATAAGCGTGCTGGATAGTGAACCTAATCCAGCGAGAAATAGTCGCCTTAGAAGCAGGATACCCAATTTTCTTGGGATCATATAGGACAGAGTCCGACTTTCTGCGACGAGAAGAAGTTCTCTTCACATATATTTTCAGAGCCCTTACAATATCCAAGGACTTTGATGTAATTGAGGAGTCAGACACTGGCACCACAATAGGTTGGTTGATATGAAATGCCGACACAACGTTCGGAAGAAACTGCTGATGTGTCCTGAGCTCAGCTCTATCTTCGTGGAAGATCAAGTAAGGCCTTTACAGGATAAAGCCCCCAATTTGGACACGCGTCTAACAGAAGCTAAGGCCAACAATGTGACCGCCTTCCATGTAAGAAATTTGACCTCAACCTCCTGTAGAGGCTCAAGCCAATCCGACTGGAGGAACTGCAACACCACGTTAGTGTCCCAAGGCGCCGTAGGCGGTACAAAGGGAGGTTGGATGTGCAGAACTCCCTTCAAAAAAGTCTGAATCTCAGGGAGGGCAGCCAATTGTTTCTGAAAGAAAATGGATAGGGCCAAAATCTGAACCTTCACAGACCCTAACCTCAGGCCCATATCCACTCCTGCTTGCAGGAAGAGGAGAAAACGTCCAAGTTGAAACTCCACCGTAAGAAACTTCGTGGACTCACACCAAGAGACATATTTCTTCCAAATACGATGATAATGTTTAGACGTTACCCCTTTCCTAGCCTGTATCAGGGTAGGAATGACCTTCTTCGGAATGCCCTTCCGAGCAAGTATCAGGCGCTCAACTTCCATGCCGTCAAACGTAGCCGCGGTAAGTCTTGATTGGCGAACGGCCCCTGCTGCAGCAGGTCCTTCCGAAGAGGAAGAGGCCTCTGTTCTTCTTGCAGTAGATTCAAAAGGTCCGCGTACTAAGACCTTCTTGGCCAGTCTGGGGCAATGAGGATCGCTTGAACCCTTGTTCTCCTTATGAGCTTTAGGATTCTTGGGATGAGTGGAAGCACGTACACTGACTGGAACACCCACAGAGACACCAGGGCGTCCACTGCCACTGCCTGTGGGTCCCTCGACCTGGAACAATAAATGCCAAAGCTTCTTGATGAGACGAGAGGCCATCATGTCTATTTGGGGTAAACCCCAAAAGGTTTGTTATTTCCTTGAAAACCTCTGGATGGAGACCCCACTCCCCTGGATGGAGATAGTGTCTGCTGAAGAAGTCTGCTTCCCAGTTGTCTACTACTGGAATGAAGATGGCTGACAGCGCCAACACATGCTTTTCTGTCCAGAGGAGTATTCTTGTGACCTCTGACATTGCCGCTCTGCTCTTCGTTCCGCCTTGTCTGTTTATGTAAGCCACTGTTACGTTGTCCGACTGCACTTGAATGGCCTGATTTCTTAGAAGAGGGGCCGCCTGAAGACCGTTGTAGACGGTTCTCAGTTCCAGGATGTTGATGGGCAGGCCGGCTTCTAGGCTTGACCACCTTCATTGGAAGGTTACCCCTTGAGTGACTGCTCCCCAGCCCCGAAGGCTTGCATCCATGGTTAGAAGGACCCTGTCCTGATTCCCAAACCTGCGGCCCTCCAGAAGGCGAGGCAATTGCAGCCACCAGAGGAGTGAAATCCTGGCCTTTGGCGACAGACATTCTCTGGTGCATGTGGAGATGAGATCCCGAACACTTGTCCAAGAGATCCAGTTGGAAGGTCCGAGCGTGGCACCTCCCGTACTGGAGAGCCTCATAAAAGGCCACCATCTTTCCCAAAAGGCAAATACATTGATGAACAGACACCCAGGCTGACTTCAGGACATTCCGGACCATAGTTTGTATCACCAACACCTTTTCCTGCGGAAGAAACACCCTCTGCACTTCCATATCCAGGATCATTCCCAGAAAGGACAACCTCTGGGTTTGTTCCAAATGTGACTTTGGAAGGTTCAGAATCCAACCATGACTCTTGAGGAGGCGTGTTGTGAGAACAATGGATTGCAGCAGCTTCTAATCGGATGATGCTTTTATCAGCAGATCGTCCAGATATGGAATGATGTTCACACCCTGTTTGCGGAGGCAAACCATCATTTCTGGCATCACCTTGGTAAACACCCTTGGTGCTGTGGAGACGCCAAATGGCAGGGCCTGGAACTGGAAATGAAAGTCCAGCAATGCAAAATGGAGATGAGTCTGATGCAGCAGCCAGATCGGAATGTGGAGGTACGCATCCTTGATATCCAGTGATACCAGGAAATTCTCCCTCTTCCAGACCTGATATCACCGCCCTGAGAGACTCCATCTTGAACTTGAATTCCTTTAGAAAGGTGTTCAATGATTTCAGGTTCAGAATGGGCCTGACCGAACCATCCGGTTTCGGTACCATGAAAAGGTTCGAATAGTAACCTTTGTTCTGCATGTGAGGTGGTACTGGCACAATGACCTGTGTCTCCACCAGTTTTTGGACAGCGTCCTGTAGTACAGTGCGGTCGGTAAGCCTGATTTGAAAAAACGATGAGGAGGGAGACTTTGAAATTCCAGCCTGTATCACTGGGACACAATACCTATCACCCAGGGATCCAGGCCGGACGATACCCAGACGTGACTGAAGTGTCCGAGTCTGGCTCCCACTAGCCCCATCTTCAGGCCGCGCGGTCCGTCATGCAGAGGACTTTGGCGTACCTGAAGCAGTTTTTTGCTCCTGGGAACCTGCAGCTGCAGGTTTCTTGGACTTAACTCGACCTCCCCTAAACAAGGTATTGGACGTTCTGGCCTTTCTAGGCCTGTTAGGCCGAAAGGACTGCGTTGCAGATAAAGAGAAGGATTTTTTCAGAGCAGTTGCTGCTGAGGGAAGAAACGGAGACTTACCCACTGTAGCAGTGGATATCCACGCATCTAGAGCTTCCCCAAAGAGAGCCTGACCTGTATAGGGTAGGGTCTCAACACTTTCTGGATTCCGCGTCGGCCGACCACTGACGCAGCCACAGTCCCCGACGAGCTGAAACAGACATGGAAGATATTCCTGTAGCAATGGAACCCAGGTCTTTCATGGATTCTACCATAAAGCCTGCTGAATCATGAATATTGCGTAAATATAATGCAACGTCATCCCTATCCATCGTATCCAAATCCTCAAGTAAGGTAGCCGACCACTTTACTATTGCCTTTGCAATCGATGCAGTAGCAATAGTGGGACGTAATATGGCCCCTGAAGCAGTGTACATTGATTTAAGCGTGTTATCAATTTTTCTATCAGCCGGCTACTTGGCGGTTGATCCTGAAACAGGCAGAACCACCTTCGAGAGTCTGGACACAGATGCGTCAACAATCGGCGGGTTTTCCCATTTTTTCCTATCCTCCTCAGGGAAAGGAAACACCATCTGGACCCTTTTAGGGACCTGGAATTTCTCTGGGTTTACCCATGCTTTTTCAAATATAGCATTCAATTCCTCTGATGCAGGGAAGGTTAGCGAGGCTTTTTTATTTTCAGTGAAAAAAGCCTCCTCAACCTGCTCAGGTGTGGCATCATTAACATTCAACACATCCCTGATGGCCTTTATCAACAATTGCACCCCCTTTACAAGAGATGCGGACCCCCGCAACACATCCCCATCACAGTCTGTGGTGTCAGAATCGGTATCCGTGTTGTCTTGTGTGACCTGCACAAGCGCACGTTTGTGGGGGTATATAGCGGGGCGTCCTGAGGTACCAGAAACCGGCCATACTGCCATAGAGCTCTGTAATACCTGGGTTGCAGATTCATTATTTGCAACACTGTCAGAAATCTGCGAAATCCAAGGTGATAGAGGAAAACCACTCCGGTTCCCTTGCTGGTATCTGTGCTAAACCAGTGCTATCCTGATTACATGGAATGGGATCATCCTGGGAGGATAAATCCTCTGCAGCATGACAGTATCCCTGGACATAGCTAAAGGAGACCACCAAACACTACACACACACACACACAGGTGAGGGCAGACAGTTTCCCCAAGAATGGAAAGAGACAGATTGGAGCCAACCCACACACAGCGCTTTTAGCAAAGGGAGACCCCTTGTCAGCGCTGACTGAGCACCTTAATAGGAGACACAAATTACAGCCTCCCCTCTCTTCTACAACCCCCTGGTACAGTGTACAGATAGCTGGAGTTGCTGTGGAGGGAGCTGTTCTTCCTCTCAACGCTGTGCAGGCAGGAAAATGGCACTAAAACACTGCTGGGTGCGCTCTGAGAAGCTCTGCCCCCTTAATGGCGCTGTCTTCCCGCTCTTCATGGATTATACTGGCCTGAGTAAATTGTGCTGGCTGAGATCCGAGGACCCCGACAGGCTTCTGGACCAGTGTAGGGGGTAAACGCTCGCCCAGGGCGCCCCTCACAGCGCCCACGGCTCCTGGTGGACCAGTCTATACCCCATGGTACTAATGTGGACCCCAGCATCCTCTAGGAGGTAAGAGAAAGACGATTTAAGCGGTATGAGGGGACCGAAACACACAGTAAAAATACCAAATAGTATATACTGTGTAGCACTATATATATCTATATGGGACCCTGATGCACCTAGCCCCTCAGGTTATAGAATATAGTGATAGCAATGTGTGTGATACAGGAGAATGAAATCCACACAGCAGCTACAGGCACACTCAGTCACATGCACAATGCAGACATTATTACATATAAACAATAAAACTGCACTGGACTAGTAAAACTACATATAAATATGTATGAGTATAGTTATAACAATGCACAGTAGATACTGGATGTATATCACAGAATACTTGTACTAAATATTCAGCTAGCAGTACACATGTTCTTAAGTATTCTACATGTCATTTTAGACAGTGTTAGTTAAGTGCCTGTAAATGCACAGCGCTGATGAGACAGACTGCTTTACAGAAGAGACAGAGCCCTGCATTCTCGAAGGTCAGCACAGCTAGTAGTGAAGATGGCGCCAAAATCTGTCAGGGAGTGAGGAAGTGAAATGCAGCTCCAGGGCGGGAACACCAGCAGTAGATGTCCCGGAGCTGGGGGAGGGGCTACAGGTCAGCATCTTATCCTCTCTGCTGGTCCTTACCACCAGGTGCTGTGGAGCCTACATGAAACAAATTTAGTAAATCCGACCTGTGCTTCCTAGCCCTGGTGGACATAGTGGGGTCCCTGTGCAGTAGTGTCCACGCCAGCGCCGTGATCCGTCACCTGGGACCGCGTTTTACCAGCAGGTCCCACCTGGGGGACCCTCTTACCTCCTCCCTGATGTGCAGCCACGCGATACTGGAGAGCATCGGCGGTGGTGTGCCTGATGACCGGTGCGCCTCGGCTGCAAGCACCCAAGAACCCGGCAGCGGGAGTATGCAGTGCTATTGGGGAGGTGATGGAGACGCAGCACAGAATGTCAGACTCGCATAAATAGTGCTGCGGCCCATGAAGTCATCTTAAAGCTCTTTTAAGGGCTGCCTAGCGCAACCCCACCTGTTAGTGACCTGCTCTGCAGGTACCAACTTACAAACTGAGCTCTAGTGCCTGGAGGTGGGGTTATGGAGGAGGAGGGGTTATAGAGGAGGTGGTGCAATGCATACTGGAACAGTCAAAGCTTTAGCCTGTTGGTGCCTTGGATCAAGATCCAACTCTACACCCTGATGTTATTCCCTGTGGAAGTTGAAGTTTTTATAGGGAGAAAACATATCTAAAAGTTATTCCCTTCTCAGCAAAAGCAAAAATTGGCCCGGTAACAGAAGGGCCAAATATAACATCCAGTTATAATGTCATCAGTGTAAATAGAAGGTCTCATAACTACAAAGACGATGAATAGAAAATAGATTCTAAAAAGGTATACTATACACACTTATTCCCCCCTATACCCAAAACACAAAATTTAGACACTGCATGCCATGGCCCATCACATAAAGGCTATTACTCCTCATCTCAAAATAAAGTTACAAACATTACAGGATACAGTATGTGAAAAGGAATTATTAAAAGTCAAAGCTTTTATTGGTGACAGATATTTACTGTGGAGTAAAATAAAGATGTGCCATTTGTGAAAAGGAAGACAGAATACAAACGGCGCGGTCATACATTTGCCACTGTTGCAGGTGCAGAGTAATACTAAAAAGTTTCAGTTTACCAATAAATGAAAGTTAACTGAAGCAAAGCAATTTCTGTTTATGTATCAAGGGAGCTGTTCCCATGTTCCCGGTAGGATATTAATAAACTGATAGCACAGCAATTTACGTTATCAAGCACACTTATAGACAGCGTGACAAAGACAAAATCAAAATTACAGAAGCAAGACTGGTTTGTTCCACTTTTAAATTTAGCATTTTTCTGTGAACAATTTAGCCTCTCTTAGACTAATGACGATGTTTTTCAGTTTAGACTATAAAAGCTATTTCCAGCCATATCACAAAATTGTTTGATATTTTCAGAATATACAGAGAATTAAAATACTCCAAAGTCTGGCTATATCAGTTATGTGTAGGTTTCAAGCTTAACCAAAGTGGTAAAGCATTGCATTACTCAGTCATTTGACTGGACCTCTGCATCACCAGATTCTACGCAAACCTTCCCCAGTGGTAACTGAATTGGAGCACTTTAGGTCATGCACTGATCGGGCCCACAAAACCTGGTTTATTCAGATCTATTGACAATTTGTCAGGCTATCAGTTTTTGTAGGTGAAACTGTGAATGAAGTCTGTATAATCTGGCAGCAACAAATAAAGCTTCTGCTACTTGATCTTCCTCTGTGCAAGCTTTTCATATAGCCTCTGTACACGTTACATATGGCCCTTTACTGAGAGCGAGTCTGTAAATGTGCAGTTATACACCACTTTGTGCTCTTTACACATTCTCCCACACGTTATATGGAGTAGCAAATGAATGTACATAGATACACAGAGTGATACATGTCCCCTACTGAGGGTAAGACCGTTAATCTATGACTGTGCATAGTTATGAAGCACTGTGTGCTCTTTATAAAATCCTCCATAACACACTATATATGGCCATAACTAAGCAAGTTTAGAACTGTACATGGTTACAAAGCACTGTGTGCTCTACATCAGCAATAAGTTATACTGTACATAACTTCCTATGAGCAGGGGATATGGTCGTTAGGTCGACAGCCATTAGGTCGACCACTGAAGGTCGACAATGGCATTAGGTCGACAGGTCAAAAGGTCAACATGAGTATTTCACATTTTGTTTACATTTATAAACTTTCATACTTTACGATCCACTTAGACTACATTTGGGAAGAGAGACATGCGAGGGGACATGGTGCACTAATTGAGGTTCTCCGTCACTTTCTGAAGAAAACACCAAAAAAAGTCCAAAAACCCATGTCGACCTTTTCACCTGTCGACTTAATGCCCATGTCGGCCTTCAGTGGTCAACCTGACTGTCGACCCAAGTTGTGTCGACCCATACCCGTGAGCAGTAGAGTCTATGAATGTGTATAGTCTTGCACCTACATGCACACAAAATTTTGTTTCGCAAGATGAGTCTGAAAGGCAATGAAAAACATGATGCGATTAGAGAGGCATTCTATATTATGTATGCGTGTGTATTGGTGCTCACAGACTCTGAGTGGACCTTTTTATAATAGCCATGAGTTTATAAAAAATAAAGCCAAACTAGTATTATAAGAGGAAAACATAAAACATTTAAAAAGATTAGTATACTGAATTTGGGACCATCAACCAGACATTTTTAACTGTACCTGCAAAAAGGCCCAATTTTCATGTGGGTCGTTTCAAAATCTACAGTAAGGGTGTATATTTTGTTATGCAACAGGATGTTGAATAGACACACATGCAAAACATAGCTACCACATGCCAGGAAACTGCACTTTGTAAATGACCCGATTGAAACGTGTTCCAAAAGTGAACAAATTGCAAAATTATAATATATGGAAAGTTTATATAGTATATTATACCTGAAAGTCGTTTAAAGAAGTTTATGGAGTATTCTTAGGTTTTCCACCTCATACTAATGCCCCCCACACATGGAGAAATGCGTCCTCCAGGTGCACATCACGAGTTGCAGGGTGCCAGCATCAGCAAATGCACACAAGTGACAGCGGAAAGGTGTGTGTGGGGGAGGAAGGGGGAGGGGAAGAAGAGTGGGGCCACACAGTTCGCCACCTTCTCAGATCCTTCTGAAGGTATTTGAGGAGGAGGCGACAAACTACTCGAGAATGCGCACACTGGCGTCATTATGCCCACATACAGCACTTTTTAAACCATGTGTCGCTCCGAGCTGTCTGAAATGCCCACATAGTTTAAAATATCATGCCGTGTGTGGGCAACTGAACACCTGACATAGTAACTGTCAGTCCAAGATGGTTGGTATTCTCTAATGTGTATTCAAGCAGAACCACTATGGACACAGAATTTAAAAGTATGTTTTTGTATTCTGGAGATTTTCAGAAATTAATGAAAAAAACCCCCAACACAAATCACCAGAAAAAATATAAATAAATAAAAGCCCACTAAGGTAAATTGGTCCACATAAAACTCTTACAATTTATTGATGTTTAAGCAAAAATAGTATTTTTTCTTCAACTGAATTGCAACAGACACCCATTTGAAAAGGAAATGCTTAAAAAAAACAAAAACAAAAAAAAAACACAAAAAACAAGACATTAAAATATAAAAAAAAAACAACAACACAGGAACAAAACAAAAACACACGAGGTAATGCATCGTATAGTTCTGACTTAATTCAGCCTTGGTACAATAACATTTCTATTTAGTTTGTTAAATGTGTTCTCTATAGAGAACAACATATTCAAATAATTTAGCTGGCATAAGATGGCAAAACGGGAACAATGCACACCATTATAACTAAAAGAAAAAGAAAATGACACTAATAGATGTATTTCATTAGAGAGAAATATTGCTTTTTATAATGAGCAATCAGCAGTGAGGCAATATGGAAAAGACTCATAGATGTGTGGTACATGTACTTGTATTACCAAAGCAGTATACATTTACAAAACACATTGGTAAAGATATGAAACTTATAAAATCATACTCTATACTTACTTGCCTGCAATAGAATTAGCTAAATATAGAACATGCCTGGTTTTTGAAGGGTTCTAAAGGCGGCAAGTTAGGGGAGCACTCTTTTTGGGCAGCTGTCACAAGTCTCAGTGATACATACAGACATCTGTACTCCTGATGCCTTTTTAGGCCAACGGTGAAAGTATAAATACATAAGGAGCCATAAATATGTTCATTTGCACTGCAAAAGCTTAGGCGTAAATTTATCAGGACATAAAATCACAATAGCATTGGGGAGGGAGGGGGGGGGGGGGGTACAGACAACGCAACAAGTAAAACTTGCACTTTTGTGTTGGCTTTACTATTTAAAGAATAAATCCACAAAAAATTCAAATAAAAACCTGATAATCCTCACTCTGGTTTGGCCAGGCCTTGTCTGGGGGCGTTAAAACCCTTCCCTGCTGAACTTCGCGTTTGCACAAATGGGAAGTTCAAAAAGGGTGAGGAACTTTAGTCTAAACAAGGCCCACCCTCGATCGGAGGCACACACTTTGCCGGCTGTCAGAATCCCGACCGCCGGCTGGAATCCCCACCAGAGGGAGAATATAACACTGTGGTTGCAACCGGGCACAAAGCGTGTCAAGCACAGTGAGAACACGACGGGACATGCTGTGCTCGACGCCGGTAACCCGACAGCCGGGATATCATACGGAATTCTCCTAGATCTACTGCAAGTGTCGTCAGGTAAATTGGGAACAGTCCATGTTACTAAAACTTCATATTATATACTTTAGCTTAGCGTAAAAAATAAAATAAACAAAAACTGCCTAGGTTTGTGAGGATTTGGGCTTTGAAGTTGAATAATTTGAATACCATAACCCTGCCCATATTCAGAGAACACAATCTACTGTAGATATTCCACATCTGCTAATTTAAGAACTGCAACTAGTACAAAATAAGCTCTCCCAATATGCTATCCCTACCCTTCCCACACAACCCAAATCTCCAAAAGCCTTTCACTGGAGAAGGTAACATTCAAAGTGTCAAAACTATCCGGTGACATTCACCAATGAATCATCTTGTGCAAGTACACAGCCATTAATTGTATCCAAAACATCCACAGAGGTTTTATTAAATATAAACATAGGTATGAGCAGTTTGGACTGAGGGATTGCTTTCAGCACTGCCATAAACCGAAAGCATTCAAAACACTATCTTCTTGCTAAGCCGCACTCTTCCAAGGATGGGGAAAAAGGTACAGTTTGTGAAACTGCTAAGGAGACTTTTTATTATTGGGATTTTGGTTAAGTTTGCTTTTAAAAGAGAAGAAACAAAGGACTGTTGCATGCAGGGAGCCAACAGTTTATAATGGAACGTGGCTGAAGAGGTACGACACAGATTCGCCATTATGAGTCCTCCTGATTGCCTCTGCCAAAATCATGGATATGTCGATCACCTGAAATGAAGAAAAAAAATTGTGATACTGTTGCAAATGCAGTATAGTAGATTTAAAAATGAACACTCCAAGACAGTCATTGAGTCTCTACCAAATTGTAGCACTTCATTGAACATTATATTAAGCAGCAATGAAGAGTCACAATAATAGTAATTCAGGGATGTGGGGACTTTATCTCCAAACTTTGATAAATCTCCCCAATTATAATTTGTACCATAACGACTTAAGCATGCCATCATTCTATTTGCCATTTATGTAAACTACACAGTTATTTCTAAAAAAACATTACACATTTCAAATCACTAGAATTGGTCATAATAAAACAACCATAAAGATGGAAAACAAATGCTTGCTTAATCAAACACTACAGTATAATAACATAGTAAAAGTAAATGTGTAATGGGAATAAGGTTGCCACTTTTTGAACCAGTGAAAAACCAAAGCTGGTATGGGCAATTGTCCCCACAACAGTTATTCGACGTCTGTATCCTACAGACGACATATGGAGCCCGATGATCTTAAAATTGATTTAATAAAGCAACTGTGCGCTGTGTGTTGTGCTAATGATTTAGGTCACTGGGGATATTTTGATTTCTCCTTATTTCTATGTTGATTAGTAAAACATATCACTCCCATCCTTAATAGTAAATACACTGGTATAAAAATTTACTGCGCAAGACATGTTTAGTGTGTTTAAAAAAATACTAAGTAATGAATTATATTAGGTTTCCAATAAATAATGTATGTGAATGGTCCTTTCGTATAATGGTTTCCTTTGAGCATTCACAATGGGTAGATCTCTCCAAAACATTATGATGTTCAATTTAAATCTAATTTAGCATATGAAAGTAGAGCACGCAGTTCTCTAAGGTGCCTACACACTAGGAAGACTTGCAAAAGATGCAAGTCTTTATATTTCCCTTGAACTCCCCAGCAGCTCCCCTGCAGTACTGGACGCACGATATAATGCAATACACATAAGATAATTCTTACACATTATGCAAAAGATCTAGGAGTTGCAACATCCAGAAGTATGCTGTCAGATATATCTATATCGGGCGCATCGGCCAGATGGTCTTTCTGGTGTATGGGGGGCATAAGGGCTTTCAGATGTGAAAATATATTGAAAAAGTTTTCATTAAGCAAAATCAAATTACCTATGCTTAACAAGGGTTGTCCTTCAAGACCTGTGTGTACACAGGGCCTGTTTCAGAGACGCAGGCGGTTTATGTACGGCTTTAATTTCGCATGGATTCTAAAGAGTGAAAGAGCAAATAGGGGCTAGATGCATCATCGCTTCGAAAGTGATAAACTGGAGATAGAAAAAGTACCAGCCAATCAGGTCTTAACTGCCATGTCATAGGCTGTGTTTGAAAAATGACAGTTAGGAGCTGATTGGCTGGTACTTTACACACTCCATTTTATTGCTTTCCAAGCGATGATGCATCTAGACCTAGGAGTTTAAGCATTCCTCATGTGCACAACTATGTGACAGATAATTTGTGCAATGGTTAGATATGCAAAGCCTATCTCCACCATCGGTCGCAAAATTGTTTTCTCGCTAAGCTCAGCCCGGGGCAGAGCCTCCATTGTATCTTCAAGATATAGCCACTGTGTGGCGAAAGAGCAGCATTATGCTGAAACATGCCTATGACACCTCTTTTTGGGAAGACTACGTAATGTTTCAAGTAATAACGATGTAGTACGCAAATGCATACGACAGTGTACACTTCGGGTCGCACAGGTGCAGTGTTTGCTAAAATGTTTGCGCATGCGTAGCAGTGAGGGAAACAAAACTCAACAGTGCAAATATCGGTACTGCATCAAACTCTGATCAGGTTCAGTCTCAAAACTGTTACTCCCAGAGAACTTCGGTTTGGGCTCTCAAAAGTGCCTATTCTAGGGAAACAGGCATCCCATCATAGGTAAGGAGGTCACCGAGATCAGAACATGTACAAGTTTCATGTCTAGAGTACACAAAACGGATAGGTCAAAACTGTGTAACATGTAAGAGAACTACTAAATGATAAAATTAGCGAAGAAAAGATTAGAAGTCATGCTAAGTGTTACAGTTTCCCGCTGTCCTTTAATGTACCAGTAGCTCCCAAGCACACCTATTATCTGCAGGTTTTTGTGTTCTTGCTTGGCGCACCTACCATTATTGTTATGTCAATGATAATCCGATATGTTAATGACATTAGTTCAGTTTATAATAAACAGTTCCAAAATAACAAGTTTCATTATTTGACTTTAGAATTCATGGATAATACCAATATTCAATAATATGTACAAATAATAAAAAAATAATAATTGGATTTTAATTACCTACCGGTAAATCCTTTTCTCGTAGTCTGTAGAGGATACTGGGGTTCCATTTACTACCATGGGGTATAGACAGGTCCACTAGGAGCCATGAGATAGTGTGGGCTGGCTCCTCCCTCTATGCCCCTCCTACCAGACTCAGTCTAGGAAACTGTGCCCGAGGAGACCGACATACTTTGAGAGAAGGTTAGATAAAGATAGTGCGGATTCTGAACCAGAACACAAACAGAGGATAGCCATGCTAAACAAACTTTAAGCAGGAACAGCTGAACCAACAATACTTAACAGAGTAACCGTGCAGGAAGAACAAAGCACCGGGCGGGCGCCTAGTATCCTCTACGGACTACGAGAAAAGGATTTACCGGTAGGTAATTAAAATCCTATTTTCTCTTACATCCGAGAGGATACAGGGGTTTCATTTCGTACCATGGGGGATGTACCAAAGCTCCCAAACTGGATGGGAGAGTGCCGAGGTTCCTGCAGAACTGATCGACCAAACTGAAGGTCCTCAGAGGCCAAAGTATCGAACGTGTAGAACTTAGCAAACGTGTTCGAACCTGACCAAGTTACCACTCGGCAGAGCTGTAAAGCCGAGACACCCCGGGCAGCCGCCCAGGAAGAACCCACCGACCAGGTAGAGTGGACCTGTACAGATTTTGGAACCGGCAAACCTGCGGAGGAATAAGCATGCTGGATAGTGAACCTGATCTAGCGTGCGATTGTCTGCTTTGAAATAGGACAGCCAATTTTATTGGGATCACATAGAACGAACAGCGATTTCCTGTGACGAGCTGTCCTCTTTACGTACACCTTCAAAGCTCTCACAACATCCAGACTTTGAAGTAGCAGAGGTGACGGTGATAACCGGAACCACAATAGGCTGGTTGATGTGAAACACAGACACCACTTTTGGTAGAAATTGCTGACGAGTTCAGCTCTGTCCTCATGGGAAATTAAATAGGGGCTCGTGAGACAAGGACCCCAACTCTGACACACGTCTTGCTGAAGCCAAGGCCAACAATGTGACGGTCTTCCACGTAAGATATTTTACATCCACCTCCTGTAATGGTTCAAACCAGTCCGATTGGAGGAACTGCAGCACCAAATTGAGATCCCAAGGTGCCATGGGAGGCTGGATGCACAGAACCCCTTTCAAAAACATCTGGACCTCAGGGAGAGAAGCCAATTGTTTTTGAAAGAAACTAGACAAGGCCGAAATCTGGACTTTTATGGAGCCCAGACGTAGGCCCACATCCACACCTACATATACAGAAAAAATGAGAACTACCTCAACCGCGCTCAGCTAAAAACAGTCCACTTAGATGTCTTTAAATGTTCAGGAATATGTCAGTCCGTAAAAAGAGAGGAGGTCGTCTTCCAATCTTTTTTCTAGTTCATTGGGTGGAGAGATTCCCTCTAGGTTGGTCCAGAGTCCCTCAAAAAGATAAAAGAGCAATATCGTGTAGTACGTCCTGGGTTTTGGAGTGATTGGTGGTTCTAGATTTTGTGGTTAATCACAATAGTTCGTACCGTACTCACGTCTAGAAAGGAAGAATTTCCACTCAAAGGTTTCTTTATGGGTCCAAACTTCTCCTAACCGGATGGAACCAGGCTCTTTTAATTCCTCCCAAGATGGTACCCCAATGTGAGAGATAATAAGATTTTACTTACCGATAAATCTATTTCTCGTAGTCCGTAGTGGATGCTGGGGACTCCGTCAGGACCATGGGGATTAGCGGCTCCGCAGGAGACAGGGCACAAAAATAAAGCTTTAGGATCAGGTGGTGTGCACTGGCTCCTCCCCCTATGACCCTCCTCCAAGCCTCAGTTAGGATACTGTGCCCGGATGAGCGTACACAATAAGGAAGGATTTTGAATCCCGGGTAAGACTCATACCAGCCACACCAATCACACCGTACAACTTGTGATCTGAACCCAGTTAACAGTATGACAACGTAGGAGCCTCTGAACAGACGGCTCACAACAAGAACAACCCGATTTTTTTGTAACAATAACTATGTACAAGTATTGCAGACAATCCGCACTTGGGATGGGCGCCCAGCATCCACTACGGACTACGAGAAATAGATTTATCGGTAAGTAAAATCTTATTTTCTCTAACGTCCTAGTGGATGCTGGGGACTCCGTCAGGACCATGGGGATTATACCAAAGCTCCCAAACGGGCGGGAGAGTGCGGATGACTCTGCAGCACCGAATGAGAGAACTCCAGGTCCTCTTTAGCCAGGGTATCAAATTTGTAGAATTTTACAAACGTGTTCTCCCCCGACCACGTAGCTGCTCGGCAGAGTTGTAATGCCGAGACCCCTCGGGCAGCCGCCCAGGATGAGCCCACCTTCCTTGTGGAATGGGCCTTGACAGATTTAGGCTGTGGCAGGCCTGCCACAGAATGTGCAAGTTGAATTGTGCTACAAATCCAACGAGCAATCGTCTGCTTAGAAGCAGGAGCACCCAGCTTGTTGGGTGCATACAGTATAAACAGCAAGTCAGATTTTCTGACTCCAGCCGTCCTTGAAATATATATTTTCAATGCCCTGACAACGTCCAGCAACTTGGAATCCTCCAAATCGCTAGTAGCCGCAGGCACCACAATAGGCTGGTTCAGGTGAAACGCTGACACCACCTTAGGCAGAAAATGAGGACGCGTCCGCAGTTCTGCCCTGTCCGAATGGAAAATCAGATATGGGCTTTTATACGATAAAGCCGCCAATTCTGACACTCTCCTGGCTGAAGCCAGGGCCAGTAGCATGGTTACTTTCCATGTAAGATATTTCAAATCCGCCGATTTGAGTGGCTCAAACCAATGGGATTTGAGAAAATCCAAAACTACATTAAGGTCCCACGGAGCCACTGGGGGCACAACCGGGGGCTGTATATGTAGTACTCCTTTTAATAAAGTCTGGACTTCAGGAACTGAAGCCAATTCTTTCTGGAAGAAAATCGACAGGGCCGAAATTTGAACCTTAATGGACCCCAACTTGAGGCCCATAGACAATCCTGTTTGCAGGAAATGTAGGAATCGACCCAATTGAAATTCCTCCGTGGGGGCCTTCCTGGCCTCACACCACGCAACATATTTTCTCCAAATGCGGTGATAATGTTGTGCAGTCACCTCCTTCCTGGCTTTAACCAGTGTAGGAATGACCTCTTCTGGAAGGCCTTTTTCCCTTAGAATTCGGCGTTCAACCGCCACGCCGTCAAACGCAGCCGCGGTAAGTCTTGGAATAGACACGGTCCCTGCTGAATCAGGTCCCGTCTTAGAGGTAGAGGCCACGGATTTTCCGTGAGCATCTCCTGAAGTTCCGGGTACCAAGTTCTTCTTGGCCAATCCGGAGCCACGAGTATCGTTCTTACTCCCCTTTGCCGTATAATTCTCAGTACTTTGGGTATGAGAGGCAGAGAAGGAAACACATACACTGACTGGAACACCCACGGTGTTACCAGAGCGTCCACAGCTATTGCCTGAGGGTCTCTTGACCTGGCGCAATACCTGTCCAGTTTTTTGTTGAGGCGAGACGCCATCATATCCACCTTTGGTTTTTCCCAACGGTTCACAATCATGTGGAAGACTTCTGGATGAAGTCCCCACTCTCCCGGGTGTAGATCGTGTCTGCTGAGGAAGTCTGCTTCCCAGTTATCCACTCCCGGAATGAACACTGCTGACAGTGCTATCACATGATCTTCCGCCCAGCGAAGAATCCTTGCAGCTTCTGCCATTGCTCTCCTGCTTCTTGTGCCGCCCTGTCTGTTTACGTGGGCGACTGCCGTAATGTTGTCCGACTGGATCAACACCGGCTGACCCTGAAGCAGGGGTTTTGCCAGGCTTAGAGCATTGTAAATCGCTCTTAGCTCCAGTATATTTATGTGAAGAGACATCTCCAGGCTTGACCATACTCCCTGGAAGTTTCTTCCCTGTGTGACCGCTCCCCAGCCTCTCAGACTGGCATCCGTGGTCACCAGGACCCAGTCCTGTATGCCGAATCTGCGGCCTTCTAACAGATGAGCACTCTGCAACCACCACAGAAGAGACACCCTTGTCCGTGGCGATAAGGTTATCCGCTGATGCATCTGCAGATGCGATCCGGACCATTTGTCCAGCAGATCCCACTGAAAAGTTCGTGCGTGGAATCTGCCGAATGGGATTGCTTCGTAAGAAGCCACCATCTTTCCCAGGACTCTTGTGCATTGATGCACAGACACTTTTCCTGGTTTTAGGAGGTTCCTGACAAGTTCGGATAACTCCTTGGCTTTCTCCTCCGGAAGAAACACCTTTTTCTGAACCGTGTCCAGAATCATTCCCAGGAACAGCAGACGTGTTGTCGGGGTCAACTGAGATTTTGGAAAATTCAGAATCCACCCGTGTTGTTGCAGCACTACTTGGGTTAGTGCTACTCCGTCCTCCAGCTGTTCTCTGGACCTTGCCCTTATCAGGAGATCGTCCAAGTAAGGGATAATTAATACGCCTCTTCTTCGCAGAAGAATCATCATTTCGGCCATTACCTTGGTAAAGACCCGAGGTGCCGTGGACAATCCAAACGGCAGCGTCTGAAACTGATAATGACAGTTTTGCACCACGAACCTGAGGTACCCTTGATGTGAAGGGCAAATTGGGACATGCAGGTAAGCATCTTTTATGTCCAGGGACACCATAAAGTCCCCTTCTTCCAGATTCGCTATCACTGCTCTGAGTTATTCCATCTTGAACTTGAATTTTTGTATGTACAGGTTCAAAGATTTCAGATTTAGAATAGGTCTTACCGAGCCGTCCGGCTTCGGTACCACAAACAGCGTGGAGTAATACCCCTTTTCCTGTTGTAGGAGGGGTACCTTGACTATCACCTGCTGAGAAAACAGCTTGTGAATGGCTTCCAATACCGTCGCCCTGTCAGAGGGAGACGTTGGCAAAGCAGACTTTAGGAACCGGCGAGGGGGAGACTTCTCGAATTCCAACCTGTAACCCTGAGATACTACCTGCAGGATCCAGGGGTCCACCTGTGAGCAAGCCCACTGCGCGCTGAAATTCTTGAGTCGACCCCCCACCGTTCCTGAGTCCGCTTGTAAAGCCCCAGCGTCATGCTGAGGGCTTTGCAGAATCCGCGGAGGGCTTCTGTTCCTGGGAAGGAGCTGCTTGCTGCCCTCTCTTACCCTTTCCTCTGCCTCGGTGCAGATATGACTGTCCTTTTGCCCGCTTCTTATAGGACCGAAAGGACTGCGGCTGAAAAGACGGTGTCTTTATCTGTTGGGAGGGGGTCTGAGGTAAAAAGGTAAATTTCCCGGCAGTTGCCGTGGCCACCAAATCCGATAGACCGACGCCAAATAATTCCTCCCCTTTATATGGCAATACTTCCATATGCCGTTTGGAATCCGCATCACCTGACCACTGTCGTGTCCATAAACTTCTTCTGGCAGATATGGACATCGCACTTACTCTCGATGCCAGAGTGCAAATATCCCTCTGAGCATCTCGCATATAAAGAAAAGCATCCTTTAATTGCTCTAAAGTCTGTAAAATACTGTCCCTATCCAGGGTATCAATATTTTCAGTCAGGGAATCCGACCAGACCACCCCAGCACTGCACATCCAGGCTGAGGCGATGGCTGGTCGCAGTATAACACCAGTATGTGTGTATATACTTTTTAGGGTAGTTTCCAGCCTCCTATCAGCTGGATCCTTGAGGGCGGCCGTATCAGGAGACGGTAACGCCACTTGTTTTGATAAGCGTGTGAGCGCCTTATCCACCTTAGGGGGTGTTTCCCAGCGCGCCCTAACCTCTGGCGGGAAAGGGTATAATGCCAATAACTTTTTTTGAAATTAGCACTTTTCTATCTGGGTTAACCCACGCTTCATCACATACATCATTCAATTCCTCTGATTCAGGAAAAACTACAGGTAGTTTTTTCACCCCCCACATAATACCCCTTTTTGTGGTACTTGTAGTATCAGAGATATGCAAAGCCTCCTTCATTGCCGTGATCATATAACGTGTGGCCCTACTGGAAAATACGTTCGTTTCTTCACCGTCGACACTAGATTCAGTGTCCGTGTCTGGGTCTGTGTCGACCGACTGAGGTAAAGGGCGTTTTACAGCCCCTGACGGTGTCTGAAACGCCTGGGCAGGTACTAACTGGTTTTCCGGCCGTCTCATGTCGTCAACTGATTTTTGTAATGTGCTGACATTATCACGTAATTCCATAAACAAAGCCATCCATTCCGGTGTCGACTCCCTGGGGGGTGACATCACCATTACCGGCAATTGCTCTGCCTCCACACCAACATCGTCCTCATACATGTCGACACACACGTACCGACACACAGCAGACACACAGGGAATGCTCTATTGAAGACAGGACCCCACTAGCCCTTTGGGGAGACAGAGGGAGAGTTTGCCAGCACACACCCAAGCGCTATAATATATATGGGAACAACCCTATATAAGTGTTGTATCCTTATAGCAGCTTAAATATAGTAATATCGCCAAAAAAAGTGCCCCCCCTCTCTGTTTTACCCTGTTTCTGTAGTGCAGTGCAGGGGAGAGTCCTGGGAGCCTTACTCACAGCGGAGCTGAGCAGGAAAATGGCGCTGTGTGCTGAGAATAAGCCCCGCCCCCTATTTCGGCGGGCTCTTCTCCGGAGTTTGTGAGATCTGGCAGGGGTTAAATACATCCATATAGCCTCAAGGGCTATATGTGATGTATTTTTTAGCCATAAAAAGGTATTATACATTGCTGCCCAGGGCGCCCCCCCAGCGCCCTGCACCCTCCGTGACCGCTGTGTGAAGTGTGCTGACAACAATGGCGCACAGCTGCAGTGCTGTGCGCTACCTCAGGAAGACTGAAAAGTCTTCTGCCGCCTGCTTCTGGACCTCTTCCATCTTCGGCATCTGCAAGGGGGGTCGGCGGCGCGGCTCCGGGACCGGACTCCATGGCTGGGCCTGTGTTCGATCCCTCTGGAGCTAATGGTGTCCAGTAGCCTAAGAAGCCAATCCATCCTGCACGCAGGTGAGTTGACTTCTCTCCCCTAAGTCCCTCGATGCAGTGAGCCTGTTGCCAGCAGGACTCACTGAAAATAAAAAACCTAAAAACTTTTTCTAAGCAGCTCTTTAGGAGAGCCACCTAGATTGCACCCTGCTCGGACGGGCACAAAAACCTAACTGAGGCTTGGAGGAGGGTCATAGGGGGAGGAGCCAGTGCACACCACCTGATCCTAAAGCTTTATTTTTGTGCCCTGTCTCCTGCGGAGCCGCTAATCCCCATGGTCCTGACGGAGTCCCCAGCATCCACTAGGACGTTAGAGAAAATAGGGAAAAGAACGGCCCAATTAATATATCACAATGGAGTCAATTTTATCAACCCCACTGATGGCCGGAGGAATAAACCAGCGTACCATACTCACACTCAAAGTGTATTCAATAAACCCATAAAGGTATCTTTAACTGTAGATCATGTCCAAATGGATAAATAATGGAATAAAAGATGGGCAAGCGTACCCCAATTACAGTCTTCAAAAATGGTGTCAAGCCCGTAACGGTTTCTTTATCCACTCCCTTCCTAGGAAGTGGGACTCCACTGTTGAGTACGTCCAATCTCGGTGTAATAAAACATATGTCACGAGTGGAAGTGAGTAAAGGAAATTTATTACAATCAAATAGCAATAGGGCACAATCCTAATGGACAGACCAGAAGGTGTTTACACAGTCAAAAAGGATGGGATAGATCCGGTTATCTCACCTCAATGAATGGTGGTCTGGAAGGTCCGTAGGTAGTGTATAGCCCTCACACCAACGCGTTTCGTCCAGAGGTCTTTGACAAAGACTCTGTGTCCAGTATCATTCCCAGGTAAGGGAGCCTCCGTGTTGGCTCTAGGTGAGATCTCCCTCAGGAAGATAGTGGCCTGAGGAAGCTCAATAGTAGTGAAATGCGCATAGGCTCATGCTATGTGTTCCCTAACTATTATGGATAATTAAATGTTTCAATGTTGCACTGCACACTCTGACATGTATACCATTATTGGGAGCTATTGCTTTCACACACAATCACGGACAGCGGGTATTAAGCGCTACCAAGTGTCATCAAATTGATACAATTTAATGCAGCAAGGTAGACAGCTAACTACTGTGTATTAATATCATACAGAAGATATATTTATTCCTGTATATCTACTCAGTATCTGCTTGTACGAAGAATGATGCACCATCAGCATGAATAGCAGATATAAAGTATTACTGTGATTCCAATTTAATACAGTGCAGCAAGACAGCCTGTTATTAACCAATAATAGTATATAGGGGATATCAATTTATTCTCTCCATGTACTTGTTGAATATCTTACTGCAGCATGTCAAATATGACCACTGTGCTGTAAATACTATTGTGAATCACTGAATAGACACAACACAGTATATAAAGGAAATATAATACTGTTATTTAACCTTATTAATGGAAGATTAATTTATACATCTGTACATAATTCTATATATGTTACTACTCTAAGATATATCCCCAATTAGCTCTCTATATATGGATGGTAGATATTACACTGCAAGGCTTCTGTATCGTGCAGTATCAGGACTCAGCGTATGAGTCACATACTTGAGCAACAGTGTTTCATTCACTCTAACTTGCTACATTGAGAAATATCTCACTACACTTCTGGTATACATTAGGAGACTAGAGTCTCATTGTTGCAATATCTGAAATAAGTCTGTGACTCAATAGCAGGGACATATATCTCCCTCTATAATATATGGTACAAGCTCCATGGAATATGGATACTATACATTTTGAATAAATTCTGCACTGATATAGTGCTGTACAAATACATGAATGGTCATGCACATTTGAAACAAATATAAGAAAGTACACACAGGGAAAAACACAACAGCTTTGTTTTTAAATCTTTATTCACATTTTTCTTTTTCTATCACACAAATAATTTTTATTTTTCTTTGATTTTAATATTTCGCTCTATTAATAAAGGACATATTTAGTCCCATTAGAAAAATAATTTCAGGCAACCATTTTGGTTATGGGCATTTAAACCAATACTTACTAATATTACTGAGGATATACATTTCTGTGAAATCTTATTTAAAAATTGTCAGTTGGGTAGAGTGCACCACAAAGTATACCTGGTTTCTTTTGTCCTTCCCCTCTCTTGGGGATTTGTATTTTATAGAATCCTGTATATGCTGCTGGAGTAAAACATCCACCCTAGACAAGGAATGTAACCCCTCAATTAGGTTACCTGACCATTTAGCAATGGCTTTTGTGATCCACGCACATGCAATAGTGGGTCTGTGGGCCACCTGAGCAGCTGTGTACAATGATTTGAGTGTAGTCTCAATTTTACAATTCGCTGCATCTTTTAGGGAGACTGCACCAGGGACAGGCAATACAATTTTACATGACAGCCTAGAGACTGATGCATCCACTATCTGGATTTTCCCATTTTTTCTATCCCCCAGAGGAAAAGGAAAAGAGGAGAGCAACCTTTTAGGGATTTGAAATTTCTTATCAGGATTAACACACTGTTCTTCAAACAGGGTATTCAATTCCATTGACGCAGGAAAAGTGACTGAGGACTTCTTTTTTACATTAAAATAAGATTCCTCACACTCCTCTGACAACTTATCAGGAATTTGCAGAACATCTGATAGCCTCTATCACCCCCCCTCCAAATCCACCTCACCCTCATCCATGTCTGACCCGTCAGAGTCAGACTGCAGGTTATGGGCCAGAGATCATTTTTGAGATCATTCCCTTAATGGAATTAACCCATTCCAGTACAGCCCCGCTATTCTGGGAAGGTGCACTGCCCTGAGTACCCAGTAGTGAGAACCCTGGTGAAAAGAAACACTCCACTGTACAAGAAATACACTCTTTGCCTGACATAATGTAAATGTGACAGCACACACACAGGAAAAGGTTAAGCACAATGAACCCACAAAAAGCTCTTCAGGGAGACACAGTAATTTGGAGCCAGCCCCCGCCGCGCCCTTATCGCTAATGCCAAGCTTAGACAAGTCGCAGACTAAGTACATTGATAGGGGTCTTGGTACACTAATAATCTCTCCCCCCCCTGCTATGACCCCCTGGTACCGCTGAGGTAATCTGGAGTCACACTGGAGGAGCTGCGCGTCCCTTTCAGTCAGCATCTGTGCCCATTGCAGAGGGAAAATGGCGCTGGTGAGCGGCTGGATCCTCTCATAGTGAAGACCCGCCCCTTCAATGGTGCGCCGTCTTCCTGCATTCTTTTATACTGGCTGAGGTAATCTGTTGCTTAAAATGGAGAGAAACCCATTTTAAGGCTGTTTTGCAAGTGTGGGTACTGTGTACTGAGACGCAGCTGTGTACTGTGTCTGGAGACGCATTCCGCCCCGGTTAGAAGCCGTGCGCCTCCATACCCTCATGCCGCCATAATGGTTGGCGACCCGCTAGTTGGGACGTCTGCTTAGTACTCACCACTCTTCATTCTTCTGGCTCTGTTGGGGGTGGCGGCGTGCTGCGAGAATGCACGCTCGCCGTGGTGGGCTTGCGAATAGTTCCACACTATCAAATTATTAAAGTGCCCATGGCTCCTAGCGGACCAGTCTATACCCCATGGTACTAAATGGAACCCCAGTATCCTCTAGGACGTAAGAGAAAAAAAAAACTAATTTACAGAAAAATTATATTAGTTTCAGTACCTGGATCTTTGAGCAGTGTTTCATTTTATCTTCTTGTGGGATTGTGTTAGTTACCACTACAGCCTCAAACGCTGCATTATTGATTCGAGAAATGGCAGGTCCAGAGAATATGCCATGTGTTAAAATTGCGTAAACCTTTGTGGCACCAGCAGAGAGTAACCTTTGAAAAAAACAACACATTTTAATGCATGTTTTACAAATTTTGCCATTTTGTTTTACATAAATCGAAACAAAACTAGAACAAAAAATACTAAATCATGATTAAAAACAAACCTAAAAACACACCTGAATTTGCCACTCCTGTGGTTCCAGTATAATGTACAGAGGTTCTTAACACAGTTGTCCATTTTTGCAAAATAATAAGGGAAAAAATAGGGGGGAGGGGAAAACTAAACAAAAAACACTTTGATAAACCCAAGCTAGCTTTGTTAAAGCAAAAGAAAATCTGTCATTTTTGTTTTTAGTGTTTTGGTTTTTATTTTACCACTTAATGGGCCAATATGTTTTTCCAAAAACATATTTATAAACATTTATTTGAACAACTATGATCAAACCATTGTGACATTGCAAGGAGGCGGGTGGCACCAGGCTACCTGATCAGCAGAGACTGGCTGCACGAAAGACACTGTGGTAGGGAACCAGGAAGCAGAAGGACCCTCTGAGAAAGGCAGCTCCTAGAAGATTAATTTCCAGCAGCCATCCAGTTGATGTTTTTGACTGGTCACATCAGATATGACCATGTCAGGGAAAGCTCAGCCTGGCAAGTGCTTACACTTAAAAGCTATTATCTTTTACTTATACAGCACTACAGGGGTTCCTTAGAGCTATACAGAGGCAAAGAATGGATACAAGGTAAAGAAATTTAGATATACATATATAATTGATAGTATTTGGAATTTATTTTTTTATTTTTTTAGGTTTTGGCACCACAGGGAATTTACCTCACTGCACAGGTAAGCATGTGACAGGCTTTGAAGAAGACTGTAAATGACCATAACATTGGTGGTGGCGGTGGTAGTGGGGGGTGGGTTGGGGGGGGGGGGGGGGGGGGTGTATGTAGTTTATGCAAAGGAGACGCTATTTGCAACAGTGGTATTTGTTTTCTTTTATGAATACAGAATACTTCACAACTTGTGCTCGTTTATCATGCTGCTCTTGCACTTTGGAACGTCCTAATCTCCACAGGCCAAGGGGAACAGTTTCAAAGTAGATTTGTTTAACTGGGACTAGGACTACAATTACATTGTCAGACAATGGTAAGAATAAATGATTAACGCCATATGCTAGAGAAGTTTATTTATTTACTATGGAATGATTAATGGCAAGGCTAAAGTCTAAGTAGAAGGAGGTTTTCATAGTTTGATCTTATAAACAAACAAGAAAATGTGAGCAAATTTCTGAGCTCTAGTTCCTAGGAGACGTAACACTATCCAAATTAAATAGTCATTCTCTCTTAAGATGTGCACACACTGAGATCCTTGCTATGCTCGATTTTTACTATGCGATTTCCCTTGAACTCCCCCAGAGCCCAGATTTTAACTATCTGTGCTTTCCATTTTGTCTATGTACGATTTTGACTAAGTGCCAATTTTGACTATACTTTGTACTAGATAGTACACTAGATAGTCAAGATTGACTTGCCAGTCTATCTAGCCTTGCGATACAGACTCAGCGGGAGCGCGCATTGGGATTGAATCGGTATCGCAAGCTGCCAAACACCTTGAAATGTGCATTAACTTTCCTTAAGATTTTGACTGTATACTCAAAATCTTAGATTTCTCTCACCGTGTGTACACATCTTAAGAGCGGCTTATAAACAGAAATTCAATTATTGAATAAAAACAAAATATGAACAAACATTATCCAGAGAGGTCATAAAAAGGCTCATCACTATGGCAAGAAAACTAACAGCCTCTGATGGATTGGATGATTCAGTATAAGCAAATAGCTAAAGCCCTTTACTCTCCCTTGGACCTTAATAAGCAGACTGATAAAAAAAGGGAAGACATCGATACTTCAAAGTAACCATTCCTGAAAGCGAGTGGGTAGGAAATGTTGGCAGTCTTAATGTTGATATAGATTTTTTTTCTTCTTTTCCCCCCCTTCAGATTTTAGGTTGTCTTTCATCCTAGTGGCACAACGGCGACTTATCTTGTCCTGGCAACTGCAGCAGAGTCCTCTAGTGGCCAGTCCCTTCAGTGTCGGATCTCTGATCCTCTGGCATTCGAGGAAGTGTTTCTCCACTATGCCCAACCCCCCCCCCCCCCCCCCCTCATACAGTTTAACCCCAATGTCGGCATTTCACATAGCAACATTCTGACAATGTAATTTTGCCTGTCGACAATTTAACAAAATCGACATAACTGTTTACATTGAGTCATCAACATTATGAACGTCATCAATTTCACTACATCCCATTTAAAGAGTAACTCCAGATAAAATGTTTTTTTTAAGCAACATGTCCCCCCAGTTAGTAAGAACGTGAAGGAAATTAAAAAATGGACCTTCATAGTGGGAGGAAATGTTCCCACAGAGCCGCATTTTCTCCTGAACCAGCAGTGACAGACAAGAGCTGTTCAAAATGGCAGAAGTTCCAACACAGGCATTAATTGGACATCACTGCAGCAACCACCCTGGCTCTCAATGTTGCTGCAGCAACGTACAATGCTCTGATCCTCGGGGTGGAAGAAGGATATTGGGTAAAATTATATTATATTTATTGACTGCTTGGCTCAATGTTAGGAAAAAGCCAAAAACTCACTTGTCAGCAGCGTGGCATATGGTACCACATGTGTCAGCCATGTCATCTACTAGGATAGCAACCCGGTCTTTCACATCTCCGACCAACACCATTCTGTCCACCTCATTGGCTTTTTTCCTTTCTTTGTGGATTAGTGCAAACTCAACGTTAAGTCTGTCAGCAATGGATGTCACCCTGTGACAAAGGTAATCAAATGCTAAATACAAAACAGATCGCCACTATAACTATCTCAAATAAACATATATAAAATGTGCGGATTATTGGAAAACTAGTCAAGTATTACTTAATCAAAATGTTTTTTCCCACATGTACATTTTCTGGACAAAACACAAAATAAAAACAACTTGAATGACTTGCATAAAAAAAGTGGACTAATACGTTAAAGTAGCACATTACATTGACACCTTGCCCTATACCGTATGAAATATAGCACATATTTAGTATAGACACGATTACCATAAAGTAGCACAGACCTATAGACTAATCAGCATGAAACCATGCCAGTTGGGAGGAAGAAGGATAATAGTATCCTTCCCACTGTCACCTATGGCCAATTTTCTACCGAGCTGTCACACTAACAGGAACACATTTATTTTTTCTTGGAATATAACATTAAACTGTGGCCAGGGCTAAATGCCAGCACAATGATAAAATAATTGACAATCCATGTTCTTAAAAAGTTAGTTTGTAAAATTTGATATTAAGAAAACAGAGCATAAATCTCTAATTTGGTCTAGAAATCCCTGTTACCTTGAAATTACGGGAAGGGAGATTCACTTCGTTTAATTACAAAAAGATGTAGAAAAGACAAAAACCTGGTAAGAGATGGCAGATCAAAATAGAATGGGATAAAATATAACCTTAAGATACTGTTTTTCTCACTGTGTAGTAAATATTGTATCTAATTGCAAAACTCAAGTACTGGCGGCCTCTAGTGGACAATGATCGTTTTAAAATCAGATGTATAAAAGGACAATGTAAACAAAGGGAATATGATTTCTGAGCACTCTTACACGTTCCTATAATTACTTTTACATGGGATTACATGAAACGCCTTTCACTGCCCACTCTACTAAAAGAAAAAAAAAACAACAAAGAAACTGAAATAAAAGGACCAGCAAAAGCAGCCTCTCTAAAATGGTGCCCTTCCTTGCCGGCACCAAACTGAAAACTGGCTGGGCTGGGGTATAGAGGAGAGGGAGCACTGGGATGCCAGGTAATTAAAATAAACTGTTTGGTGCCCAGACTCTCTTCACCGGCTATACCCACTCTCCTCCCTGTGCCCCTTAGTGGAGGAAATAAGAATTTACTTACCGATAATTCTATTTCTCGTAGTCCGTAGTGGATGCTGGGACTTCCGTAAGGACCATGGGGAATAGCGGCTCCGCAGGAGACTGGGCACAAAAGTAAAAGCTTTAGACTAGCTGGTGTGCACTGGCTCCTCCCCCTATGACCCTCCTCCAAGCCTCAGTTAGGATACTGTGCCCGGACGAGCGTACATAATAAGGAAGGATTTTGAATCCCGGGTAAGACTCATACCAGCCACACCAATCACACCGTACAACCTGTGATCTGAACCCAGTTAACAGTATGATAAACGTAGGAGCCTCTGAAAAGATGGCTCACAACAATAAACAACCCAATTTTTTTGTAACAATAACTATATACAAGTATTGCAGACAATCCGCACTTGGGATGGGCGCCCAGCATCCACTACGGACTACGAGAAATATTATTATCGGTAAGTAAATTCTTATTTTCTCTGACGTCCTAGTGGATGCTGGGACTTCCGTAAGGACCATGGGGATTATACCAAAGCTCCCAAACGGGCGGGAGAGTGCGGATGACTCTGCAGCACCGAATGAGAGAACTCCAGGTCCTCCTCAGCCAGGGTATCAAATTTGTAGAATTTAGCAAACGTGTTTGCCCCTGACCAAGTAGCTGCTCGGCAAAGTTGTAAAGCCGAGACCCCTCGGGCAGCCGCCCAAGATGAGCCGAGTTTCCTTGTGGAATGGGCTTTTACAGATTTTGGCTGTGGCAGGCCTGCGACAGAATGTGCAAGCTGAATTGTACTACAAATCCAACGAGCAATCGTCTGCTTAGAAGCAGGAGCACCCAGCTTGTTGGGTGCATACAGGATAAACAGAGAGTCAGATTTTCTGACTCCAGCCGTCCTGGAAACATATATTTTCAGGGCCCCGACTACGTCCAGCAACTTGGAGTCCTCCAAGTCCCTAGTCGCCGCAGGTACCACAATTGGCTGGTTCATGTGAAACGCTGAAACAACCTTTAGGAGAAATTGAGGGCGAGTCCTCAGTTCTGCCCTGTTTGAATGAAAAATTAGGTAAGGGCTTTTATATGATAAAGCCGCCAATTTAGAGACACGCCTGGCTGATGCCAGGGCTAACAGCATGACCACTTTCCAAGTGAGATATTTCAATTCCACAGTGGTGAGTGGTTCAAACCAATGTGATTTTAGGAGACTCAACACTACACATTGAGATCCCAAGGTGCCACTGGAGGCACAAAAGGAGGCTGTATATGCAGTACCCCCTTGACAAACGTCTGAACTTCAGGCACTGAAGCCAGTTCTTTTTGGAAGAAGATTGACAGGGCCGAAATTTGAACCTTAATGGACCCTAATTTTAGGCCCATAGATAGTCCTGTTTGCAGGAAATGCAGGAAACGACCCAGTTGAAATTCCTCTGTAGGGGCCTTCTTGGCCTCACACCACGCAACATATTTCCGCCAAATGCGGTGATAATGTTTTGCGGTTACATCCTTTCTGGCCCTGACCAGGGTAGGGATGACTTCATCTGGAATGCCTTTTTCCTTCAGGATCCGGCGTTCAACCTCCATGCCGTCAAACGCAGCCGCGGTAAGTCTTGAAACAGACAAGGTCCCTGCTGGAGCAGGTCCTTTCTGAGAGGTAGAGGCCACGGGTCCTCCGTGAGCATCTCTTGCAGTTCCGGGTACCAAGTTCTTCTTGGCCAATCCGGAGCCACGAGTATAGTTCTTACTCCTCTCCTCCTTACGATTCTCAGTACTTTGGGTATGAGAGGCAGAGGAGGGAACACATACACCGACTGGTACACCCACGGTGTTACCAGAGCGTCCACCGCTATTGCCTGAGGGTCCCTTGACCTGGCGCAATATCTGTCCAGTTTTTTGTTGAGACGGGACGCCATCATGTCCACCTTTGGTTTTTCCCAACGGTTTACAATCACTTGGAAGACTTCTGGGTGAAGTCCCCACTCCCCCGGGTGGAGGTCGTGTCTGCTGAGGAAGTCTGCTTCCCAGTTGTCCACTCCCGGAATGAACACTGCTGACAGTGCTACCACATGATTTTCCGCCCAGCGGAGAATCCTTGCAGCTTCTGCCATTGCCCTCCTGCTTCTTGTGCCGCCCTGTCTGTTGACGTGGGCGACTGCCGTGATGTTGTCCGATTGGATCAATACCGACTGACCCTGAAGCAGAGGCCTTGCTTGACTTAGGGCATTGTAAACGGCCCTTAGTTCCAGGATATTTATGTGAAGAGACGTTTCCATGCTTGACCACAAGCCCTGGAAATTTCTTCCCTGTGTGACTGCTCCCCAGCCTCTCAGACTGGCATCCGTGGTCACCAGCATCCAATCCTGAATGCCGAATCTGCGGCCCTCTAGAAGATGAGCACTCTGTAACCACCACAGGAGAGACCTTGGAGATAGGGTTATCCGCTGATGCATCTGAAGATGCGATCCAGACCATTTGTCCAGCAGATCCCACTGAAAAGTTCTTGCATGGAATCTTCCGAATGGAATTGCTTCGTAAGAAGCCACCATTTTTCCCAGGACTCTCGTGCATTGATGCACTGACACTTGGCCTGGTTTTAGGAGGTTCCTGACTAGCTCGGATAACTCCCTGGCCTTCTCCTCCGGGAGAAACACCTTTTTCTGGACTGTGTCCAGAATCATCCCCAGGAACAGTAGACGTGTTGTTGGAATCAGCTGTGATTTTGGGATATTTAGAATCCACCCGTGCTGACGTAGCACTACCTGAGACAGTGCTACTCCGAACTCTAACTGTTCCCTGGATCTTGCCCTTATCAGGAGATCGTCCAAGTAAGGGATAATTAAGACACCTTCTCTTCGAAGAAGAATCATCATTTCGGCTATTACCTTGGTAAAGACCCGGGGTGCCGTGGACAATCCAAACGGCAGCGTCTGAAACTGATAATGACAGTTCTGTACCACAAACCTGAGGTACCCTTGGTGAGAAGGGTAGATTGGGACATGGAGGTAAGCATCCTTGATGTCCAGAGACACCATATAGTCCCCTTCTTCCAGGTTCGCTATCACTGCTCTGAGTGACTCCATCTTGAATTTGAACCTTTTTATGTAAGTGTTCAATGATTTCAGATTTAAAATCGGTCTCACCGAGCCGTCCGGCTTCGGTACCACAAACAGCGTGGAATAATACCCCTTTCCCTGTTGTAGGAGGGGTACCTTGATTATCACCTGCTGGGAATACAGCTTGTGAATAGCTTCCAATACTGCCTCCCTGTCGGAGGGAGACGTTGGTAGAGCAGACTTCAGGAACCGGCGAGGGGGAGACGTCTCGAATTCCAGTTTGTACCCCTGTGATACTACCTGCAGGATCCAGGGGTCCACTTGCGAGTGAGCCCACTGCGCGTTGAAATTTTTGAGACGGGCCCCTACCGTGCCTGAGTCCGCTTGTAAAGCCCCAGCGTCATGCTTAAGACTTGGCAGAAGCGGGGGAGGGCTTCTGCTCCTGGGAAGAGGCTGCCTGGTGCAGTCTTTTTCCTCTTCCTCTGCCCCGGGGCAGAAATGAGTGGCCTTTTGCTCGCTTGTTCTTATAGGAACGAAAGGACTGAGTTTGAAAAGACGGTGTCTTTTTCTGCTGAGAGGTGACATGGGGTAAAAAGGTGGACTTTCCAGCCGTTGCCGTGGCCACCAGGTCTGATAGACCGACCCCAAATAACTCCACCTTTATACGGCAATACTTCCATATGTCGTTTGGAATCTGCATCACCTGACCACTGTCGCGTCCATAACGCCCTTCTGGCAGAAATGGACATCGCACTTACTCTTGATGCCAGGGTGCAAATATCCCTCTGTGCATCACGCATATATAGTAATGCATCCTTTAAATGCTCTATAGCTAATAAAATATTGTCCCTATCCAGGGTATCAATATTTTCAGTCAGGGAATCCGACCAAGCCACTCCAGCGCTGCACATCCAGGCTGAGGCGATTGCTGGTCGCAGTATAACACCAGTATGTGTGTATATACCTTTTAGGATATTTTCCAGCCTTCTATCAGCTGGTTCCTTGAGGGCGGCCGTATCAGGAGACGGTAACGCCACTTGTTTTGATAAGCGTGTGAGCGCCTTATCTACCCTAGGGGGTGTTTCCCAACGTGCCCTAACCTCTGGCGGGAAAGGGTATAGTGCCAATAATTTGTTAGAAATCAGCAGTTTTTTCTCTGGAGAAACCCACGCTTTATCACACACCTCATTTAATTCCTCTGATTCAGGAAAAACTACTGGTAGTTTTTTCACACCCCACATAATACCCTTTTTTGTGGTACTTGTAGTGTCAGAAATGTTCAATGCCTCCTTCATTGCCGTGATCATGTAACGTGTGGCCCTATTGGACATTACGTTTGTCTCCTCACCGTCGACACTGGATTCAGTATCCGTGTCTGGGTCTGTGTCGACCATCTGAGGTAACGGGCGTTTTAGCGCCCCTGACGGTGTCTGAGACGCCTGAACAGGCACTAACTGATTTGCCGGCTGTCTCATGTCGTCAACAGTTTTTTGCAAAGTGCTGACATTGTCACGTAATTCTTTAAATACGACCATCCAGTCAGGTGTCGACTCCCTAGGGGGTGACATCACTAACACGGGCAATTGCTCTGCTTCCACATCATTTTCCTCCTCATACATGTCGACACAATCGTACCGACACCCAGCACACACACAGGGAAAGCTCTGATAGAGGACAGGACCCCACTAGCCCTTTGGGGAGACAGAGGGAGAGTTTGCTAGCACACACCAGAGCGCTATATATATGCAGGGATAACCTTATATAAGTGTTACTCCCTTTTATAGCTGCTGTATTATATATTAGCTGCCAATAGTGCCCCCCCTCTCTTGTTTTACCCTGATTCTTGTAGCAGGACTGCAGGGGAGAGTCAGGGAGCCTTCCTTCCAGCGGAACTGTGAGGGAAAATGGCGCTCGTGTGCTGAGGAGATAGGCTCCGCCCCCTTCTCGGCGGCCTTTTCTCCCACTTTTTTCAGGAAAACTGGCAGGGGTTAAATGCATCCATATAGCCCAGGAGCTATATGTGATGCATTTCTTTTGCCATATAAGGTTTTTATAGTGTTTTATTGCGTCTCAGGGCGCTCCCCCCCAGCGCCCTGCACCCTCAGTGACCGGAGTGTGAAGTGTGCTGAGAGCAATGGCGCACAGCTGCAGTGCTGTGCGCTACCTTATTTGAAGACAGGGACGTCTTCTGCCGCCGCTTTCTCCGGACCTCTTCGCTCTTCTGGCTCTGTAAGGGGGCCGGCGGCGCGGCTCCGGGACCCATCCAGGCTGAACCTGTGATCGTCCCTCTGGAGCTAATGTCCAGTAGCCAAGAAGCCCAATCCACTCTGCAGTCAGGTGAGTTCGCTTCTTCTCCCCTTAGTCCCACGATGCAGTGAGCCTGTTGCCAGCAGGTCTCACTGAAAATAAAAAAACCTATTTAAAACTTTTACTCTAAGCAGCTCTGGAGAGCTACCTAGCATGCACCCTTCTCGGCCGGGCACAAAAATCTAACTGAGGCTTGGAGGAGGGTCATAGGGGGAGGAGCCAGTGCACACCAGCTAGTCTAAAGCTTTTACTTTTGTGCCCAGTCTCCTGCGGAGCCGCTATTCTCCATGGTCCTTACGGAAGTCCCAGCATCCACTAGGACGTCAGAGAAATAAGTAATACAAAAACGTTTAATTTCCTAGATTTAGGATACTTAGAAATGTTAGGAAAGCTATTTATCTGTTAGTGACCATTTACCTTTTTGCGCCACCAGCATCAGGAGATACAATGATACAGTTTTTCCATTCGGGTATGTTCTCTCTAATCCATTGGAGCACTGCTGGTTCAGCATATAGATTGTCTACAGGAATGTCAAAGAAACCCTGAAAAACACACAACTGTATTTACTACAAAATGCATTTATAGAAAAATACAAATATACACTGCAAGGAGATACAGAGCAGTAAAATTCCAAAAAAATGCAGTTTGTTATACTGGATAATAGATTTACAATTTTTCTTGTTGCTGCTGAGTGGTAGCCATGCATTGCATAATCAAAGGTTTCTCAAAGGCTAATTCACTCAACTATAATCCCAAACTGTTACTTACCTGTGGATCAGCATTCAACTAGAAGTTACATAAGTGTTAAACCCAAACTGGAGTTTAATGTTTTTTATACCAATTATCCCACAAGAAGCATAGTATTACACAAAACTAGGAATATTAATACTTGTGTATTATCTGGCCATATTATAAACTAGCACTTCTGGAAGCAGTCACAGAGCAGTGTTTACCTGTATCTGGGAGGCATGGAGATCCATGGTGATGATATGATCAGCTCCAGCAACAGAAAGCATGTTTGCAACCAGTTTGGCCGATATTGGAGCCCGGCTCTGCTTAAAAGGAAATATATCCAATGAAATATGCGCAAACAAAAGGAGGATCAGTTTGACAACTATACACTTAAGAAGAGACCATTTGAAGGTTCCCGCCATCCATAAAATAGGCATCAGAAATAGACACTTGTATCTTGCTTGTGGAATACAGAACAGAAATACCTCTAAAGCACATAACTTGTTCCATACTGGTAAACAGAATACACTGACTGTATATGCAGTAAGCTCCTGCAAAAGGTTTCAAATCTTTATTTTTCAATATTCTGCAGGTTATTCCAACTACACTGTGTATCACAGACAAGTGGTCTGGGTCCAATACCCGGGTCACATTTTCGGTCAAAAATGCATTTCTAGGTCTGGTTTTGAGGCTCACTGACGGCAAGCAGTCAGGATCCCTGCAGTCAGAAAACCAATGCCGGAATCCCGACCCTATTCTAAATGCAGACACTGGCATCCTGAATTGGTGCACGATCCCGGCGCCAGAATCCCGAGAACTGGGATGCCACACTGTGCGCTGGAGAGAGAAGCCGCGGGATGGCACCCTCGTGGAAGGGTTCATGTTAGGCTGCGGGGGATGGGGCGGCTAAGAACACCCCTTATTCACTTGTCTGCTTTATTACCTGCAGGATCTCTGTGTCTGTAATTCAAACTCTGGGATTCCATGCACCACCATTTCATACTGACCCCTTACTGACACATGCACTATTGTCTGAACATAAAGAGATGCAAATAACATGCCATTGTACTCTGTAATTGGGCGCTGCGGAACCCTTGTGGTGCCATATAAAGGAAAAAAGGATGCAATGACATTGTCATGTTACATAGAAACATAGAATTTGACGGCAGATAAGAACCACTTGGCCCATCTAGCCTGCCCTTTTATCCTTTAGGTAATCTCAACCCTTTTTTAACCTTAATTCTTTGTAAGGATATTCATATGCCTATACAAAGCATGTTCAAATTGCACTACAGTCTTAGCCTCTACCACCTCTGATAGGCTATTCCACTTATCCACTACTTTTTCTGTTAAGTAATTTTTCCTTAAATTTCCCCTGACCCCCCCCCCCCCCCCCCCCTCCAGTCTCAGTGCATGTCCTCGAGTTCTAATACTCCTCTTCCTTTGAAGCATGTTTCCCTCCTGAACTTTGTTAAAACCCTTGGTATATTTGAAGGTTTCTATCATGTTCCCCCTTTTCCCTTCTCTCCTCCAAACTATACATGTTAAGATCTTTTAGCCTTTCCGGGTAAGTTTTGTGATGTAGGCCATGCACCATTTTAGTTGCCCTTCTTTGTACACTCTCTAATGTATTTATATCCTTCTGGAGATATGGTCTCCAGAACTGGACACAGTATTCAAGATGCAGCCGTACCAATGACCTATACAGTGGCATTATCACTTATTTTTTCCTGCTACCGATTCCTCTCCCTATGCAACCAAGCATCTGACTTGCCTTTGTCATTGCTTTGTTGCATTGCTTTCCTGCCTTTAAGTCACTTGAAATAGTGACTCCTAAATCCCTTTCCTCCTCAGTAGTTTCCATTAAAGTACGCTTGATACTATATTTAGCCTTTGGGTTTTTGAGACCCAAGTGCATGATTTTGCATTTTTTAGCATGAAACTGTAGTTGCCACATTCTTGACCATTTCTCAAGCCTAGCTTGGTCATCAATCATTTGTTTTACCCCTCCAGATGTGTCTACCCTTTTGCAAATCTTTGTATCATCTGCAAAAAGGCATACTTTCCCTTTAATACCATTTGCAATGTCACCAACAAAGATATTAAAAAGAGAACTGGTCCGAGTACAGATCCCTGGGGTACTCCACTGGTAACATTTCCTTCCAAAGATTGCACTCCATTAACTACGACTGTCTGTTTCCTATCCTGCAACCAGGTTCTTATCCATTTAACGGTTTTGTAATCCACCCCCACGCTTTCAAGTTTATTTAGCAGTCTGCAATGTGGGACAGTGTCAAATGCCTTACTAAAGTCTAGATATGCTACATCTACAGCTCCCCCTTGATCTATTATTTTCATCACAGAGTCAAAAAAGTCTAATAAGATTTGTTTGGCATGATCTCCCACCAGTAAATCCATGCTGTTTTTGGATCCTGTAAGTTGTTTGATTTAAGATATTCTACTACTCTTTCTTTTAATAGTTTTTCCATTACTTTCCCTACTACTGATGTAAGGCTTACTGGTCTGTAGTTACTTGCTTCCACTTTTGTACAGTGGAACTACATTTGCTCTTTTCCAGTCCTCTGGAATGGCATCTGTATTTAGTGACTGGTTAAATAATTCTGTTAATGGTGCCACCAGCACATCTTTTAGCTCTTTCAGTATCCTTGGGTGTATACCATCTGGCACCATTGATTTTTCCACTTTTAGGTTTTAAAGTTCTGTGAAGACCTTCTCTTCTGTAAATGTAGTTTCATCTACCTTATTTTTATGAATGTCCTTGCAGCTTAACTGTGGCCCCTTCCCTTCTCCTTCTGTAGTAAATACGGAACAAAAATAATGATTTAGGTGATCTGCTATTGCCTTGTCTCCCTCCACCAAATTCTCACTCTGTCTTTAGTCTTATTATTCCTCCATTTGATTTTTTCCTTTCATTTATATACTTAAAAAAAGTTTTGCCCCCTTTATCTACTGACTGGGCCATTTTCTCCTCAGCTTCTGCCTTTGCGCGTCTGTCAAAATACACCTCTTTGTCATTATTATTTTGAGTCTGTTTGTATTTCCTAAAAGCCAGCTTTTTTGCTTTCACACTAGTTGATACTTCTTTTGTGAACCACACTGGCTACCTTTTCCTGGTGCTTTTCCTAACAGGAAATACCACTCAAAATCGAACATGCCTAAAACATGGTACGATGTGCATACGATTACGACAAATATGGGCTGCACATATGATCAGAGGATGGGACGTTCGACCCATTAAGCCACGCATAATATCCAAAACATGCCCAATGTGCACACAATGCATCATATGAGGAGTTGAAAGTGTATTCATACAGAATATCGACCTATGGTATGGCCACCATTAGACTTTCCTTTTCCTACAGAAAGCAGACACTTTAGGCCTACTGCAAGACACCACCACAAACTATCAGAGGACGCCTTTCTCTTACAGTTGATGCTAGCTTGGCACTCACAAGCACCCTGACCAGTTCTATAATGATTAAGAAATATTGTGCACTAAGGAAATGGCTTTGCCCTCTGAAGGATAGAACAGGCAGCAGACAGGGACATTTAACCAAGTATAAGCACATCCTGGTACGCAACACATGCTTACTTACATCTAGTTGTATTTACACATTTACTTGCTCTTTAAACAATACTCCGGTCGGTGTGTTATTTTTGGATATTTTGTACTGAGGTCTATAGGTGCACATTATCCAGCTGGGATTTAGATTTCACTGTCTAATTCATAAAGTGTATACTATTTTCCTCATACGTCCTAGATCAGGGCTGGCCAAACCGGTTCTCGAGATCTACCAACAGTTCATGTTTTCCAGGCCTCCTGGAAACCTGTAGAATTGTCAGTTAGGAATGAATGCAGCACATCTTAATTAGTAATGACTACACCTGTGCACCAGCTAGGTAGTCTGGAAAATGTGAACTGTTGGTAGATCTCGAGAACAGGTTTGGCCAGCTCTGTCCTAGATGATGCTGGGGACTCCGTAAGGACCATGGCGTATAGACGGGATCCGCAGGAGACATGGGCACACTATAAGACTTTGAATGGGTGTGAACTGGCTCCTCCCTCTATGCCCCTCCTCCAGACTCCAGTTAGATTCTGTGCCCAGGAGAGACTGGACACACTAGGGGAGCTCTACGGAGTTTCTCTGAAAGACTTTATGTTAGGCTTTTTTATTTTCAGAAAGCCTGTAGCCAGCAGGTCTATCTGCTTCGTGGGACTGAGGGGAGAGAAGTCAGACCTACTTCTTCTGAGTTAAGGGCTCTGCATCTTAGGCTACTGGACACCATTAGCTCCAAAGGGTTCGAACACTTGGTGCGCCTAGCTGCTTGTTCCCGGAGCCGCGCCGTCACCCCCCTCGCAGAAGCCAGAAGAAAGAAGCCGGGTGAGTACTAGAAAAACAGAAGACTTCAGTGACGGCAGAAGACTTCAGAGTCTCAGAGGTACCGTGCAGCGGTCGCACTGCAACGGCACTACAAGGGTGCAGGGCGCAGGGGGGGGCGCCCTGGGCAGCAATATACCTCTCCATTGAGCCTGGCTAAACATGTATACAGTGCATAGGCACTGTTTATGGACCCGCGCCAGCATAAAACGCTAAAATAGCGGGGCTGAGGCGCGCCGAGAAGGGGGCGTGGCTTAGCCCTCACATGATACAGCGCCATTTTCGCCACAGTCCCCGCCAAGTAAGCACTGTGTACAGCTAGCAGTGTAAACGAAGGGGGAAACAGTGATTTAGTGCAATATAGAATTAAATATAGCACTATCTTAGATAATGGGCGTGTAGTCATTGAGTTGTGCATATATGTCTGTTTTCCCTGTCAGATATACCCTCTATAGCTTTTTAGTGCGCATGTGTCGACATGTGTGAGTGCTCTGTCGCAAACAGCTATGAGAATCGGACGGCATCGCAGACTCCTGTTGATTCAGTAGATGCAGGGTCAGCAGGTTGGTAAGTGTATGCTTTTCAAAAGTAAACACTGTATGGGAGAGACGTGATCCTGTCGGCACCAACTGTTATTACTGGGTGTAAATTAACATGCTGTAACCAACTTATACCTGTATATATAGTATGGTACGGTTCCATGGGCCTGTAGCTCGAGCACAGACATGGCAGTATTTGTGGGGGAGTGATATTAAAATGATATATGTATACTTCCCTCGGACACCTCGGGGGTCGCAAGAATGTTATTTTGCCTGGTTACTACTCCCTGCTGTCGACGAATATTAGGTTTTCTGTCGACCATAAGGTTTCCTGGTTAGATCCACAACTTGGGCATTCAGTACATGGTCATACACATTCAGAACACATTAATGTCACTAGGGACCCGGCGGTTCCGGACAATCTGCTTATATGTATGACATGCATACATACATACATACAGAGGATGTGTGTATGTGTATTACAATATGTATATTCATATTGCGCTTTCTAATGAATGCTGAAGTTAAAGTATTCCTTCTCATGTGCTGGTCGCTCTGTTGATAAAGCTCTAGGTCGGCCGTGACGAGTTGGTCTCAGATCCTCACAAGTAGTCAGTGTTTATTCTTTTACCGCCGCGGAGAGAATACTGTGAAAGTCAACTCCTGGACGGCACGGGGCCCTGTCACAAAGGATCGTATACAGGAAGCTAAGTGATATTTTATTTATATGCTTTGAAGTTATTTGCATTACATGCGCATGGGGGAGTGCTTGTATTCTTAAAGGCATCCGATAGAATTACTCTAGAGAGAGGGGATGTTTCTTATGCTGGTTCCTCTCTATAACATTGCGGCAGGCGGCCGTGCGACTACAGGAGGTGTGGCCGGGGGAATGCTGAGGCTGACTCCAAGAGATACTGGAGTTTTTCCCTGTGACGGTGTACCTCTGTTTGGGGATGCCTCAGTTAAGTCACTCTCTGCGTATACCAGTGGTAAGTCTACCTTCATGAGTTAGATTCCCTCACAACGGTTGGTGACTCATTCTTTTGTGGGATGCAGTAATTTTAACCGGTTCGATACCGTTCTTTTTTCCCTTTCTGTGCAGATAGTGGAAGGTGAAAAGGTAAGAGCTCTGCAGCCTTGTTAGGTTCGCAGAAGCGGATATTGTCTTCTGTTTTTACCACATCCACCGCATGTCGCTGGGTCTATCTGGCTGGAGCCCACACCGGTGGGAACTCGTCTAATACTCTTCAGTCAGTCCGGGAATGGACTTGGACCTGTGAGTTAATAATAGAATCCAAAGGGGGACATACTGGTGTTTACAGATGATTCCCCTCACTGATTACCGATTCCCCTCTAGAAGGGGAGGTAGTACGCGACGCCATACCAGAGTTGCGTCAGGTTCAGGACATTGTCCTGCTGTCCCTGTTAAAAAAGAAAAAAAAAAAAGAAAAAAGAAACAAAGATTTCTACTTACGAAGTTGAACTACAGGATGGAATCTCTCAGGCCAGGAAGCTCCAGCACGTAAAAGGTAGAAAAGGGCTTAAATGCGTTTTTCTCCGCATTCAGCTTCCCTGGGTTGATATCCAGGATTGTCTTTGCCATTTCACCGGAGTGATGGCAGTATGATGGTTTTCTTTCAATAGTAAGAGCCATTGTTATTCTGTACCGAGACGCTCTCCTGATTACGGCGAGGTCAAGAAACAAGTGGTGCAAATCGTTGTTTCTCTCTGTTCTTCAACGCAGGGAATGGCTGTTCCCAACGACGCAGATGTCGGAGGTGGGTATCAGAGTAGATACTGAACGGTTGAGGTTCTGTGTTTTCCTGTGGAAAGAGGTCTGAGGATCCAGAGTCTGATCAGATTTGCAGTGACAATCCACCAATATGTTCTGTTGATGAAGAAGATGGGCGCGGCCTAAGAGGCCTTTTTCGGTGAGCAGGTCAAATGCCAGAGTGGTTTTCACGGGACCAGTTGGAAATGTGGTCCGTGTCTCACCTGCACCGGAATATAATCCTAATGGCCAGGATATCGCTCCTGTGGTGTCTGCACAGTTCTCACCTCCTAGAGGGATAAAGGTTCGGGATCCAGGATTAGATCTTGGTGTCCATGCATGCAGATCTACAAGGCTGGGGAGCAGTCTTTCCAAGGGAAGTATTTCCAGAGGAAAAGGTCAAGCTGGGAAGCGTGTCTGCGATAAGCTTTCTTGAATTAAGAGCTATTTTCAACTAACATTCTTTGTGATCTGCCCATGTTAATTCTGTCGGACGACTTGACAGCAGTGGCGTAAGTAAGCCGCTAGGGCGAACAAGGAGCAAAGCGGCAATGGCAGAAACCGCAAATGTTTTCCGCTGGGCGGAAAGACAGGTAAACGCTATATTAGCAGTCTTCGTTCCGGATGTAGACGACGGAGAAATCTCCATCCGGGAGAAATACAGTCATCATCGACAAGTTTTCACAGAAGTGACAAGTCTTTGAGGAGTGCCTCAATTGGACATGTTGGCGTCTCGCCTCAACGAGAGACCTCAGGGATATTGTTCCAGGTCAAGGGACACAAGCTATAGCAGTAGACGCCTTCGTGACACCTTGGGTGTTGTTTTCAGTCGGTCTATGTGTCCCCTCCGCTTTCACTCTTTCTGAAGGGTGATAAACGCAAGAACAAAGGTTCAGGCGATCCTCATTGTTCCGGTCTAGCCAAGGAGGGCTTGGTATCCAGTTCTTCAAGATTTACTAATAGAAGATCCCTGGCCTCTTCCTCTACGTGAGGAACGGTTACAGCAAGATCCGGGCGTGTATCAAGACTTACCGCGGCTGCGTTTGACGGCGTGGCGGTTGAACGCCATATCCTAGCCCGAAAGGGTATTCCCAGTGAAGTCATTTCCACACTTCTTCAGGCTAGAAAAGTAGTAACGGTGAAGCCTTACCAGCGTATTTGGCGAAAATATGTCTTTGTGTGAATCCAAGAAGGCTCCTACAGAAAACTTTCAGCTGGGTCGTTCTTCTCCATTCTTTGCAAGCAGGTGTGGATGCAGGCCTAAAGTTAGGCTCCATTTCTGTGCAGTTTTGGCATTCTAAATTTTCTTTCAAAAAAGAATTGGCCACCTTTCCGGAAGTTCAGACTTTCGTGAAAGGAGTACTGCACACCCAACCTCCGTTTGTGCCTCCATTGGCACCGTGGGACCTTGACGAGGTGTTGCGGTTTCTTGTGTCACACTGATTGGAACCTTTATGAAAGGTTGTGTTTAAATTTCTCTCTTGGAAAGTGGTCATGCTATTGGCCTTGGCGTCCGCAAGGCGGGTGTCGGAATTAGCGTCTTTGTCTCACAAGAGCCCCTGTTTCATCTTCCATGTGGATAGAGTGGAATTGAGAACTCAGATAATAGTTCTGCCAAAAGTGGGTTTCTGTGTTTCGCAGACACAGTACACACTGGGACGGGCGCCCAGCATCCTCTACGGACTAAGAGAAAAGGATTTACCGGTAGGTATTAAAATCCTATTTTCTCATATGTCCTAGAGGATGCTGGGGACTCCGTAAGGACCGTGGGGTTTATACCAAAGCTCCAGAACGGGCGGGAGAGTGCGGACGACTCTGCAGCACCGATTGAGCAAACACGAGGTCCCCATCAGCCAGGGTGTCAAACTTGTAGAATTTAGCAAATGTGTTTGACCCCGACCAAGTAGCTGCTCGGCAAAGTTGTAGAGCAGAGACCCCTCGGGCAGCCGCCCAAGAAGAGCCCACCTTCCTCGTGGAATGGGCCTTTACAGATTTAGGATGCGGCAGTCCAGCCGCAGAATGAGCAAGCTGAATCGTACTACAGATCCAGCGAGCAATAGTCTGCTTTGAAGCAGGTGCACCCAACTTGTTGGGCGCATACAGGATAAATAGCGAGTCAGTCTTTCTGACTCCAGCTGTCCTGGAAACATAAATTTTCAGGGCCCTGACTACGTCCAACAACTTGGAAGCCTCCAAGTCTTTCGTAGCCGCAGGCACCACGATAGGTTGGTTCAGATGAAAAGCTGATACCACCTTAGGGAGAAACTGGGGACGAGTCCTCAATTCTGACCTATCCATATGGAAAATCAGATAAGGGCTTTTACATGACAAAGCCGCCAATTCTGATACACGCCTGGCCGAGGCTAAGGCCAACAACATGACCACTTTCCACGTGAGATATTTCAATTCCACGGTTTTAAGTGGCTCAAACCAATGTGACTTTAGGAAATCCAACACCACGTTGAGATCCCAAGGTGCCACTGGAGGCACAAAAGGGGGCTGAATATGCAGCACCCCCTTAACAAAAGTCTGAACTTCAGGTAGTGAAGCCAGTTCTCTCTGGAAGAAAATCGATAGAGCCGAAATCTGGACCTTAATGGAACCCAATTCTAGGCCCATAGTCACCCCTGACTTTAGGAAGTGCAGAAAACGGCCCAGCTGAAATTCCTCCGTTGGGGCCTTCCTGGCCTCACACCATGCAACATATTTTCGCCAAATGCGGTGATAATGGTTTGCGGTCACTTCTTTTCTAGCTTTAATCAGCGTAGGAATGACTTCCTCCGGAATGCCCTTTTCCTTCAGGATCCGGTGTTCAACCGCCATGCCGTCAAACGCAGCCGCGGTAAGTCTTGGAACAGACAGGGCCCCTGCTGCAGCAGGTCCTGTCTGAGCGGCAGAGGCCATGGGTCCTCTGAGATCATTTCTTGAAGTTCCGGGTACCAAGCTCTTCTTGGCCAATCCGGAACAATGAGTATAGTTCTTACTCCTCTTCTCCTTATAATCCTCAGTACCTTTGGTATGAGAGGAAGAGGAGGGAATACATAAACCGACCGGTACACCCACGGTGTCACTAGAGCGTCCACAGCTATCGCCTGAGGGTCTCTCGACCTGGCGCAATATCTTTCTAGCTTTTTGTTTAGGCGGGACGCCATCATGTCCACCTGTGGCTTTTCCCAACGGTTTACAATCAGTTGGAAGACTTCCGGATGAAGTCCCCACTCTCCCGGGTGGAGGTCGTGTCTGCTGAGGAAGTCTACTTCCCAGTTGTCCACTCCCGGAATGAACACTGCTGACAGTGCTAACACGTGATTTTCCGCCCATCGGAGAATCCTTGTGGCTTCTGCCATCGCCGTCCTGCTTCTTGTGCCGCCCTGTCGGTTTACATGGGCGACTGCCGTGATGTTGTCTGACTGGATCAGTACCGGCTGGTTTTGAAGCAGGGGTCTTGCCTGACTTAGGGCATTGAAAATGGCCCTCAGTTCCAGAATATTTATGTGTAGGGAAGTCTCCTGACTTGACCATAGTCCTTGGAAGTTTCTTCCCTGTGTGACTGCCCCCGAGCCTTGAAGGCTGGCATCCGTGGTCACCAGGACCCAGTCCTGTATGCCGAATCTGCGGCCCTCTTGAAGATGAGCACTTTGCAGCCACCACAGCAGAGACACCCTGGTCCTTGGAGACAGGGTTATCAGCCGATGCATCTGAAGATGCGATCCGGACCACTTGTCCAATAGATCCCACTGAAAAGTTCTTGCATGGAACCTGCCGAATGGAATTGCTTCGTAGGAAGCTACCATCTTTCCCAGGATCCGCGTGCAGTGATGCACCGACACCTGTTTTGGTTTTAGGAGGCCTCTGACTAGAGATGACAGCTCCTTGGCCTTCTCCTCCGGGAGAAACACTTTTTTCTGTTCTGTGTCCAGAACCATCCCCAGGAACAGTAGACGTGTCGTAGGGACCAGCTGTGACTTTGGAATATTTAGAATCCAGCCGTGCTGTTGTAGCACCTCCCGAGATAGTGCTACCCCGACCAACAACTGCTCCCTGGACCTCGCCTTTATCAGGAGATCGTCCAAGTACGGGATAATTAAAACTCCCTTCTTTCGAAGGAGTATCATCATTTCGGCCATTACCTTGGTAAATACCCTCGGAGCCGTGAATAGACCAAATGGCAACGTCTGGAATTGGTAATGACAATCCTGTACCACAAATCTGAGGTACTCCTGGTGAGGATGGTAAATGGGGACATGCAGGTAAGCATCCTCGATGTCCAGTGATACCATGTAATCCCCCTCGTCTAGGCTTGCAATAACCACCCTGAGCGATTCCATCTTGAACTTGAATTTTTTTATATATGTGTTCAAGGATTTCAAATTTAAAATGGGTCTCACCGAACCGTCCGGTTTCGGTACCACAAACATTGTGGAATAGTAACCCTGTCCTTGTTGAAGTAGGGGCACTTTGACTATCACCTGCTGGGAATACAGCTTGTGAATTGCCTCTAGCACTGTCTCCCTGCCTGAGGGAGTTGTTGGCAAGGCAGATTTGAGGAAACGGCGGGGGGGGGGGGGAGACGTCTCGAATTCCAGCTTGTACCCCTGAGATACCACTTGAAGGATCCAGGGATCCACCCGTGAGCGAGCCCACTGATTGCTGAAGTTTTTGAGACGGGCCCCCACCGTACCTGGCTCCGCCTGTGGAGCCCCAGCGTCATACGGTGGACTTGGAGGAAGCGGGGGAGGACATTTGCTCCTGGGAACTGGCTGAATGCTGCAGCTTTTTCCCTCTGCCTCTGGGCAGAAAGGACGCGCCTTTAACCCGCTTGCCCTTATGGGGCCGAAAGGACTGTACCTGATAATACGGTACTTTCTTTGGCTGTGAGGGAACATGGGGTAAAAATGTAGACTTCCCAGCTGTTTCTGTGGAAACGAGGTCCGAGAGACCATCCCCGAACAACTCCTCACCCTTATAAGGCAAAACTTCCATATGCCTTTTAGAATCTGCATCACCTGTCCACTGCCGAGTCCATAACCCTCTCCTGGCAGAAATGGACATTGCACTTATTTTAGATGCCAGCCGGCAAATATCCCTCTGTGCATCTCTCATGTACAAGACTGCGTCTTTAATATGCTCTACGGTTAGCAATATAGTGTCCCTGTCTAGGGTATCAATATTTTCCGACAGGGAATCTGACCACGCAGCTGCAGCACTGCACATCCATACTGAAGCAATAGCTGGTCTCAGTATAATACCTGTGTGTGTATATACAGACTTCAGGATAGCCTCCTGCTTTCTATCAGCAGGTTCCTTTAGGGCGGCCGTATCCGGAGACTGTAGTGCCACCTTCTTTGACAAGCGTGTGAGCGCTTTATCCACCCTAGGGGATGCTTCCCAACGTGACCTATCCTCTGGCGGGAAAGGGTACGTCATAGTAACCTTTTAGAAATTACCAGTTTCTTATCGGGGGAAGCCCACGCTTCTTCACACACTTCATTTAATTCCTCAGATGGAGGAAAAACTACTGGTAGTTTTTTCTCTCCAAACATAATACCCTTTTTAGTGGTACCTGGGGTAACATCAGAAATATGCAACACATTTTTCATTGCCTCAATCATGTAACGTGTGGCCCTATTGGAAGTTACATTAGTCTCATCGTCGTCGACACTGGAGTCAGTATCCGTGTCGACATCTGTGTCTGCCATCTGAGGTAGCGGGCGTTTAAGAGCCCCTGATGGCTTTTGAGACGCCTGGGCAGACACAGGCTGAGAAGCCGGCTGTCCCATATTTGGTATGTCGTCAAACCTTTTATGTAAGGAGTCGACACTGTCGCGTAATTCCTTCCACATAACCATCCACTCAGGTGTTGACCCCGCAGGGGGCGACATCACATTTATCGGCATCTGCTCCGCCTCCACATAAGCCTCCTCATCAAACATGTCGACACAGCCGTACCGACACACCACACACACAGGGAATGCTCTGACTGAGGACAGGACCCCACAAAGCCCTTTGGGGAGACAGAGAGAGAGAGTATGCCAGCACACACCAGAGCGCTATATAACACAGGGATCCCACTATAAATGAGTGTTTTTTCCCCTTATAGCTGCTTATATTATATATACTGCGCCTAAATTTAGTGCCCCCCCTTTCTTTTTTACCCTTTTGTAGCTTGACACTGCAGGGGAGAGCCAGGGAGCGTCCTTCCAGCGGAGCTGTGAGGGAAAATGGCGCCAGTGTGCTGAGGGAGATAGCCCCGCCCCTTTTTCGGCGGACTTCTCCCGCTTTTTCTGGAATTCTGGCAGGGGTATTTTTACACCTATATAGCCTTCCTGACTATATATGGTGTAGATTTGCCAGCCAAGGTGTATTATATTGCCCTCAGGGCGCCCCCCCTCCCAGCGCCCTGCACCCATCAGTGACCGGAGTGTGAGGTGTGCATGAGGAGCAATGGCGCACAGCTGCAGTGCTGTGCGCTACCTTGTTGAAGACAGAAGTCTTCTGCCGCCGATTTTCTGGAACACTTCTTGCTTCTGGCTCTGTAAGGGGGCCGGCGGCGCGGCTTCGGGACCGAACGATCGAGGTCGGGTCCTGTGTTCGATCCCTCTGGAGCTAATGGTGTCCAGTAGCCTAAGAAGCCCAAGCTATCTCCAGTCAGATAGGTTCGCTTCTTCTCCCCTTAGTCCCTCGCTGCAGTGAGTCTGTTGCCAGCAGATCTCACTGTAAAATAAAAAAACTAAATATACTTTCTTTCTAGAAGCTCAGGAGAGCCCCTAGTGTGCATCCAGCTCAGCCGGGCACAAGATTCTAACTGAAGTCTGGAGGAGGGTCATAGTGGGAGGAGCCAGTGCACACCAGTTAGACCAAAAGCTTTCTTTTAGTTGTGCCCAGTCTCCTGCGGAGCCGCTATTCCCCATGGTCCTTACGGAGTCCCAGCATCCACTTAGGACGTCAGAGAAAAGGATTTACCGGTAGGTATTAAAATCCTATTTTGTTCATCCTTACTCAAACTGATCATAAAGAGAAACAAGCCCTACATTTTTCACATATGCTTATGCTGCCACCTTGAGGCCAATACAAGCACACACTGAAAGCAGAGCACATTTTATAGTTCTGTCCAAGTGTTCGGCATTTGTGTTACTACTTTTTCTACATTAGAGTGATAGGATAAACATTCTTTATTACATCAGTTTAATAGCTATAATAGTAATGCCTGGCATGCTATAGCTGATTCAGCTATCCCATGCAACAGCTGTGGCTAGCAGGAAGAAATCCAGAATATGGTGGTTGCTGTAATCTACTTTGACAGTGAATACAAATATGGCTTTCATTAATAGCTGACGTTTGGACACAGGGACCACACTTTCTAGAAATATTCAAGCATTCTCAGATTTTGAAAGCTATAAAATTACTCTCCTATTCGAAGGAAATCATTAATCTAGAATATTGTGCTGCATTTAAAATGCAACATTTTGAAACAATGAAAACAATCTAATACCTTTAGTAGAAAATAGATCTATGCAAAGGGGGGGGGGGGGTCAGATTATGAACTGCTCCAAAAAAAAAAAAAAAAAAAAAAAAAAAAAACATTAACTTTTTTTTTTTTTGCTGCCATGAGCGAGAAGAATTCCGGGAAAAATTGCCACCGAGTAGGGGAAGGCAGTCATTGAAGTGCTTGAGAAGAGGGTTGTGAGAACAGAAGCGAGGAGCACCCTGCTCTTAGGAGCTTATAATCTAGGGGAGAGGGAAGACCGACAGATGACATGAGGTGTGAGGATGTGGATGGGGACCTGAGGGCAGGAAGTAGGCGAGAGAGTTGACCAAGGTAAGAGGGAGGGGTGAAAGACCTAGTGACAAGGGGGTAGATGTACTACAGGTCGTTATGGGGGAAAGTTGTATTAGCGCTGTTGCGTGCACAGATACCGCTTCACCCCCATGTATTAAGAAGTGTGATTAGTGACAGGAGAGGCCCTTTCTATATCGGCGCTAACTACAAGATAGCATGCAGATATTGTGGGCAATGTATGAACAGTCAAATTGCACTCACCGTTCTGACAGCTGTAGATGTCACTGCCCATACGCCACAGCCAAGAACAGCGCTGTCCCTGACTGCAGCGGATGCCTTCTCCAGGCTGCATGTGGGATCTTGCGAGAGTAGGGATATCTCACGCAGCGCCCTGGAGATGGCAGGGGGAGACCAATCTGATGCGGTGTGCTCTAGCAGGGATCGCCGCAGGCATTTTCCAATCTCCCACTTCAGCATCCGTGATGTGCTGTTACTTTCTGCTGCGCCTCGGTAAAGAGGTGAAGCAGGAATCATCATATCCACATGATAAGTGCGGGTATAATACATTCACCCTAAGGTTATGTGGTTATTAGTGTACACTTTGATGAACAGGTGGGTTTTTGGTGCCCATTTGAAGATATGCAAGGTCAGGAAAAGCCTGAGGGAGCTCGTTAAAGTGAAGGGAAGCCTGCACAAGCAAAATCTTGGATTAGAGCGTAAAATGCAGTAACTAGAGGAGAGGCAACGGTAATTGGCCAACTGGGGTGGGCGGGAGGGAGTATGTAAGGAGAAAAGAGTGGAGGATATAGGGGAGCAGTGAAGTTAGAGAGGGCCTTATATGTTAGGGTAAGAACTTTGAAGAGAATTCTGTAGGGGAATGCGACCCAGAGAAGGATTTGGCGGAGGACGTGGAATAGCGAGAGAGGAAGATGAATCTAGATCAGGGGTGGGCAATTATTTCAGCTGAGGGGCCACTTGACATTTTCTGTCAGTATCCGAGGGCCACATACAAAATAGCAGCTCGCCCCACTTCCCAAAAATATAGGGACGTGGCTTCATGTGGAAGGGGTGTGGGCAAAAAATACAGATTCATATTAGGCTGCACAATAGTCTCCATTATTCAAATTGCGCCACACAGCGCCACTTACACACATTACGGCAGGTAGAGCCCCTTTTACACACATTACGGCAGGTAGAGAGCCTTTTTACACATTAACATTTTATTTAGGATAATTATTGTGCAGCAAGCAAATTATCCAGTGTCTTATGGCCCCTGGGGAAAGGTGTGACACGGTGACAGTGACAGAACACTGTGGGGGTGACAGAACACGGGTGTGTGACACGGTGACAGAACACGGTGGGGGTGACACGGTGACAGAACACGGGAAGGGGGGGTGACCGTGAGAACACGGATGTGTGACACTGACAGAACCCGGGGGGTGTGACAGTGACAGAACATGGTGGGGGTGACACGGTGACAGAAAACGGGGAGGGGGTGACACGGTGATAGAACACGGGGAGGGGGTGACAGAACACGGGGGGAGGGGTGACAGTGACAGAACACGGATGTGTGACACGGTGACAGAACACGGGGGGTGACAGAACACGGGGGGGGACGGGGGGGACAGAACACGGGGGGTGTGACATGGTGACAGAACATGGTGGGTTTGAAAGCGACAGAACACGGGGAGGTGACACAGTGACAGAACACGGGGAGGTGACCTCACACAGACACTTTTTCACTTTTCCCATTAACTTACTGATCTGGCTGGCAGTGGCAGGAAGGTGGCAGGAAGGATGGATCTGTAGCAGTCTGGCTCTTGTCCCGTGTAGCACCGCCCCCTGAGGTCCCGTGTAGCCCCCCCCCTCATCGGCACGTAGCCCCGCCCCCTTCTCGGGTGAACACAGCCGTTGTCACTGGGGACTCTGGAGGAGGCTGCTACAACGCAGCAGCAGGAGCAGCAGGGGAGAGAGGCGCCGCTGGCAGCTTGGAGGTACTGCAGTGCAGAGCAATGACAAGCAGCTCAGCCGGTCGGGCCGCTTGTCATTGCTCGCTGGTGGGAGGCAGTGGGCCGGGCAGGATCGGTTTGCGGGCCACATCCGGCCCGCATTTTGCCCACCCCTAATCTAGATGCAGTGTTGAGAACAGATTGGAGGGGAGCGAGATTGGAGTATAGGAGGCCAGTGAGGAGAAGGTTGCAGTAGTTGAGCGGCGAAATAATTAGTGAGTTGATAAATAAGTTTGGTCGCATTCTGGGACAGAATGGCCTGATGCGAGCGTTACAGCATAGCTGGAACGGACAGAATCGTGCCAGAGATTGAATGTTGGGGTCAAAGGAGAGGGTAGAATAATGGGTGGCACTCAAGCAATGGAATTTGGTAACACGGGGATGATGGTGTTGTCAACACTGATCTTGCAGGAAGTGCTGAAACATGATGCTGTTACCACACGCAACACCACCACGACTAGCCCTAAGGCACTATTTAATGCAGATTTTTGCTCGCATTTTCAGGGTTTACCATGAGGACAAGTGAACAGATCTTAACCCGGGAGCTACAGCCCTGCTATGAGATTGGAATTCCCCCTATAGATCATTGAAGTTGAATGGCACTTCCCTATAAAATATAGCTGTTTAGTTACATCCTTGTATAGTTACATATATTTCAGTCCACAGACTTAGTGCATGATTGTGTAGTGTTTTTGCTTATTTTAAAATAGAGGAAGCATCATGACAAGTAACCAAGTTACAAAAATCAGGACTACAGCAGATTCCAGAAGAACCTTAAGATCTACACACAGTGTTTTATAGGCAGTATGGGCAGATCTATTTACCCAAATAAAAAAGGTCACATATCTTTGCTATAGCAGAAAAAAGGGATAGAGGTAAAATAAAATTGAGAGCGCTGTACTACATACACTAACTTAGGCTGAATAGTCATTTTCACAAGATTCACTTTGCCTACGACTGGTAAAAGATGTTTCTGCCGGACAGCGTTTAGAGTTGTGATCATTTGGGGTTGGATATTTAAAGCTACAGTATATATTCAGACAAGGAAAGCAAAATCTGAACCCCCAAATACTTCCACTGCACGCAACAGAAAACTCACAAGACTCTGGCATAAAGAAAGTGGGTACCAAAGGATAAAACACCAATGTATCCCAATGAATGCCCAGTTATGATAAAGACCCAAAAATGTCAACTAGAAATTGCAGAGAAAGCTGTATGTATTAGCCTTAAGTGCAATCATATAGTGATTGGAGATTAAAGTAGAGTTCCCCAGCAAAAACCCCGTCTGATCAGTCTGTATAATGTCCAGTATTCTATTATTTAGACAAATAGCAAACAATTTTGGTTATTTTTACATCCGTAAATAAAAGGAATATTGAGCACTATTATTAAAGCCTCCACCATAGAAGTAGGCAAGGCGTGAGCAGCTAGTAATGCCTCAAAACCTTACAATAATTCAGAAAGAAATAAGTCTTGTAAAGTTCAAAGGGAAGGGGTGTCCATAAACCCCAGGCACCTTACTAGACTTAAAAGATTTCATTGGGTCTTCCACCTTTTCAAGGGAGATAGTGGAGTCCAAATACATTTTAAATGATTCAGATAGTGTCAGGAGGGTGATTTGATCCATGTAACTAGCAAAGTCAGATGGAGAATAATGAACCCCGGGTAGTATAAAGTCATGCAAAATATTGAGAAAATCCTGCGGCAATAAAGGAAGTAGCAGTACATGCGGGTCCAGCAACAACACACAGTCTGTGCACAATGGGAGGAGAGGAATCAGCTCTCAACATTCGCATGAATATAGTAATCATGAGCAGAAGCTTGTGCTTGGACTTATCAAGCAGATAGTCAGTCCATTCATTATGGACAACAAGCACCTATAAGACAAAAGGTGACCAATAGCGTACCTCTCCTCACAGACTCAACAAGGTAGAGTAATGGGGCCAATCCACCCATGGTTTCTTTAAGGACAAAACCTTACTTCCTACCAAATGAGTCCCATGGAGGCAGACAATAAGTGGGTCTTAAGGCCTAATTTGTTTCAGATCCAGGGACTGCTTGATCTAATCATTAAGCCCACAAACATTCCATGACAAAATAAAAAACATTTAAAATGAAAATAGAGGAGACGCCAGCCACCCCTAACCCATACATGCCCGCAGGGGTCTCACCAACATATTATATACACTGCTCAAAAAAAAAAAAAAGAATTTACTCACCGGTAATTCTATTTCTCGTAGTCCGTAGTGGATGCTGGGTACTCCGTAAGGACCATGGGGTATAGACGGGCTCCGCAGGAGACTGGGCACTCTTAAAAGAAAGATTAGGTACTATATCTGGTGTGCACTGGCTCCTCCCTCTATGCCCCTCCTCCAGACCTCAGTTAAGGAAACTGTGCCCGGAAGAGCTGACATTACTAGGAAAGGATTTGGAATCCAGGGTAAGACTCATACCAGCCACACCAATCACACCGTACAACTTGTGATAACTATACCCAGTTAACAGTATGAATAACAACTGAGCCTCATGTAACAGATGGCTCAGAATAATAACCCTTTTTGTAAGCAATAACTATATACACGTATTGCAGAAAATCCGCACTTGGGACGGGCTCCCAGCATCCACTACGGACTACGAGAAATAGAATTACCGGTGAGTAAATTCTTATTTTCTCTGACGTCCTAGTGGATGCTGGGAACTCCGTAAGGACCATGGGGATTATACCAAAGCTCCCAAACAGGCGGGAGAGTGCGGGTGACTCTGCAGCACCGAATGAGCAAACTCAAGGTCCTCCTCAGCCAGGGTATCAAACTTGTAGAATTTTGCAAAGGTGTTTGAACCCGACCAAGTAGCAGCTCGGCAAAGTTGTAAAGCCGAGACCCCTCGGGCAGCTGCCCAAGAAGAGCCCACCTTCCTTGTAAAATGGGCTTTTACTGACTTAGGATGCAGCAGTCCCGCCGCAGAATGTGCAAGCTGAATTGTGCTACAGATCCAGCGAGCAATAGTCTGCTTTGAAGCAGGAGCACCCAGCTAGTTGGGTGCATGCAGGATAAACAGCGAGTCAGTCTTTCTGACTCTAGCCGTCCTGGAAACTTAGATTTTCAAGGCCCGGACTACGTCCAGCAACTTGGAATCCTCCAAGTCCCTAGTAGCCGCAGGCACCACAATAGGTTGGTTCAAATGAAACGCTGATACCACCTCTGGGAGAAATTGGGGACGAGTCCTCAATTCCGCCCTATCCATATGGAAAATGAGATATGGGCTTTTACATGACAAAGCCGCCAATTCTGACACACGCCTAGTCGAAGCCAAGGCCAACAGCATGACCACCTTCCAGGTGAGATACTTCAACTCCACGGTTTTAAGTGGCTCAAACCAATGTGATTTAAGGAAATCCAACAACGTTGAGATCCCAAGGTGCCACTGGAGGCACAAAAGGGGGCTGAATATGCAGCACTCCCTTAACAAATGTCTGAACTTCAGGCAGTGAAGCCAGTTCTTTTTGAAAGAAAATAGACAGGGCAGAAATCTGGACTTTTATGGATCCCAATTTGAGGCCCAAAGTCACGCCTAACTGGAGGAAGTGCAGAAATCGACCCAGCTGAAATTCCTCTGTAGGGGCCTTCCTGGCCTCACACCAAGCAACATATTTACGCCATATGCGGTGATAATGTTTAGCTGTCACATCTTTCCTAGCTTTTATCAGCGTAGAAATTACTTCATCCGGAATGCCCTTTTCCGTTAGGATCCGGCGTTCAACCGCCATGCCGTCAAACGCAGCCGCGGTAAGTCTTGGAACAGACAGGGCCCCTGCTGTAACAGATCCTGTCTGAGAGGCAGAGGCCATGGGTCCTCTGAGATCAATTCTTGTAGTTCTGGGTACCAAGTTCTTCTTGGCCAATCCGGAACGATGAGTATTGTTCTTACTCCTCTCCTTCTTACTATCCTCAGTACCTTGGGTATGAGAGGAAGAGGAGGGAACACATAAACCGACTGGTACACCCACGGTGTCACTAGAGCGTCCACAGCTATCGCCTGAGGGTCCCTTGACCTGGCGCAATATCTTTTTAGCTTTTTGTTGAGGCGGGACGCCATCATGTCCACCTGTGGCCTTTCCCAATGATTTACAATCAGCTTGAAGACTTCCGGATGAAGTCCCCACTCTCCCGGGTGGAGGTCGTGCCTGCTGAGGAAGTCTGCTTCCCAGTTGTCCACTCCCAGAATGAACACTGCCGACAATGCCAGTACGTGACTCTCCGCCCATCGAAGAATCCTTGTGGCTTCTGCCATCGCAATCCTGCTTCTTGTGCCGCCCTGGCGGTTTACATGGGCGACCGCCGTGATGTTGTCTGACTGAATCAGCACCGGTAGGTTTTGAAGCAGGGGTTCCGCTTGACTCAGGGCGTTGTAAATGGCCCTTAGTTCCAGAATATTTATGTGTAGGGAAGTCTCCTGACTTGACCACTGTCCTTGGAAGTTTCTTCCCTGAGTGACTGCCCCCCAACCTCGGAGGCTTGCATTCGTGGTCACCAGGACCCAGTCCTGTATCCCGAATCTGCGGCCCTCGAGAAGATGGGCACTCTGCAGCCACCACAGTAGAGACACCCTGGCCCTCGGGGACAGGGTTAGCAACCGATGCATCTGAAGATGCGATCCGGACCATTTGTCCAACAGATCCCACTGAAAGATCCTTGCATGGAACCTGCCGAAGGGAATTGCTTCGTAAGAAGCCACCATCTTTCCCAGGACTCGCGTGCAGTGATGCACCGACACCTGTTTTGGTTTCAGGAGATTCCTGACCAGAAATGACAATTCCTGTGCCTTCTCCGCAGGGAGAAACACCTTTTGTTCTGTATCCAGGATCATGCCCAAGAACAATAGACGTGTTGCAGGAATCAGCTGCGACTTTGGTATGTTCAGAATCCAGCCGTGTTGTTGCAGCACTTCCCGAGATAGTGCTACGCTGGCTAACAACTGTTCCTTGGACCTCGCCTTTAACAGGAGATGGTCCAAGTACGGGATAATTATAACTCCCTTCCTCCGAAGGAGTATCATCATTTCGGCCATTACCTTGGTAAATACCCTTGGTGCCGTTGAGAGACCAAACGGCAACGTCTGGAATTGGTAATGACAGTCCTGTACCACAAACCTGAGGTACTCCTGGTGAGGTGGGTAAATGGGGACATGCAGGTATGCATCCTTGATGTCCAGTGATACCATAAAATCCCCCTCTTCCAGGCTTGCGATAACCGCCCTGAGCGATTCCATTTTGAACTTGAACTTCCTCAGATAAGTGTTCAAGGATTTTAAATTTAGAATGGGTCTTACCGAACCGTCCGGTTTCGGTACCACAAACATTGTGGAATAGTTGAAGGAGGGGAACCTTGATTATCACGTGCTGAAGGTACAGCTTGTGAATAGCCGCCAGCACTACCTCCCTTTCCCTGGGAGCAGTCGGCAAAGCTGATTTGAGGTAACGGCGAGGGGGAGTCGCCTCGAACTCCAACATATATCCCTGAGATACCACTTGTAGGGCCCAGGGATCCACCTGTGAGCAAACCCACTGGTTGCTGAAGTTCCGGAGACGGGCCCCCACCGCACCGGGCTCCGCCTGTGGAGCCCCAGCGTCATGCGGTGGACTTAGAGGAAGCGGGGTAGGACTTTTGTTCCTGGGAACTGGCTGTCTGATGCAGCTTCTTTCCTCTACCCCTGCCTCTGGGCAGAAAGGAAGCGCCTCTGACACGCTTGCCTTTCTCAGGCCAAAAGGACTGTACCTGATAATACGGTGCTTTCTTTGGTTGTGAGGGAACGTGGGGTAGAAAAGTCGATTTTCCAGCTGTTGCTGTGGATACCAGGTCCGAGAGACCGTCCCCAAACAATTCCTCACCCTTATAAAGGCAAAACCTCCATGTGCCTTTTAGAAT